>NW_024340696.1:33409929-33855619 GCF_902729225.1 Pteropus medius
CAATGTGACCAAACAAAACCCTTCTGAGAGGTGAATTAAGGGCTCTGATACATATTTTAAGTGTTATTTTTGGATCAAAAAAACTATCCAAAAAATGCAAACTTGTATTTATCCTGAGTAGAACTTTTTCTGACTCACTAATTTACAGAATCTAAAAATTCTGTGAAAATATGGTTACATTTCTTGATGAGATGTGGAAGACACTTCACTATATGAGACTTAAAAGATCTATGGTAGTAACAGGAAAAATTGTTTCTCTTGAGCAAATGGCAAATGTCAGTTTCCATTGTATAGGTACTGATTACTGTAATTATTTCCCTTTTATTTTGGATATTAAGAAGCTGAAATATTTAAACAAATTTTTTTAGCAATTCACAAAATATAGTATGGTACTAATTTAACTGTCTGTTTTGACAACAGTACATCAATATATGTTATTTTTAAACACTGATATATAATATATTCAAATACAAGACAGTGAGTACTACAATCTTCAAAATAAAAAAAAATATACGAGCTAAAATGGATAACTACTAAATGGTGGATATATTTATCACTTTTTTATTAAAAATATTTGTTGTTATGTATGTGATAAACAGAGGAAGGTTAGCAGGCTTTTTCAACTTTGCAAAAAAAAAATAACCAGTAGAACACAATTTCTAGATATTATTTTTAAAGAATTTGAAGAACTAATAACCTAAAATCCTCCTTTTATGACAACTTTGGAATTATTAAAATGTCAATTTACTTCAGAACCTACTTCTTAAAAGGGCAGGTATCAGTTTCCAAAAGAAACCATGGTTTGGATAACATAAAGAAAACTCTTTTTTATGACATTTATTGAGGTTAATGCTGTTTCAGAAAAAATGTTCCTAAAAGACCAATAATTCTTTGGTTTATGGGCTAAATAAACTTTGTCAGGAATTATCTACTCACAATTATTTATGAAATCTGAGACACAAATTAAACCACTGCTTTGCTTTGATGATTCAGACCCCTAATGAATCTGACCAACTCTCAGGCCTGGAATTAACAGATGTAACTAAGAAAAGGACTGAGAAAATGGAAGTTAATCCCATTTAAAGAAAAAAACATTTCTTTAAATTAACCCTTTGATTATTATAATTAGGTTCAGTTTTAGGTTCAACCAAGAAGTTCATTTTATATTTAAATAGCCAAACAGTATATTTTCAAAAGCAGTAAAGCCATATGATGCATTGGAATCCAATTAGGTTGAGATAGTGGGAAAAATATTAAAAATTTATATATTGTTATTTTCTAAAATAATTTCTGGTAAAGAGTTTCAAAATTCAGTTATAAAGGCCACACAATTATTTTCAAGACGGCTGAAAAGTTCCAACACATGCACTGGATGAATAAGAAACTAACCAACATGCACATTCTTTCTCTGGGAACAAATTCAAGAACAAAAAGAGGGAAAAGCTGGGCCTGTTTAATGTATCTTCAAAACACTCAACTGGAAAACCAATTGCTCTTTTGAAGTAAAGATGTGAAAGTTGTCAAAAACTGATGAGATCTGCAAACAATGGCTACAAATAGCAAACGAAAGAAAAATCTTTAACATTTAATGAGAAAGAAGCAATGGGTCACCCATTGGACTTTTCAGGTACTGGCCCATTAAGACTGGCATCATTAACATCATTTTCAAATACAAAGTGACAACATGTAATATGCAAATAAAACACTAAAAACACTTCAGCATGACATTAAAGCAAAACACAAACAGCATACTTACCAGCTCCTCCACAGAGGGGATGGACTTAAGACATAAGAAAAAAGTTTTATAATTAGAAAAACATCAAACAAATGAATTTATCTAGTGGCATAATCATCAAAAGGAAAATTCCCACATGTTGAATATCATTTGGGTAAAGTTCATTAAAACAAATATATTTGCAAATCTATAAGGAATAGTAACTGGATAGTATTAGATTAAGATGTTTTGTTTTATCAAAATTAGTTAATACACCTGGTGCAGTGTCATTCCATTATAGCAGCCTGCCTCAAATTTAATGTTAAAACTTCAGGTGAATTATTTTCTAGTGAAAATGTACATTGTTTTTTCAATGTTAACATCAAATATTCCAAAGAAGCAGGTTTCTGATATGTGTCAGTTAAATAAAACAACACTACTAGCTTAGATTCTCAGAATTTCAGTATTTAAAAGAACTTTAGGAGAATGGAAATATTCATTTAAACAAATTCTAATATATCAGTATTAGAAACTAATTAACCAATCAAATAGAATTAACTGAAAACAAGTAAAACCTAAAGATGCATTACTCTCATCATGAACACCATTTTACCTCCCACCCCTCCCAAGCTACATCTGTCTTATTTGTTGCTGTGTCCTCTATAGTTAACAAAGTGTCTGGCACATTGTACATACTCAATACATATGAGGTTAAAGTGAAATGAGACTTTAAAAAATCTAAACAATCTATATTGATTAAGAAGGCAATAGTTAATTGTGCAAAATGTATACAATGATAGATTACACAAAATACCAAACTGTTCAAGTGGTAGGGAAAATGCTTATATTAAAAGCAAAAAAAAAAAAAAAATGTGCCACTGGTTGACACTCAATTCCATTTTCCCCTTCTTCCTTATTAACAGAACTCCAATTTAAATGGAGGTAGTCATGTGACCAACTAAGAGACTGCCGTGCAACAAGGGATAGCCAACGAGATAGCTAAATTGATTGGCAAAAACAATTGAAGAGGGTTTCATAAAAAGTTCTTTAGAAGAGGTTCACGCGGCTGGGAAGCATCTTTTTGCCCTTTCCTTAGATCCTCCCTTCTTTCAGCCCGGAATGCAGACATGAATAAATCCTGAGGATAGAAATCATGAGCTAAAAATGGCAGAGCGCAAGAACAAAAGGAATCTGGATCCTTGATACCTGTGGAGCTGCCATACCAGCTCTAGACTGTCTGTCCAAGGGCTTCTTTAATGGAGAAAAAATAATTTGTATTAATCAAGAATAATCCCAATGTTACTTGGGATTTCTGTTATATGAAGCTTAATTAAATCCTAACTGATGCAGTAGGGCAAAAAACTGTCTTAGTCACAAATATCTTTTAAATATATTCATACAGGTATTTTTAAATAGGAAAAAATTCTAGTAGCAGTTGGTTATTGATACTATAACTGAGCATCTCTGGGTGATAAGATTATGGATGATCACATTGAAGTTTACATTTCCTACATTTTCTAAATTTCCCAGAATGTGCACATAACTGCCTTTTATAATTAAAAAGCCTCATTAAAATTTGCTCCCTTCAATCTCTAAAATTCATGTATGTATATGTTCCACTCTAAAGTACTTACCAATTTTGCTTTAATGGTACCAGAGTCAACAGTTTGACCAGTTTTAGCATGAAGTTGAAGTTGAATAGAGTGCAATTGTAAAAGCTGATCATGTACTTCTTTCTCCAATACAACTTTCTCTGCTTGGGTCTCTGTCAGTTCAGATTTCAGATCCACCAACTGTGCCTTAGAAAACAACAATAAAAAATGTTAAGTATGCTTAATTTTCTTTATATTGACTCTAACAGTTATTATTCAAGAATGCTATAGACTATCTTTGAAAAGAATAGATGAACACCAGAAAACCATTATCTGAGCTACAGGACAACCATCTAAACCGACACAAAATTGATAGTACAAATAAGATATTTGAGCGGCAATAATGCTCTACCATAAATAGTATCTTCTAATAACAGAATGTTACTTCTTTTTACTTTGCTTACAAGGCTTTTCACTGTTTCACTTTATTTATAAGGTTTATGAAAATATATAGGTATGGGCTGGTTCACCATCCTATAGAGATAATATGTGCTATAGTGGTAACTAACATTAATAGTTTACTAGAGGCGATGCCAATTAGTAGTGCTGTCTTCATTCCAAAGAACGTTACCCTAAATCAGCCAAACCACTATCTAGTAGTTACTTTAAGTACTAAAGTGTGAGCTACTAAGGGTCTAAAGATCAGTTATCTATAAGCTTCAGTTAACTGTTACAACATAGCAAAACAACTATCAGAACCACTTATCCATTCGATGTTTTTTTTTTTACAATTGATACATTGTTTTATTGTACACAGGATGTGTCTCTTGTGTGTGTTTGGTCTTCTCTACTAGCCAAGGAATTAAAGAACAAGGCAAGGCCTTAGTTTTCTTTTCAATATAATTTTACTAAGCATCTAGGGGCCCAGAACTATACTGTTAACGATGAAGAAAAAATTATAGAAAATACTTTTAAAATTATAAATAATTATTTATGCCTTTGAGAAGCTTTCTTATCAACTGAGGGGGTAAATATACATGCAAAAACAAATTTAAAAAATGTAGCAAGTTACAAGTATATTTAGAATTGGTGTGGTCCCAAGGAAATCAAAGTAAAAGGTCTAAAGAAAGTGAGGATTGAGTTTAGAAGGGCTTTGAAAGAAAATGACGACGACGAAATAGTAGTAGTAAAGCAGTCCCCAGATGGGAAGATGACTAGCAGAGAGAGAGAGAGACAGGAAGCAACTTAGGTAAATTCTCTGAGTATAGAGACCAGAGGATATATCTCTATAACCCAATTGCACCAACCAATGTCTAGTACATAAAAGATGCTCAGTAGTATCTTTAGGTTGAAATGACTTTTAGTACTAGCCCTGTGATTCCAGATAAACCACTGTTTCCATTCAAATTTCCCCAATTTTTAAAAAAAGACTCATAAGATTATTAATCTTATACATGAAAGCACTTACTAGAATATGAAGATGTTATTATTAAGATTAGACTACCTAGAGGAGTTGTATATTGATACACTGGACGAGACTGGATTAGGAAAGTGAGGCTAGGTACAATGAAGGGCTTTTGGATGTTAAACCGAAACTGAGATTTAATCTTATAGAAAATGACTATAGGCTCTCAAAGACATTTTTGTTTTTTTGTTAATAATGGTTTTGATATAATTCATATACCATAAAATTCACTCTGTTAAAGTATATATTTCAGTGGTTTTCAGTATAATAGTTCTATAACCATCATCACTATATAACTTTGGGAACTTTTTCTCTCACTGACATACAGTATAGAACATTTAAATATTTGATCATTAACTCCAATAGCCTCGGTTCCAATCTTAACTATATTCTATGCTCACCACCAGACCTTTTACTAAAGCCTATGGTTTCAGCTCATTCTCTTATGGATTTCTCAGAAATATCTCATAATATTCTCTGACTTCTGGTATGTTCATGACTATTTGTAGTCTTTATAACTGAAGTCAACTTGGCTGGATATAAAATGTTTGGTTCATATTTTCTTTCCTTCAGTATTTTCAATATGTTGCATCATTGACTTCTGTTATGAAATACTGCTAGTGAGACATGCAGTCCTAATCTTTTGTCTTATGAGTGACTTGGTCTCCAAAAGACCAAGTCACTCATAAGAGAAAGAAAAGATTGGTCTGCTTTATTTTGAAAGCCCAGTATTTTACTAAAATACAGCCTCTATGGATTTATCTATTTCAGGTATTTCATCTAAATGGAAGTGCACAGTATGTGACCTTTTGAGTCTGGCTTCTTTCAGTTAGCAAGTTTTCAAAGGTTCATCCATGTTATAGCCCATATCAGTACTTCCCATTAGTATTTCAGTCCTTTTTATAGTTGAATAATGTTCCACTGTATGTATACAGCACAACTTGTTTATCCATTCATCTGCTGATGGACATTTGGGCTGCTTCCACCTTTTGGTGATTATGCACAGTGCTGCTATGAACATTGTGTGTACATATTTATTTGGGTGCCTGTTCTCAATTCTTATGGGTTTATACCCAGAGTGCAATTGCTGGGCCATATAATAATTCTATGTTTAACTTTTTGAGAAACCACCAAACTACTGGCTGAGCCGTTTTACATTTCTACCAACAATAAATGAGGATTTGTTGATATGTTTTAAATAATTTTTGTTTAATGCTTCTTCAGTGACTTCAATTATACTAATATTAATTACTCTTTTCTTACCTTTATATTTGTAATTTCCTTTCAAATCCTATTTTTCTCTTGCATATCCTTTTTCTTGCTCTTCTTATTGTGTTGTCTATTTTTATGTTCCTTCTAATTTAGTATCCATTCAGAAATGACTTTTTCCTATCTTTTCAGGGCTCGGTAAGTATTCTTTTTATTTTTATTGCTTTATTTCTGAGTTTTTCTATTCCTGAATTATGCTGTTTTATTCATATTATTAATTTCCTTTATTTTATAACACAATCTACAGTTTTCATCTGCTTTGTGGGCATATTTTTCTGATGTTTTCATTGTGTTGTAATATTATTCTATTAATTTCTAGCTTTCTGGATTACAGTACATTTTATGGGATTTAAATGAAATCTCTTTGTTACTCATGTTTAGATGAAATGGTTTAACATGGACTCTGCATTAAGTGAAATAATTTCCCAAGAGGTTGCTAAACTTAAAAATAAATAAATAAAAGAATTCTTCACAAAGAGTGGATGCAGGTATCAAAATTGAAAGCCCAGTTTTATTATTTTGGAGCAAGACAAGTATTTAAAATTTATTTTAAATTTAGTAATATTTAAGTAACTCTTTTCTTGCATATGATATAAACACTTCAGCTGCTAAAAAAAATTAGTCATTGGTAAATATTATGTCAAGATTAAAAATTTCCATCTTTTACTTAATGGTTATCCTCCTAATGTCAGAGAATTTTAGAATTCAAAGAGATCTTAGACAGCATAAAGACTATGATTATGACAATTAAAATTTAGATAATGAAGCCAGGGCCCATCAAGGCTGTTTTTATTTCTGGGGCTACCCAATTAGTTAGTGGCAAAAGAGCACTTTGAACCCAATTCTTACTCCCAGGGCTAGGCAGCAGAAGTGTTATCAAGTAATTAGCCTTAAGGAAAAATGTGTTTCTTTAGCTACAATACATACGTTTAACTTACTAACAATATTCACAGCTACGAGAAAGCAAGCATCTACCTAATACGTGGCAGGAATATACACCATACATTATCTGTGATTCTTATCATACTCTCCAACATTTTTTTAATAATTAAAGAAACTGTAAGATAGAGTTTAGCAATTTACCTAAGATCATACAATAAGTAGTAAGACTTAAAATCAGCTTAACCATAAAAAAGTCTGAGCATCTTTCACCTCATTGTCTTACCCTGGCCACATTATAACTAGAAAAGGCTAAGTTAAAAAGAAACAGCTGATTTCAACCCTCAACTCAAATTTTCAAGTGATATCCAAAAATGTTTTAAAAAGCAAAAACAAAAACAGTTAAAGACTATATTACATATAGACTTTATTTGGGTTACAATCTTTTTACTTTCCTACATTTGATCTTGAAGATTCATTTACAGAAAAAAATAAAATAAAACTGATCATTAAGCCATCTTTTCCCTAAAATTCATTAAGGATGAAATGATTTCACTCTAGGAGGATCTCTCAGCCTTAAGACTGTGGCCTTCACTTCACCCAAGCCATTATTAAATCAACCACTGGTGAGCTTTTCTAAAGTGATGATTCTCAAAATATGGTTCTTAGATCATCACTATCAGCTGAAATGGAGTCAGGAGACAGATGAAAAATCAGGGCATAATGTGCAAAGCAGGAATGAATATTCCTAGAAATGAAAAGGACAAATAGAAAGGCAGTTTATCTAAATAATATTATAGAATTAACATTACCACTTATTTGTATTTATTGTAGTCATTACTATTCTATTTCTCATCTCATAATTCTTTCAAAACATCCAAACTTTTCCACCAAGATAATTCCTTTCTAACATAATTCTTAACTACTGGAATCCACTCTATGGCACAAAATCAAAGTAATTTTTGTATTCAGTTTCCTATTATTCCACTTTGTCTTGACCTTAATCCACTGTCCAGATAATCTTCAAAAAACATACAACAGCTATACTGTTTTCTTTCTAGACATAAGCTAGTTTTTATTTCTTTAACTGTCTTATGGATAACAATGCCAATTACTTTACCTTAAGCACCCTTCAAAACCTCATTTTGGGGGAGAATCACCTAAGACAAGAAATTAGCAAACATCAAGTTGTACAGCCGGGAACTTGAATCCAGCTCATTAGTTTTGGCATGCTATATAGCAATTTTGATAACATTTTCAAAGGTCCAAGCTAAGAACTTAAAACAATTTGGCAAAACACCTTTATTTTGCACGTGATGAAAAGTGAAGTCCAAAGATATTAGGTGAGCCGCCCCAATCACTAATTGCATTGGATTAAAACTCAGACCTCCCGACATTCTTTGTAATTCTGGCAGTAATAGGAAAAATGGTGAGGAAACAGTCCAAGAGCTAGCTCCATATGAGAACACATCTCCAAATCTCAGAACTAGAAACAACTCTTAAGAGACTCTCAACACTCCCCAGCTAGCCATTTACTCGATCTCCCGCCATGTGCATGCACAGGCATGAAAATACACAGACACACATGCAGGCACAGACATGTATGCACACAAAAGCACACATTTCCCAAGCTGTTTAAGAATTGCAAAGAAAATAGTTGACTCCAGATGGCATTTTAACTGTAATGAACCATAACACAGAAAGCTACTGATAAAGATATAAATATTATCTCACATCTACTTGTAAATGTTTCCACACCTTTTGTTTCAAAGTATGCGTACGAAAGGTAATCACTTCACTAAAAAGAAAAAATTATGCTTTTTATGTCTATATGTTTTTTATGGTTGAAAATTCAATTTAGGATGCAAGGTACAGAAATTTAAATCCTAGGAAATTATACCACTTCTAAAATTTGTCATTTACATCCACCTACTTCCCAAAAGCTCATAAAGTCAATAAAAGAAATATATAAAAAAAAAAACATTAGATAGGGATGGCAGGATGTCATTATAAAAAATACCATCTTATTACAGTTTATTGAGTATTCAATTTAATACTGTTTCCTATTAATAGGAAAACATTTATGGATTATATAATTCTCTTTGTCTCATTAAAAGAAGCACTGCCATTTTATCTAGTGAGACTTGTTTTCTCCTGAACTAAATTTTTAAAAGAATGTATCACAGAGATTCTTACATAAAAGATCCTAAATTACTTGACAGACAGCAGAGTCAGTGAAAATTCAAATTTTGGAAAACTTGTATCCATCACCATGAGCTTGACAGCTTCTCAACAGTTAAAGACTTTTCTGATGAGAAAAATACAAACAAATGTGATTTTTTGATATTGTATAATGAGAAGTGCGAGCATTTGGAAGATCTGCATAACTTAGCAAACCATTTTCAAAATGACCAATGCATGATGTTAAGATCATGCCTGGGTAAAAGATCATTACGAAGACTGCATAAACAGACCAATGTATTTTAATGCAACACTGTATGAAAAGTTCACTGATAGAGTTTCAGACTCCACACTGTAACTAACCTTTAAGAAATTACCTTTTACTATCAAAGAAGAATATCCACAATTATCTGAAAAGGCTATTAAAACACTCCTCCCTTATCTAACTACATTATCTCTGTGAGGTCAAATTTTCTTTTTATACTGTATCAAAACCACATATTATAACTGAATGCAGAAACAGATGTGAGAATCTAGCTGTCTTCTATTAAGACAGACATTTTAAAAGTTTGAAAAACTGTAAAACAATGCTATTTTCTATTTTTTAAATATATACATAGTTTTCATTAAAAATGACATATATTAACATGTGATGGGCTTACTGTTGCTATTTTTAACTGATGTAGTAAATATTTAGAGTTTTCTCAGTTTTAATTTCTAATACAATAAATACCAGTAGACAGAACCCACATTAAAAAACAAAAACAAAAACAAAAAAAAAACCACCTCTTTGCAGACCTCATAATTGTAGGGTATAAAAGTGTCCTGAGACTAAAAACTTTTAAAATTGTTGTCTCAGTTTCTGACAGGAGGCCCATGTGACTGGACCATATAGAATAAGAGTAAAGAACAGTAAAATATGTCATTGGAGAGTTATCCAGGTCAAATCATACAGAGTGTGTTGGCCATAATAAAGAGTCTGAATTTTATTTGAAGTATAATTGAGAAATTTTAAACAGAATGACATGATCAAAGTTATGTTTAAAAAGGCAGCTGTGCGTTATATAGGAGACAGCATGAATGAACTAGGATTGGGGGATCTGAAATATGAGACAAGTAGAAAAGATGCGATATATTTTTGAAAGTTAAAGTACTTTGACGTAAACCTCAAAATGAAATTCAAACATTATAAAATGTTTTCTGTCCATTTATGTTAAAACTCAGTTTCTCTATGATCAAATGGAGGTGGCGTGAAGAAAATCAACCTACCCAATATTTTAAAAATGTCACAAGTAAATCTATACTGAATACTCTTACACAATGTTTAAAATTATTTTTAGTCAGTTTCAAATTTTTCTTAAAATGGAATACTATGAAATATTAAGTCACAAATCATATCCTTACACATTACATACCAAGGGAATAATGAACTACAGATTCGGTCATTCAATGTGGCAGGCACTGTGTTAGGCACTACAGATATAGAGTCAATGAGACACACCATCCTAACTCTCACAAAACTTGTATTACAGAATGATTATAGGTAATCTTTGAGGATTTATGGCAGAACACTAGAAATGTTTCAAATAACTTACTGATTCAAATACATACTTACTGAGTACACTGCATGCCAGGATCTGGAGACAAAAAGATGAATAAAACAGGAATTCTGCCCTAAGACTTTTATTATCTAGTAAAAAGAGATAAAAGATACATTTCCAATTATGATGTAGAGTGTCATAGCACTATTATAGAGGCATGTGTGATATACCACTTCAAAAGAAGTAAAAGGGGTCAATCACAAAAAGGAAAAATTTACCTGCATGCTGAATGGAAATAGGCTAATACATGGAGTAGAGAAAGGGAAAGGTCTGATATGAAAACTCCTAACAGGTGAGATAGGATTGTAAGTAGGTAAGAAAGATTGGTGTTTAATGTGAGTTTCAAATTTCCAATTTTAAAAAGGGGCCAAACACCTATTCTATAATCTACATATATAAATCCACCTGATATCATACTCAAAGGAATTACTCACTATTCAATATGGTTGGGAGCACTGAGGAGAAAAAAAAACAACTCCTAGAAACCAAAATGGGTTCACAGAGATAATGTTACCCCCTAAAGTCAGCTTCACAAAGTATTTGACAGTTCAGATTATTTCACCTAAGACATCATCTGATCCTTAAAGAGCTTATCTTCTAGAGCTAGAAAGATGTGGTGACCACCAATTACAGTATGTACAATGTAACAAATCTAACAGTCCAAGGGAGTTCAAGGTGTTATGACAACCTCTGGCTATAGAGAGTAGAGAGGAGTGGGGTGAGGAACACCTTCACAGAAAAGGTGATATAAGTGGTATCTTGAAAGATGAGGTGTTTGATATTGTAGACAAAGGGTACAGAGAAGGCATTATACATAAAAGCCTATGCCAAAGTAGAGATACCTTGAAAGAGCAAAGCCTATTTAAACAGAACGGTTTTATTGAGGCAAAAGCAGTTTAGAAGGGGTGATTAAAGAAAAAAAAAGGGGGGTGGGGTCGGATAGCACTGATCACCATGCTACAGAATTTGAATTTTAGCCAGTAAGTAATAGGGAAGTATAAAAAGAGTGATAGAGTTGCTTCCTTCTTTTTCTTTTCTTTTTTTTTTTGGACATGAACCATTAAAGTGAAACATTTGGAATGATGTTGACAAGTAAAAGATGGTTTGGAGAGAGTAAGAAGCAATTAGGAGACCACATTAGGAATATACAATAAAGGATAGGAACTTTACGCAGCACCTCCTAAATCCAACTTATCTTTCCTGCTAGACTTGCTCCTTCTAGATTCCTTTCTTCAGAGAATGGCATGAGTCTCCTAGGACTGTCATAACAAATTACCACAAACTTGGTGGCTTAAAACAACACAGATTTATTCTCTCACAGTTCAGGAACCCAAAATCAAGGTGCTGACAGGGCTGGTTCCTTCTGAAGACCGTGAAGGAGAAACTGTCCCAAGCCTGCTTCCTAGTTTTGACTCCTAGCAATCCTTGGTATTTCCAGGCTTGTAGACATGTCACTCCAAACTCTGATTCCATCTTCACATAGCCCTCTTCCCTGTGTCTGTGTCTTCTGAGTATCCCTCATCAGGACACTTTCATTAGAGTTAGGGCTCATTCTAACCTGCTATGATCTTATCTCTATCCTTACATTAGACCCTATTTCCAAGTGAGGTCACATTCTGAGGTTCTGGGTAGACATAAATTTGGGAGGAACTATTCAGCCTAATACAGGCATCAATCAATACACTCCCCAAAAAGAAATGTGGTGTCATCCTTAACTTTTTCTCTTCTTCATCCTCTGCATCTACATAATTATCAAATCCAGTTTCTACTTCTTTAATTTTCTTTAAGAAAATTATCGTTTTCTTAATTTCCCATTGCCATTTTTATTTCAATAACACTCTTATCTATACAGCAAACTTCTTGCTAAAGCACTAGACGAACTCAATTATTATTCTCATTACTGTGCCTTGTTACTAAACAAGTAAGTATTGCTGGAGAAAGTCACACAACAAGGCAGACTGGTTGTACCATGAATTTATGATAATTAACTCTAAGTAAGTCTTCGACATTGCCTGGCAGTCCTATTTCTCTAGACAAATGGCTCTCCCACTCTTCCATAACTATTTCAAATATTTTTCATTCTCCTTAAGCTCTTACTTTCATCTACCTTTAGCAGTTGTCCTGGGCTATTTTAGAGAGAATAAAGAAGGCATCACACAAAAACTCCCTCAACTTCTTGCCTTCTGTTATCATCTTTCCTTTCCTTCTAAGTATAAGAGCTGTCCTTTCAATATAAAGTCTTCCTCTACATTTTAGATCTCATCTTCAATCAGAAACCTTACTAATACCAATTGTCCCTCTCTTTCTCTCGAATATTCAGCTTTCTCCTGAACTAGATGCTTCTCATTTGCTTAAAACATGTTCAGGTTTACTTTTTCATTTAAAAAGAAAATGAAAATACCCTCCTTGAATGCCACCCTCCCCCTTCCAGCTATTGGTCCAGCCACACTTACTCTTTCTCCCTGCTTTATTCTCTATCTCCTCCTTCTCCCACCAAACATAAATGTGTGTCTTTGGAGAGGCTGCTTTCTCTAGTTCTGTAGAGTCAGGACCCTTACTTAATACCTGTAAAATAAGAATAACAATACTAAACCTACCCCATTGTTGTGAGAATTAGATGAATCAATATACATAAAAGAATTTTGACAGAGCCTGGCCCATAGCAATTACTCAATAAGGTTAGCAATAAGGTCAGCAATATATTATTATTGCCAATAAAAACTCATATAACTCATCTGCATCTATCTACCCAGCCAACTAGATAGTCGATGACTTATCTTAGAGTCATCCTAAATTCCCTCATCCTTCCATGCCAATCCATCCCTTAATTTGTTTATTGTTACCTCTCAAGTCTCTCAGGTTCTGAGCACTATCTCCACTATCCTACTATGCACTATCATCATCTCACATGGATCAAAATAAGAATCTCCTAAATGATTTCTTGCTTTCATTCTTGTCATTCCCCCAAACTCTCCTTACCATAGACATAGTGAGGTATTTGAATCTAGTTATGATAAAGCCCCCAAATCTACTTGGTGGCCTATAAAATCATGTAAAACTATGAAGACAAGGTCCCAATCTACCTGTTCAAACTTATCTTGCATCTCACTTCTTTTGCCTTTTTAATACATAGCATCTCTCTTTGAGTTTTTCAAATGCATTATGCTCTTTCCCATCACAGGTGCTTTCCACTTCCTGTTCTCTCTACTAGAAAACTGAATAATATTCTTATTTCTCTTGGCCTAATTAATTCCTACCTATCCTTTATGACTTAACTCAATGGCCAGTTCCTCAACAAAGCCTTCCTTGATCCCCCCAGAATAGGCTCATTACTCTATGTACCTTTCATAGCACTCATCAAAGTTGGAATTTCACACATATGTGAAAATTATTCCAATATATCCCCCCAAGAGTATCCAATTTCCATAACAGCAATGACTATGCCCATCTTTGCTCTCTATTGTCTCCCTAGTGCCCAATACAGCATCTGGCACATAATTAGTGCTCAATAAATATATATTAGATCAATATTAAACTTCAAGTTCAATGCTGCAAAACAGCCTTACTGCTTGTAGAGCTTTTAAGTGGTAAAGGGATAGCAGTACATCATTAGTTCATTATCAACATGGCTCTAGGCCAAAGTTAAAAGTTTCCCCACTAATGGCTGTGAACAGTAAATTACTGAAAAAGAAGACAATGATTCATCAAGTGCTGAGAAAAAAGAGGATGGATAAAAGATATATTGTTTATTTTAAAGTAGGGGCAGATAGGCAGAAAATTATATTTCAAGGCAGAGAAATGAGTTTTTCTAAAGTACTGGTTCTCAACCTTTGTTTTACTCCAACATACCTACCACTGCTACTATTACTATTACTACTATCCCAATCAGTACCTGTAACTCCAACAGAACTGTCATCAAGTGGCTCTCCATAGCAGGAATTCACAAACAGGTGAGAAGTATAAGAGAGATGTAATTTGAAATGGCACTACCTCAAAATATTTTGATATTTTTTGTCTCCTCATCCCCTACTAGATATCCCTCTCCCCAAATATAACTTATGGCAAGAAACAGTCACACAGGTATCATTTATATTTAATTTTAAAATATAACCTGTAAAATTTTATTTTTGCAGCAAAATTGTTTTCTTAACTACTACATTGATATTAAACATGGTTTCACCTAAAGCTACAAAAACTGGGCAGAAGAGGAGGCACTCTGGAAGAATACTCAAGACCAAGTTAAATATAAGTTATCCATCCTGGAGATATTTGAGTATTGATTACAAAAATATTTTATTATAGTAATGTGGCTTGAGGTGTTCATCACTAAAACCACTGAACTTTGACATACACTTGTTATATTAAACCATAAGTGGCCTCAAATGTTATGCTTTAATGTCCAAATCTTTAAAACAATTGAACTAATTTAATCCACTTACTACGAAATATAATAGGACAAAAAAGTATGAACATTTTTTCTAAGATTTCAAGATCTTAGAAGGCTGATAACAGTATATGGAGCAAACTCTGAAATTCTGCAGATGATATAAACAGATCTACTTGGAAAGGCAGTACTGACAAAGAATCTCTCAGCAATAAACAACTGACACCATGAAAACTGTAGAAACTGCTAACTGTACAAAAGTGAACTCCACAGACAGATAAGTCAAATATAACTGAAAAACCACACAAACAAAAATAATGATGTTTAGTCTCCCTTCCCCATTTTCTAACATCTTTAAATCTATGGTTTCAAGCACATTAAAAACAAACAAACAAACAAACATGCATTCACATCGTGATAGGCTAGCATTTCTTATTTTGAGGAATAATGCCATCTCCTAAGTCAGTACATGGAGTCCGAATATGTAATTATAATTTCTGGGAAAAAGAACATGCATAATTTATTATAGCTCTGAATACTCATCTAAAGTACTAAAGATGAAAAAATTGAGCACCACCTCCTACTCATGGAACGATCCTTCCTCCCAAATTAGATTTTATATATTACATCAAAATATCACTGTTTAAAGTTTCCTTAAGTCTTTTAAAAAATGATTTAGATGTTGTTCCATTTCTTAAAAGCTGTTATCTTCGGTATATACTTTCAGTTTTAAATGATATTAAAGTTCTCAAGTGGCAAAGTTACTTTTGCTGTTATGTAAAGCTAAATAAAGTACTATTTCTAAAAACCATCAAATGCAATTTCATTACCTGAAAAAATAACTATCTTCTAGAAATAACCACTTATCAAGAAATCAAAAGATATTTTCATATACCTAGAAGAAAAAGTGATTAGCTTCATATTAGCATTTCCATTTCAACCTTTTCAAAAAGGATGGAAGAAATTAACACACTTTTCAGTAAAAGAGACTGATATGCAGTTCTAATATAATTAAAGATGAATTATACCACCTTTTTCATGGCTAACAAGAAAGAGGAAGAATGCTAATGGCTAGGAAAAGAGAGGATGCTTATCTGATATAGCAATATGGATCCAATGGTCACTGTTTTCTCATTAAAACTGATAGCAATGATTTCTTAAGAAACTTAACGTTCAAAGAGCTTTTACACATCACTGATTATCCTATTTTTAGCTACTTTAAAATGAAATATCCATTCTCACACTTAAATTACCTAGTTAGAAAATGTTCTTTATGTAATGTTAAATCTATCATGATTTCTAAATACTGTAATAATGTGCTAATTTAATTTTCTGCACAAAGGGGTAAGTTTTTTGTTTTTTTTGTAACCACCACTCCACCCACACCCACAACCAAGATTAGAGACTAAAGCAAATGATCATTGTTCATACATTCAAAAATAATTCCAGACTTTGGGAAATTTGGTAAAGTACAAAGCCTCAATGTTAGAAGTCATTGGAATATATATAATTGTAGGGAGCTCTCGTGCTATCTGCCTGTAATTTAAGGACTGTAAACCGAGAAGGACATTGATACTGTTGAGTTTATCCCACTAAATTTTCCTAAGAGTTTTGATCAAATTCCCCTAAATAGTTCAACAGGGAATAGTATGTCTGTGTGCAACATTAGATGCTGACCTGAAATTGTTAAAAATAATCAGGTCTGTATCTGTCTGGATATACAAACCTAGTTGATCAATGGGAAAGTAGACCTAAAAACTCAAATGTTAAACGGTAGGCTAGGTATTCTTATGACAGAGAATCTTTGAGCTTAAGTCTTAGATTAATGTAATATGTACAAACAAGCTGGTGTCTTTAGTTCCTGTTTTCCTCCTGAAAGACCATAAGGAGGTGTATGACAGGACCCAGGAAGACTCACACGTAGATCTACACCCCTTTTTCTACTCCAACCTCACCCCACTCCTTTCCTTCATACATATACACACGCAATCCCTGTCACACTTGATGCCCAGGTGCCCCAGTGGGCAGTTTTCTAGGGTCGTTTCACTGGCGTTGTTAAATGTGATCTGATGACTGGGGTTGAATGCCATCCCCACCAGTGCCCAAAGCTCACCTCTAGCTTGTGGTTGATTTGGGACACAGTCTGGGCTTTGTGGCAAAGCTGCGCAAAGCAGGAGCTCAGGCTGGTCATCTTCTGTCGCCCCTCATAAGTGATGTCCGCCTGGTCCGGGTCGATCTCACCTAGAAGCAGATCCACATCCACGAAGGCCTTGTCGAACTCCTTCTCCAGCACCTCCAGCCACCGGAACATGGATACTCCACCGGGGGAAACCCCCACGGCGCAAGAGGCGCCCCCTGGGCCCCCTCCTGCTCCTGCTGGGCATGGGCCGCCCGCCGACATGGCGCCGTCTACGGCCTCCCCGGACTGCTGCTGACCCCCGCCGCCCACTCCGCGCGAGGGGAACTGCTGGGACTGCGGGAAGACCCGCGCACGCACACTACGTCCTCCGCGTGCCGTCCCCTCGCGCCGCTAACGCCGGCAGAGCAGTCTCGGAGTGGCGGGAGCAGGGGCAGCGAGCCCGAGGCAGCGACCGTAGTACACGGAAAAATCGGGCCGTCCCACCTCGCGGCCAGCCCAGGCTGCGCATGCGTAGCGAAGACCTGGGCGGACGCAGCCGGGCGGGACGAAATGGGCGGGGCTAGGATGCGACCTTGGCCTATGAAAAGCCTCTACAGGGACCGGTCCGTCAGCGGCCATATTGACAACTGGCAAACTCCAACTTGGACGGCCGAGAAACAGGCTCATGGTGTCGCTTCCAAGTTGGAATGGCCCAAAGAAGAGAAAGGTGTCCACGTTGCAGTGAGCAACAACTTCCGCCCGTTTGACTAAATAGGGGGCGGGAGCCGTTCTAAAGTTGTCCGGGAAAGTTGCGGTGGTGACGTCCTGGGTCAGGAAAGAGAGAGTGAGAAAGGGCGGTGTGAGCTTGCGCAATGGCCACGTTTTACCTTTAACATCCCAGTTCCTGTTTGAGGTGGGGTGGGTGCACACTGGTTTATCTTGGTTAATTCAGGGTGGTAACTGCACGTTGAAGGATAGTGGCTGACCAGCTTTTGTTGACTTAATACGAGACTTTTGTGATTAAGAGGCAGGCTTGGGTTCAAGTCTTATACTCTGTGAGGTATTAGCAGTGCCATCTTAGAGTTGTATTCTCTAACCTCGAAGCCTCGGTTTCCAAAATATACATCATTCAGTAATAAGGAAAATGCTTAGCTTCAGTGCTTGGCACTCATTATTACACCATAGGTCATACATTTCCAAGGCAACTACTTAAAAGGTGTATTTATTTCAAAAACGAACAATGTTCCAACACATGACATTTCTGAAAAACAAAATTATGAATATCCATATATTCATAAATATATTGAATGCAGAGCCCTGTTCAGGCATTGGGACATAAAAATGAATGAGACATGACACAAGCAGAGCTCATAGGCTAGTGAGCCTAACCCTTATAGCTACAACTTCAATTTGAATTTTGCCATATCTTTGAGTGTTCAGCGCCTGCTCTTTACCATTCCACCTACCCATTTTTAACCCCCTTCCACTTCAAGAAAAGCCCAGTCTTGGAAGAAAAATGCAGTCTGAATAGTGTAGGCTGTTAGAAATGGTCTCTTCTGCACTGCCTAGGGGAAAATTTTACTGGCTGACTCTTCTGTGGTCTGTGCATGGGACAGACTTTTCCAGTTAATCTCTAGCAAAGCCTGCATTGTGTTCTCCTCGCCAACACCATGCCAAGGAGGAATAAGAAATCATAGCTTTAGATTGCTCTCTGGGTACTGCATGGCTGACTGGTTAGAATCAGTCACTAAAGTTCTTTGGCTTTGGCAAAATTAGCTAAACAAAACTAACCATGAGATCTTTGACATGAGCTTAAAATAGGCACCTTCACACAGGATTTAATACACGAGAAATAATATAAAACTCAAATTTACATCCTTCTCCCTTACCTTCCTAATTAACTGTATTTTTATGTGAAGTATTTGCAAGAACATTATTACTACAGCTACCAAGTTCCCAGCCATTTAGTAAACTAAAAATTTTAACTTTCATGGCTGAAGTTCTTTTTGTAAGTAAGGTTTTATTGAGCCCAAAATGCTAGCCAAATACTGATCTTGGGGCATGGAGTCCAAACCACCGGCAGCATGGTGAAGTAGAAAATGTCCATCATCCCAGAGTTTTGCAAGTATTTTTATACATCAAGTAAGGAGAAGGGGGAAGACGAAGGTAGTCTAAAAGAATTTACATGATCTGTAGGCAAAGGGGTGGGGGAAGGTGAAGTGGGGCCAGTTCTAAGACAGCAGAGACACAAAGAAATGTCTGTTAGGGCAGTAGTCTGGAAAGCCCATGTTTAAACAAAGTGGAGGTTTTTGGAATTAGATGGTGCCTGGCTAAAATAATCAGTGGAAATAACCACCTGGAAATTAATCTAAAATTACAATAGACAAAACGGGGATGTGAGAAATCTTTTGTTACCTGTCGGAAACCAGCCGACTAAGTCAAACCGGGTACCTGAATGGGGGAGCGGGGACTGAGAAAAAAGAGAAGACAGACAGGGTGCAGGAGGGAGAACAGATCTCACAACTGTCTCTCCGAGTTTATTTCTTAGGCTCCTTTTTATACATATTCTGTTCCTTTGTGTATCCCAAGATAACATAGTTAAAGTAACATTTTGAAGATCAAGGTACAATCGAAACTCCCTTGTACCTCCTATTTCTAATCTTAATCTGCTTCCTCCTGGAATTCCTCAGAACCAGCTTTTTCCCTTTTATATGCAAGCAGGCCTCCCGAGATAATCCATGCACTCCTTTGAATTTTGGGAGCTTTAGCTCCCTACAGTTACCCTGTGAGCAGCCATTAACAAACTAGCAATTCTGTCTCTTTCTCTCACTCTCCAGCCACTGTAAATTAATTTGAAACATCTCAGAATTGTTTTTGTCACTCTACATAATATAGTATATCATGCAATGTATTTTCAGGAATTTCTAAGTGAATAATTTTAAATTGGAGGGAGGACACATACCTGGAATCACGGTAATAATAACTAAATCGTGGAGTGCATTCTGTGTGTTAAACATGTGCTATTTGCTTTATTCTTTGACCTTCACACAATTCTGTGAGGTAGCTATTATCACTTTTTTATAACTGAGTCACAGAGAACTTAAGTATCTTGGTAAGATCATACAGCTAAAAATCAACTGACATGAGATTTCAATCTAGGTATCTTTTTCTCCAAAGCCTTAGAAGTTAACCATTGGTTATAGAAGAATGAAGGAATCCATTTCTTCTTGTGTAAGTTACCAGCGTAATAAATTGGCAAATCAGTCAAAAAGATTTTTCAAAAAAATTTTTTCCCAGTTATAGCCATATGCAGATCTATTAATATGTAAGAAATATTGCCAAAAAAGTAATTGTAATACTCATTTTCTATTACTTATCACTCTTTAGTTTAAATGGACTACACTTGAAAATAAATTTCATTTCTTTAAAAAGATATTATTTAGCTTCTTGCTATATTGTGTAGGTACGACTGAAATGCATTTTAAGTGTTTATATGCTTCCAGTGCTCTGATCCTTGGTGAATATTCCCATTTTCAGGATTGTAGAACCCAGTTCCATTTCTGTTTATAATCTTTACATCTTCAACAAATCATCCCCTGTGTGTCCCAGAATATTTCATCTCATATTGTCCCTTCTCATTACCATGCTATGTAGCAGCTGCCACATCCCTATGTACTTGCTATCTTGATGCTATGTGACTAATTCATATACTCATGAGGAGCCCTCTATGTAGACATTATTTTTTATTCACCTTGATGGGGTTTTGCATTTCTGCAAGTCACAATCTAAGTTGGAAATGAAAAGCAGAGTTTGATATTCAGGTGCTGCCATCTGTTGGCAGCATACTATATCTATATTTATTGCCTTATTTTGACCTGGAATTTTGTAATTGTATGTAATTTCAATACTTATGGGATTTATTTTCCTAGAGATAATAAAATCTTGATGCTAATATTTGCAGTTGCATTGGTGGAAACTTCCAATAACTGTTTCATGAATCATGCTTACATGATTAAAAATTTCTAATATAACTTAAATGTAACTGTCTTATTTTAGGAATTTGTCCTTACAGAGTTTTACCACAAGGAATTACTAAGAATAAACAGGGTGGGAACTAGGACATTGGGGAAGAAGGAAAGATGCTAAAGATTGCTTTGATAGGTACTAGTAATTACCTCTGAGGTTAGAGTTCAAATATTTATTAGAGCATCGTTAATTGGAAAGGTACTATAGTGAGAGGACATAGATCTACCTTAGAGAGGGAGACTACCATTTCATGAACTCTACTGTGTGCCAGGCCCTATACTAAGCTTCATATGTATCATTTACTCTCCAGTATCCTTACCAGGAAAAGGAAAAAGTATTGAGTGCTGTTGGTCATGATAAACATGTTGTTCTATGATTAATAAAGATAGCCAAGGAAAACCTATTACCATTTTACTTTGAGCTATGTGGAGAATGTCTTGGAATATATTATATTCACGTATTATTTATGTTTATTCATATTTACTAACAATTTGGAATTTTGTGATAGACGTGGTAATAAAGTAAGTGATTTATTAGCCTCATTCTCCTGATCATTTCTTTTATATATACCTATGGAACAACTGTTTGCTCTCTTGTTCCTAAAACTTAAGAATTTTGATACAGCGATTTAGGATTAGCTCAAACACCTCTTCCAGGAAGCCTTCCTTTTCTCTGATATGATACTGTGGACTCCATCCCCATTTAGTTTCCTGCAAATACTTACTATAGCATTTATCTTTATTTATTTATTTATTTTTGGAGCCCCTTAGACTGTGAGCTTTTGGGCAGTAAGAGCTGTATCTTGTTTATCTTTGAATCCCAGGTCCTAACATAGGATCTGGAAGATAGTAAGAATGTTAAAAATGCTTGTGGGATCAGTTGAATAATTGAGATATTACAACAGTCTGCCTAGGAAATTCTAAAAACAGCCACTTTTCAAGACATGCTTTGATACCTGCCAGAGAGCATAGTTAAATACATTTTCATATTGGCTCAGGAGTTAGGAATATCTATAAAATACAAGTTAAGTATCTATAAGATATGTATTCCTTTAAAATCCAAGGAATACTTTTCTCAACCTAAAGAGAAAAGTTTATTTAACAATGATCTGATTGATTTGACTAATAAATTCAGTATAATTTAGGCTTTGAGAATTATTTTACCTATTTGATAGTTAAAATATATGAGATAATACATTTTGTATGGTATACCCAAACTTAAAAACAATACATAAAAAACAAATTTAAAAATCCATGTTACTGTATTTTTTACTCCCTTACACTCTCAAAGACTGACTGTAACTGCTTTTCCACTGTTACCTGATCTACAATCTTCATTTCCCTTTCCTATAGCTCCAGGTTTGGTTCAGCATTATCTAAAACCACCATTTATCAACAGCGGTATCAGAGTTTACTAATATTGATTCTTCCTCTTTTATCCACTGTCAAGCCACTGCTTATTTCTCAGATTATCAGACTTTACAGATCAAACATAGACTACCCCTCATCAGCCTCTGACATTTATATTTCTTATAGATTAGTTCTATAAGGGGCCCAAAACAATTGCATTCTGAACACCCATTAACATTCATTATCTTTGCACTTATATTAAAAAATACAAGAACACTTTAAATTATCTCATTAGAATTTTCATAGTCTTCTAAATGAACAAGTCAGAAAGTATAAAAAATTATACAAAAGCCGTATCACAACAGTTGTTGGAAATAGAATTTGTTTTGTTCTCAGTTGATTATAACTCACTCAGAACTCACTCTGTTTTTATGGTCATGGTAAGCAGAAAGAGTGAGGGTGAAGAGATTTCTATAGTTGACATTTGTCGCTACAAATCAGGGACTGTTCATATTTGAACCCCCTTCCTCTGTTTAGAGAATTCCTTACCTTATATGACTCAAATATTGGATATAGAGGCCTCCTCCCGTAATGAACTGAAGATGTCAGCTTTGTGACAACTAGAGCACAGGCATATCACCTAGGCTCACCTAAAAAAAAAAAATTCATCCACCTGAAATTTTTAACATGGAAATGGTGAGGCAGGGATTGGGAGAATTTTTGTTGGTAGGAGCTGGGAGTTGGGGGTAGCAGCATTCTTTTTCAGTAGCAGCAGTGCCAGCAATGGTATCCAATTTCTGGTTCAGTGGTAGAGGCCATGTTCTGCAGGGACTCCATACTGAAGTGTGATTTGCCTGTGGCCCTGGCTATATGGCCTTCCTTTATTCTTGTCCATTTCCAAAACTGGTTCTCCAGGATTTCTTACAATCCCAATTTTTTTTCAATAATTCCTTTTCTGCTTAAATCAGCCAGAATTTGTTCGCATTGCTTGCAACTAATAACCCAAGCTGATAACCATTATCATTTATCGAGACCTTTTTTTTTTGTCTGTGAACTTGACATGCCTTAGTTCATTTCATCTCTTCCTTTTTGTAAAATGGATAGTGTCTTCCCCATTTTAACTTCATTCTATAGCAGAAAAAATTGGAGTGTAGAGAGATTAAGTAGTAGAAAATTTTACTTTTTGTTTTACCGTCAACTTATGCTCTTTTTTCATAACATTCTTCAGAAGAAAACAAGTTTAAAAAAGAATCATATTCAAAATTACTTTATTCTTTAAAATTTCTTTTTCCTCAGACAGAGATTTTCATAAAGTCATCTTTTTAGCACTTGGTTGATCAGTTTTGTAATAGGAATCACAAGCCAACGCTTCTACACCCTAGTGAGGGAGAATTTGGGTTAGTTTCTTCTTTGGAATTCATTTTCCTCTCTATAATGGAAACTTGCCCTTTGCTTTTAATAATGCAGAAAGGCCAATGTCCATTGCATAGAGGCCTACATTTATGTTTATTGCAGTTTCTTAACAATGGCACTATTGACATTTTGGACTGCATAATTCTTTGTTGTGGGGGCTGTCCTGTGAATTACAGGATGTTCAGTAGCATCCCTGGCCATTATACCCTAGATGCCAGTAGCACTGCCTACCCACCCACCCCTAAATTTTTACCGTCAACAAAAATGTCTCTAGACATTGCCAAATTGTCCCTGTTTGAGTACCATTGGGTTATAGAACTAAAGATAAAGATAAGAAAGCAGGTCAGGGAAGATCCTGGCTTGAAAATCTAAACAAAGATATAAATTTAATTCAATCCAACAAATGCGGGACATATTTTTTGAGCCTGCAATCTTTCTTGTGCTGAAAGACTAAACCTACATTATGGGCTGTATTTTGAACAGAGTTTCTGGGTGAGTCATTGAGTTTCCATACTTGAAGAAGGCACCCATGTTCCTTTACTCAGTTTCTCCTTACCCAAAAAAGCCAAGTAATAATGATCTGATAAAGTTTTGTTAAGTCCTTTTTAGGAATTAACATTCAGCCTTCAGGACCCACAAGTGCAAGAGCTAAACACCCAAACTAAAGGTAGAAAACTTTATACCCATGGCCCTTAGTCAACATGTGAAAACTCCAGAAGTCAGCAAAAAGTAAAATAGAAGCTAAGCAATGTGACAGCTTTTGTGGCTGCCTCCTAGCACAACATAACTGCAAAGGGGCCTGCCACCTCCAGAGTAGATACCATAAAACATGTACATCCCTCAAGCACTCAGGCTGTACCTTCGTATTATACTTTCTCTGCAGTTTATATTATCAACAAGGTTTTTCCTTCTCCCTGACCAAAAAAAAAAGTTGACTTCTCAACTTAACCCTGAATAAATAGGTGTGGTCTGGAGAACAGATGGATCTTTTATTCTTCCACGCATTCTCAAACTTTTTATAATCAAAGTTATTTATGCTTATAAAGGACACATCCTTAAAATCCAGCACTTAGAAAATAGTTAACCAAATTTAGACAATACTCTTGATGGCCTATTAAACATTTGAAGTTATATTTATGGAGACTATGAAATAATAGGGGAAAATAAAATAGTAAATAATGAAGAATATAAAGTTGCGTGAGTATATTTACAACCTGATAAAACTATTCACAGTCTAAAATAGTAGTATATTAGAGATAATGCCAAAATTGCAGGTAAGCTAAAGAAATACCATGGAAAAGAAGGAAGGAAGATGAAGTATACACTAATTTCAAGGCTTAATCAAAGAAAAGAGAATCCTGTGGCCACCAACAGAGAATGGAAAATGAACTCATTGCTATGCTGCATAAGAGCAAAATTAGCATCGTTGATGGCAGATGAAAGGATAAGATTTTGCGGGCATTTTGTTTCAAGTAACTAGGAATTTACCTTTTCAGCAACATAGGAAAAGAAGTGTTCAATAAGTATTTCTCTTTGTTGTTTCAAAGCCTAGGCAGAGAAAAGTAACTGGACAAATGTTTGATTTGTTTTTTTTTCTCCCCTCCCTGCTCTTTTTTCCAAATGTTTTTTGACCATTACTTTGCCATTTGAAAATTCTAAAAATTAAAAAATAATTCTATTACTAAACAGAGAAATAAATAATGTTTATTGAAAATCAGAATATTGACAGAAAAGAAATCTCTTATCACTCCTTGTCAGTGATAGTTAAAGAAAACAGAGGAAAAAAAACCAGAAAAAAGTCAAAAAGTCTGTTGGGAAAAGCACACAGAAATCCTTACTCTGGAAATAGAATAAATTGATTATTAGATCAAAGAAACTTTTGGCTTTAAAATGAATATTGTCACAGAGAGAGGTAAAGTTGGAAAGATCAGAGAGCTTTTCAATGTTAGAAAGTGTTTCTTTAGAGCAGTCTGCTAGGCCTGACCAGCGTGGGGAAATTTAGGTGTTCCACTGGCGGGGAGAGAACTTCTCTATATAATCTTTTGCTTAAAATGCTTTTAAATCTCTCAAAAGGGATGGCCACGGCAGGACAAAAAGCCACAACAAAGGAGTGCCTAGGACAAGTGAAGTTTTCCCTCTCCAGTCAGGTTTCACAACCTACAAGTTCCTTTGAAGAAACTAGAGGCTTTTTTCTTCCATTATTACAAACAGATGAAGATAAATTAACCCATTTTGATGTTTTATTGTCATTTGAGTCAACAATATTTTTGAATAACAAAAATATTTCCCAGATATGATATTTGGAAATCAAGTGGATTGAGTGAAAGTTGAAGAAGTTATCTGTAGCTCTGAATATCTCTTCATTGTACCCCACTGTTTCACCTAGCAATAAAACATTACCGAGATAATAATAAATTTAAAACTTGCCTCTTTTCTCATACTAGTTAATGTGAGAAGAAAACACCTGCCTGTTGCGGTGCTGCAAAAATGGTTTTAATATAAGGTCACAGAAAATTCAAAGGTTTTATAGCCCCCTATAAAACAGCTCTTTGTCTTTTCCCACTAATTCCCTAGTGTCACATTTAACAAAACAAGGGAACTACAGATAATAGAGGTGTTTGCAGATTAGCCTTTCAAGCCATAAATAACATAGGGTTTTGCTCACCTACAAATATTAAGGCAGCTTATCAATGTTTAAGCCCCTTCTTCTTTGTAATGGTTGCTAACATTTTAACCCAGGCAAATTGAGAGGTTTTTTTTCCCTGTCTTCTTACATCGACTGAGTACACATTCATAAGATTCTATTATCAGATTTCATGGTATAAAGAGCGAGACATCACCTAAACACTCGCCTGCTACCTGAGAGGCCCTATTTTGTAAGATGCATCTGCTTTATGCATTCCTTGTTTTGCTCTCTCTTAGTGATGGTTTCTATCCTAACTGTCCTGGAAGATGTAGCTGTGATTCTGTGCAGTTGGTGCAGTGCTACAGGCTAACGGAGGTACCATCAGGTATTCCTTCCACCACCAAGAAGCTCTACATCAGCCACAGCAAAATTCAACACCTTCAGGTAACTATTCGTTCTACGCACAAGTTGCTGCAATTTTGTTTTGTGTGGCAGAGTGAAGTGCGAGAGTGAAATTGTTAAACTTGATTTAAGTAATCAAAACTTAAAGTTAGCACTCAAAACTTAAAAAAAGTTAAAACTTAAAATTCAAAAAAATAGTCAAAACGTATTAAGTTTGGGTCATTGCACTAGCCACCATCTTGCTCTGTACTACTGAGAGGTTATATTGCCTCTGGATATTTCTTTTTAGGAAAGCCAAAACAAACAAACAAACAAATAAAACCCAGAATCTGTAATTAATGATACTTTATTTCAGTTTTTATTACATTTTTTTTTCTAATTATGTCATTGCAAAGTAAAATAAATGTCTCTTAGAGTTTGATAGCATATGGCCATTTTATGTCCCAGGATTAAGAAAAAGTACTTTTGTTTATGCTATAGAAGCAGATGATACTTAGAGCATTACAAGACTATCAGGATGAATCCAACATAGGAGAATTATTCATACAGACCTTACATCCAGCCAAGCATTAGCGTCTTTGTGGAAACATATACAGAGGAAATACATGTTTGTGTTTTGCCATGTTGCTGCAATTCTTGTTCTATGTGCTTTTAATTATGACTTTTATTTTTATGTTTACCTATTCGGAGGGCACTGAAAAGAGTGTTATAGTTTTATCTGAGTTTAAAACAAGAAGAAACTTTTGTTTTAAGCCTTTAGTATTTTGAAAGGGATCAAGAGACTAGGATTCTCACCTTAGTTTGCTCACTAGCTAGAGAGATAACCATCTGATGCAAGCAGTTAAAAAAATCTCTGGGCCTCACTTGTTACCTTTATGAAATGAGAAGGCTGGATTAGACAGGTGATCCAAGACCCCTTCTAGATGGGAAATTGTATGGCTCTTTGATTTTACCTTTACTGGCCGCTGCTTCTACTTCACAGATCCAAATCCTAAGATAAGGAAATGGCTTTCTGTGATCCAGGTGCAGAATTTACTTCCCCTTCAAATAAAGACACTCCCCTCCTTTCTTTTAGTTAAAAAATTTTAATATAGTTGCACATAAACACAGAAGGTTTGAAATATGTGGCATGGTATTTATTTTGTGGCTTAATAAGCACAATTGCCTAGTTGTCATCTGTTTACTTTCCTTTTCGAATCCACTAGTACCCAATGCCAGGGAGCATGTGACCGGGTCAGGTCTTAGCATTCAAGCAAGACACCTGGTTAAAGGGCAAGATGCTTAAATATTTGTTCTGAGAACTTCAGATGCTGAGAGCTAGAGGGTCAGCTAAGCCTGCTAATGCTCCTACACTGCTGCTTGGCAGCCTGGCAACTAATAAGATGAAATTATACCTCTCATCAAATTCAGTTATTGAATCAGTCCGTTTGTCATTGGTTTAGGTTCATTGAACAGCAATACTGCCACTCCCCTGACTTTGACCCAGTTAATTATCTCTTGGAAGAATAGTTTCCAGCAGAAAGGTTGGTGAAACACGGGATTGTTTTGTGAAGGAAATAAAAAGCTTTGAGCAATAATACTACGTTCTTCTTTTAAAAACCCTTAGGTCTTAAATGATCATATTTCTCTTGTATTTGGTGAATACAATGTATATTGTGTTTATTTGGTTTGAATTATAGAATAGGATGCCTATATTTAAAGAAAAAAATATCTTACAATGGATCTTCAGATGAATTGCAATAGAAATTTTGTATATATATATACAAATATATGCATCTATGTATATAAATATATGCACATACATATCACACATATATATGCATGTACATACAAATACATATATACATACACACATGTATATGTGTCTATATCATAATTTAAAATGTTTCTATTACTTGTTTATATAATTTAACTGTGTTTGGAACTGTGAATGCTGTGTTTGAGACTGGGGATAAAAGATGAAATGTTCACTCTTCCTGCCATCAAGAAAAGAGGGACTTATCCACTATATCTGTGAAAATTTTTACTTCTTTAAAGGTGCATGTCATTGGGCTGTAAAACTCTTTATTCTTTTGTCTGTCTTATACTGTGCACCTGGTCCTTTCCTTCCTGGCTCTAGTCTTCCTCTCCATCCTAAACCTTGCATTTCTTGGGTGCCTTCAGTGTCCAATATCCAAGTTTAATACTTCCTTGAACTCATTAAAAAAAAGTATTTCCGCTTTGCCATAGCTGTCTATTGTCTTGGTTATACTATAATCCTCTTTATGCCTGAAACTTCTCCATTTAAAAATCTTGAATTCCCGTACCCTCTCTCTGGTCTTCACCTCCTTTCCTGTCAGCTGTCCTACTCGACATTTATCTTTCCATCTCATGTAGACTTCTAACCCTAGAACTACCCACGTAAGCAGTGTATTGTTTATCTATCTTCTTTTTCTACCCCTTCCCTTTTTGCATGCACAACGAATTATCTTAACGACCTATCCAGCAAAGCCTCAGGCTTCAATTAGGGTAACTATTTGCTTTTGTTTGTCCTCTATCTGAACATACGGGTGCTGCTGGAGAGGACCACACAACCTCTTTACATGTATATGTTTATATATACATATATGATGTTTGGAAACATCACACGTTTGTAGAATCACCACAAATCCAAGATCTCCAACCTCATCTGGGTCTTCAGTGTCACCCATCTATCTTCTCAGTTCTTTGTTAGTTCTTCTCAACATATTCCGAAACTTCAATACTGTTTTGGATTGCCTTCTCAATCCTTGTCCTCTTTATTCTCACCAGATAGCTGGCATCCAATTTTACTGACAAATCATGACAAAATGGAGGCCATTAGTCTTAATCTCCCTCAATTTCTGCTGACTGTGTACTAGTTTGTCTCCATCCAATTCTGCAAACACTTTCTTTCAGAGAAGAGGAGATGTCCCTCTTCTATTCAGGGCAGCCTCCCTTCCGTGCCCTTGATTCCATTGTTCTCACCTCTCCCTGAATTTTGCTTCCTTATTCTTCTCCCATATCTTCAGTTGCTCTTTCTTTACTAGCTCCCTGTACTAGCAGAAAAATATGCTTCTTTCATTGCAATAAAAAATAAAAATCTTTTAATTCTGTGTCTCTTGCTACTATCTTTATTTGCAAAACTGTGAAAGGGTGATCTATGCTTACTGTCTCCACTTCTTATCTTCTGTTTATTTAATTCACTGCCTCTGGTTTCTGCCTACTTCACACAGCTAAACTGTTCTCTTTCAGACACTGGCTCACTCCTACTTCTTGAAATCTCTACTTTCTTGCCTTCTGTGACACCACCCTTTTATGTTCTCATTATTCCTCCTTGATATTTCTTTTCTGCCCTTTTTTATAGGTTTCTTTTCCTCCTTCATTTCTGGCTTTTCCAGGGAGTCTCAATTCTCAGCCATCTCTTTTCTTACTATGTACACTCTCCTTAGGTGACTTCATTCTATGTAAGTGATGATGGCTCCCATAACTGAGTTTCTATCATACCTTCCTCCCATGTTTCAGACTTATCCAGCTGCCTAATAGACCCCTCCACCCCCACCACCTCTTTCTCTCAACCCAGGAAAGATGTGTGGCCCTCTAATGCTTGGAGCAGGGCCTGCCTGAAATTGAAACTGCCTGAAATTGAAACTAGAAACAAAATCTTTATGGAGAAGCCAGCAGGAGTTGCCCTTCTGCTTTTCTTCATTTTACTTGCCTTGTTTTTGTTTTTTTTTTTAACTTTTCATATTTTATTGTAACTTTTACATACATATTGAACTCTCTAAACTCAAAAACTGTGAAAGCAGAAATTATACTTAGCTAAGCTTCCTATGCCTAATTGTTAACACCAAGCCATACATACCTTGCTTTTTAAGCAACATTGAAAAAACTGCCTGCAGCCCCAAGGCTAGCTCTAGGGCAAAAGCATCTCTTTCTACATCTCTCCCGCACAGCTCTGATTAGGCCAGGGAAACTACGGGTCTGGCAGTATTTTTTCCTTTTATCAGCTCTCCAAACTTAACTGAAAAGTTGAAAGTCAGTGGGTGTCTTACTCACTGTTTGTGCCACCATAACACTATATTCTTCAGTTAAATGAATGTTATAGTGGTAAGGTGAAATATGTATGTGTCAGGGTAAGATAAACCTGGATTGCTGGTTAGATATAGTTGCTAGTTAGATATACTTGGACAGCTTACTTTGCCTTTCTGAGCCTTAGTTCCCCTCTGTGAAAAGGGAATAATCATGCTTACTACATAGAGCTTTGTAAAGATATAGTAAATACTTAAAGGTAGCCATTTAAATTAATAATGGTCAAAAGTAACCCACATCGACTCTGACAAAAAGAAAAAGTTTCTCTATGCTTAACAAGAGAAAACAACTGTCCATTGGATTCAGTTAAGAATATGTACTATATTTACTATTTAGCAAGTCCATATACTTTACAAATAGAAATCAAGATAAATTGACTAATTGAAGCTCTGACACCACACTTTGTCTTCTCCCCAAATAAATTGCCCATTCAGATCTGTGTCATCTCTGAGACTTGCCACATAGTCAGCAATCTTTTAGGGTTTGTGGTCACGCAGATAGAAGTGGAATTATCAGTAACACCAAGATCTCCTTTTGGGCAATCAACAGTCCAAGAGGTGAAGATCTATGTCTGGAGTCACTTCTGACTTTATATGAAAGAAAAGCTTAGGAAAGGGCACTTCAGAATGGAGAGTGGATAAAAGAACAGTGAGTCTTGTATAGGTCATTTAACTTTTGGGGGGGGAGGGGCACTGAAATTCTTCATCTCTTAAACAGGAGAGTTAGACTAGATAATCTCTAAAATCTCTGCTTTTCTAAAAACTCTGACTTGTGTCCAGATCTTGAGTCTATTTGAAAACATTAGTTGTAGAACAAATGCAATAGAAAATGCATTAGAAAATGATAAGCTGAGAAAGGAAGGTCTTTGGATTCCAATAGAGCTTGTTGAAATTCTTAGCCCTTTCCCTTACTAGTTTTCTCATCTAAAAGTCAGTGTTGATAATAGCAAACTTGAAAGGTTATTAGGAGAATTAATGATAACATATTAAAAAAGCACTTCATGCTTGTAGATATTCAAAAAGTGCAAGAAAAAAATTTCTCTGATAGGTCCTTCCTAGTGATAGTGGTATTTAGAACATTTAAAAATTTTACTTTAATGCTTTAAAACATTTTAAAATAATTTATCATTTTATAAAATCCAAACAATGAAAAATATAGTGAAAATCCCTTGTAATCTTACACCCTAGTGTTAGCAACTGTTAGTAAGTTTGGTAAAAGATTTCCAGATTGTTTCAATTTTTGGCTTATAAGATGATGCAACAAAGAACATCTTATCTCATAAATCATTGTGCAATTTATAAGTACTTTGGCCAGAAGTAAACTTACTGGGTCAGAGAATATGTAGCAAAAGTTGGCCAATATTGCATGTCTAAAAACAGTGTGTGAAAGTGCATAAAATATTTTTGATATCTTACACTGTTAGCAATCATAAATAAAAACAGCCAGAACCTGAGTTTCCATCCTTTTCCAAGAGATAATTTAAAATAAATCCTGAAGGGAAATATGAAGTATCATTAGTATTGAATTATAGTACATATGGTTTTTTTTTTTTTACCATAATCATCTTTATTTATTGCTTTCCTCCCATCTCTCCACCCCTACCCTTTTTTTTTTTTTTTTGCTTCCTCAACCTCACCCAAATGTTGGCTCTAGAAGATTTTATTCTTCTGGCCAGTGGAACTGAGTCAGTAGAAAACGATACTTTCAAAACTCTGAGTACTTTGAAGACCTTGGAACTCTGGAAAAATAAGCTCAGACGAGTCCCCAGTGCTCTGCCAACCAGTCTTGAAGTGTTAAAACTAAATGACAATTCAATATATGTCCTACACGGATCCGATTTTGAAGGACTGAAGAAATTAAAAATCCTTGAACTTAAAAACAACCTGATCTCTTCTCTTTCTCCCAGCATGCTCTCCTTCCCTGCCAGTTTGCAAAGTTTGATGTTGGATGGCAACAATATTGAGTCTGTAGCTGGACCACTGGCACTTCCCCAACTGAAATTTATGAGCATGGAGAATAATAAACTACATCTTATACCAGCTAGCTTCTTTACTTCTCTTCAGTCTTTGCAATTCCTCAGTTTCAGTGGTAACTTTCTGACTAGAATTCCTATTAATCTGCCCAAATCCTTGCTCTCTTTAAAGATGGAGAGAAACCAGCTCAAAGTGGTAAGGTTTCGAGATATGAAACACTTGGAGAACCTTTCCCATCTTTACCTGTCAGAAAACTCACTCACTTCCATCGAAGGGGCACAGCTCCTTGCCAATTTAACCACTCTTGAGTTGTCCCAAAACCAACTTCAAATGTTGCCTCTCAGATTACCAGTAAGGCTACAAAAGCTTGATATTAGCAATAATTTGATTCAGAGAGTTACAGTGCAAGACTTCCAGGACCTCCGAGATTTGAAACATTTATTTCTGGACAACAACATTGTCAGCTTGTTTGAAGCTGGAGCCCTGCAGAAGTGTTCGCAGCTTTCCAACCTGGCCCTGGAACAGAACCTGCTGTTGTCTATACCTCTTAGGTAAGTGAGTGTTACCATTTATGGTTACTACTATAAAAGTTCCCCAAAGATTGGGACAATTAGCACATTATACAAGCAAGAATGCAAGTCAGAGCAAATACAGATGATCTGATCGAAGCTATCCAAGGGTTTAGGATTAGAAGTTTTAAATAAAGGTTTGGACTTTCCAGCCCTCAGACTGAAGCCTGTACTAACTTAATTTATCTTGCCTATGGGACAAGACACCCATACATGAAGTCTATAATTGAAAATATGAAGTGCTGCTTTGGGGAAGTATGCTAACAAACATGACATGCAGCTAGCTATTACCTGTAAAAAGTATGTTTGGTTTTCTAAGTATATGTATGGCCTGGATTAACCCAGAGGCAAGACCAGGCATGTGCTTAGCCACCAGGAAAACAAGGATATAAGGGAAAATGAGGGGGAAATAGTAAGATATTTATATTATAAAAAGCATTGAAATAGTAGTTATGGGAAAAAAATTAAAATTTACAATTTAATATTATATATTTTTAATTTTGAATTACTTATTTGGGTGCCTCACATTCTTCTCAGTGCTGTGATCTTTAAAGGACTTAACCCGGCTCTGTTTATTTCTCTGTGTCTGTGAGTATGAATCTATTTGTGTTGGTCTTTCCTTCTGGTTTTGGTTGTCTCTTCGGTTCTCTCTCTCTCTCACGCTCACACACCCTCATACTGTGACACTTAATTTCATAATCTATAATGTATATGTTTACATTAATTGACCCTATTTAAGCTTTATTCTATATTCTACATTTTAAAGTAGACAAAAAAAAAAAACCCACACAGAATACAGCACTGTTATTCTCTTTTAGAAGATATTATATTGTTTATTACATGTGCCTAGTGGATTATTTTCCCTTTTAGCACTTTATAGAAAAAAAGGCTTCTTGCCCTGCCTATTTTCATCATCAAATTCCTCAGAATATATCAGCTTCTGGCCTCTGTAGAATCCTATGGCACTCTATTTACTTATTTTCATTGTTAGTTACAATAATTTTTCTTACCAATGACAAAGAGAAAAATTATCTAGTATGATAACTATACTACCCAATATAAAACATGAAAAAGTTATTTTTCCAACTGAAATCCATATTTTAAAATATGTATTGAGGGTGATTTGAAAGCAATCAATTTATTTTAATGCATAGCATGTGCACACGATTTAATTTGACAAGTATGTTTTGAGTATTTACCATATGCTAAGTACTTTGCCAGGCACTGTGTAATAAAAAAGAGGAAACTTTTTATTCTGTGTTGTTTAAATTCTAGCAGGGAAAGAGTGACAATTGCATAACATATAAGTACAGTATATTTAGATGGTGTTAGAGTTAATGACAACAAAGGGCATGATTACTTGGTTTAGGACTGTAGAGAGTGGGAGTGGCTGGTTGTAATTTTAAATAAGATTAGCATGGTAACCCTCATGAAAATGTAAGCTTTGAGCAAAGACTGGAAGGAGGTGAGGGATTTAGCTGTGAAGCTATTTGAGGGAAAAATGCCCTAGATGGAACAGCCAATACAAAGGCCCTAAAGCAAGAATATACCTACAGAGTTTTAAAACTTTAATACTTGTTATTTAAATAAATTCTCTAGGGTTCAAGCTGTTTTACTACTACATGCTTATACTCCAAGAAAAAAAAAATCATGTATGAAATAAAAACTCATAAAACAGGCTAGGGAGTGACTGTATGACATAAAGATTCTCAGTAAGCTCCGATAGCTCTGGGCAAAGTTGTGAACTCAGTAGACTTTTCTGTTCAGGCTTTTAGACAACATTTGGTTAAGTAATCTTGCTAAGTTTAATGAGTAAAAAATAGCTTAATTATTTACTTTTGCCAGCATATTTGTGTTTTAATAAGTGACTAGAGAAAGCACGGTGCTTTTACCCAATAGAGTGTATAATGGAATTGTAAGCCTGAGTGAGCTATTATTTTCAAATCTTATTTCACATTGGAATTATCAGGAAAACTCTAAAAATCATACTTATGCCCAGACCTCACTTCAAACCAATTAAATCAGATACTCAGGTTGTGGCCCAAGCATTAGTATTTTTAAACAGTTGCCCAGATGAATTTAATGTGCATCCACAGTTGAGAACTACTGAGCAAGGCCAATGGGGCAAGTAACACGAAATGGTGACAGGCTTTTCCTATGAGGCTTAAATTAAGCAACTGTCTGCTCTGTCAGAGAACCTGGCCAGCTGCTAGGAGAGCAAAATAATTGTAGAGAGTGATTTTTAAACTCCTCATCACTACCCCACCCACACTCCTTGCCTTTTTTTTAAATTAGAACATGAGAATGACTTAGAAAAGTTTCTCTGTGGTTGTCATCTCATAAATAATTAAAAACGATAATATTTGAATTTTAAAACTTTTATGAGCTATAAACAATACACCTTTTCTTTTTTCTTTTTCTATTTGAATGCTTCTTATTCATACACAAGCTTACATTTTAAAATTTTGTTTTCTATGAGTAAACTGTAAACGCATGCAACCTACTTCTATCACAAACTATTTCCACAGATCCCTTCTTTCACCTACCATCTTCCATCCTATTTCATCAAGAATAACAATATGTGGTTTTAGGTACACATATAGTAAAATATCTACTATATTTGCCTCAGTATGCTGATTGAGATAGAAAACATACCTAACATTTATTAAGTGCTAAGATCAGCAGTGAATTTATATACATTTGTTGATCCTCACAGTAATCCTGTGAAGATAGGTACGTTGTTTTACCTATTATTCTACAGATTAGGACATTACTGTTAAGAGTTATCAAGAAGCTTGCTCAAAATCACATCGTCAATAAATTATGGAGTCAGGATTAAACATAGTCCAACACCACAGTCAGGAATTGTTACCACTGCATGGTCACCTGCTTCTGAGATTAACTCTATTGTTAACAATACACTACACTGCTTAGAACTTAGAACGCTTTACTTTTGCTGCTTCATGATTCACAAACCTGCAGCTCAGTGAACAAATATGTTACATCATCTCTTCTTTAACCACTCTTTGGATAATTTCAATTCAGAAAAACTTTCTACAACCTGACAGTCCGCGCATTTTATCTTATTTATACTCAAGCGCCATCTACTGGCAAAATAGGGTATGCCTCTTTTTAGTCTAAAAAGCAACAACTACCTAACAGCATTTAGCATTTCTAGAAACATGCTTGTCTTAAAATCAGGGCTACCTTTTAATAGAAATCAGATTTATAAAGACAAATTATACCTAAGCAATAAATGACTGCCATAAAGCCACAAAACTAGGATAATTTTTCTTCCAATGTCTTTTTGGTTATGACATCCATAGAAATGAGAGAGACAAAAAAGTATTCCTAAAGAACAGGTACAATATTTGGCTACTCAGCCAAGAACTAAATAATTGTATTTGTTTAAAAGAAAACTTGGCTTGCTCATTTTCATTAGCTAATATTTATTATGTGACTTCTGTGTACTGAGAAAATCAGAAGATTTAGGAAGATTTAGGAAGCTAATTAACTTACCGAAAACCACATACTGGAAAATAGAGTGGTCAAAGTCAGACCTTAAGTCTAATAAGTAGGGACTTTTTGAGTCTTTGGATAACTCTATCATTATCTTTTCCCAGTTTTGTTCTCTTGTACTCTCAATGGGAACAGAGACTTGCCTACTGCTACACAGTCTATTAATAATTAATATGCTCTCTTTCCTTGGGGAAAAAAAGCTATACATAAGAGATTTTCTGTATACCTTTTAGAGATTTACCTTACAGAAGCTGGTGTGTACAAAATTACATTGTCTTGGGGATTAACCTCAAACTGAATTTAATTATCAAACTGTCAAAATGTATGAGGTAATTTTCCCTGGTAAATTAACCTATTTTGTTAGGTAAATTTTATTCCAACAAAGGAGAAAGCACTTATATAAGTATATGCACTATATAGTTTAGAATATGAATAGAAATATATGTAATATAACATAATATAACATTATGTAAATAAATATATAAATATAAATGTAAAAGAAAAACCCAAAGGTAAAATTTAGGCTAAGTGCCAATAACCTAAAAGTTTAACCTTTTAGAATAAAATTCATATACTAATAATACTATAACAAGCAAAAGTAATATTGTCATAAAATATGGTTAAATTCATTTGCTTTGTTCTTTAACGTGGCAATCCTATGACTGAGACCGCCACAGTAAATTTCACTGAATACTGAAAGGCACAAACATACATCCACTGTGTTCACGCTATTATGAAGATAGTATTCAGATGACATTTTGATGGCCTTTTTAAGGGCCTTTTTTTTCTATAAAACTTTCCAATTTCTCGTATTTAATTAAAAAAATAACACTCAATCTAAAGTTGTGTAGTAGAAAATTTTGGGGGTTCACAATTATGATTCTTTTTTATTTTTTTATTAATGGGCATAAGCATGGCATTTTTCAAATTGCTATCCACAGTTTTGAAACCTTTTTTTCCTCCTGAATATGAAGCAATACCTGTTCAAGGCTGAAAACTTAGTGTGCTGAAAAATAAAAAAGTCACCCATAATTGCTCAACCAGAGCCTATGTTTAAACATTTTTTTTTTTACATGTTTGGGATCATTAAATTTTGTGTTCTATTTTTCTACTTCACATTATATAAGTGGAATCAAATTTGGCTAGTGAGAGCCCCTTTAAGCTGGTTCTTGTGTTCATAAGACATGATTCCGTTGTCTATTTTAAAAAATTGTGGTAAAATACACATGACATAAAATTTACCATTTTTAAGTGTACAGATGACTATTGCTAAGTATCTTCACATTGTGGTGCAATCCATCTCCAGAACTTTTTCAACGTGAAAAACTGAAATTCTATACCTATTAAACAATAACTCCTCATTTCCCCTACCTCCAGCCCCTGGCAACCACCATTCTACCTTCTGACTTTCTATTTCTATGAATTTGACTACTCTAGATATCTTGCATAAGTGGAATCATATGGTTGTCTTCTCGTGACAGGCTTTTTCTAAGTTTAATTTGTAGCAAGCATCAGAATTTACTTTTTAAATCTGGACAATATTCCATTATATGTACATATCGCGTTTTGCTTATCTAGTCATCTGTCAATGGACATTTGGGTTCCTTCCACATTTTAGCTATTGTGAATTCAATATGGATGTATAATGTGGGTGCATAAATATCTTTTTAAGGCCCTGCTTTCAGTTCTTTTAAGTATATGCCCAGAAGTGGAATAGCTAGATCATATGGTAATTCTATTTATAATTTTTTGAGGAACCACAATACATGTGGCAAAACACCATGTTTTCCATAGCAACTGCACCATTTTATATCCCCACCAACAGTATACAAGAGTTCTTCTAATTTCTCTACACTTTCGCTAATACTTTTTTTTTTTTTTATTGATAGTAAGTATCCTGATGGGTGTTCCATTAATCTTTAAACATTTTATTGCATTCTGGCTTAGAAGTTCTAGCTTACCTCACCTCAGACATGGAATCAGCCATTTCTATAAGAAATGGTTCTTTTAAGTGGAGATTGGAATTCTGAAACTAAGATCTGTGTGCATGGTGTGCTTATGCTACTGGGGCAATGTTGCTACTAGGATGTAATATTGCTTCTATTATAATATTGCTTCTAGGTCCTTTCAGCATATAGAGCTAGAAAATATATTTGTAAAATTATGAATTCACATGCACATTTCCAGTTCATATTTAACATTAGAGATGGTTTTTCTTCTTTTATATTTGTACTGTTTTATCTTACAATGAAAATCTTGGTTTGTAATAACATTAATATATTTACTTATTTGTCTTTGTCTTACTGTATTTATTAAGGAATTTCTAAATTTCATTACTAACATTAATATTAACAATAAACATACTGAGAGAAATTTCTTTGCAGGTTCTTTTGTCCTTAGACTCTAAGATGTTCAGTCAGAATACTTCTTCTTTTCTCTGTATGTTTTTGTTACCAACGTAAACATTTGATTAATTAATTAGATTTATTTGATTCTGCTTGTGTTCAATTTTAGGATTCAATTTTGTTTAATTGTGTGTGTGTGTGTGTGTGTGTGTGTGCGCGTGTGTATGAACATGTAAAACATTAATGTGAGTCAAAAGTTAAAACTATATGGAACCAAGCACTCCCTATAAGTAACTTTTTTATTCACTACTGGTTTATCTTTTTTCCCCCCAAAATAAGCAAATATGTGTATATATATTCTTATTTCCTTCTTTCTTGCACAAAAACTAGTATATTACATATGCTGTTCTGCTTCTTATTTTTATTCCCTTTAACAATACTTTCTTGAAACCATTTTATGATAGTTCATAGAGACCAGCTCTTTTCTTTTTTAAAGATGTATAGCAATTCTTTACTGATGTACTGGTTGTTTCCAATATTTTGCTATGATAAATAATACCATAATAAATGCCACATACAATGTTTTATATTTCTAGAATCATATCTTCAGAGTATATAGCTAGAAGTAAGATTGCTAGGTCAAAGGGTAAAAGCACATGCTATTTTCTTAGGCTTTGCTAAATTCTCCTCCATAGGGACTGTTCTAGTTTAGATTCCCACCAAGCTATGTATGAGAATGCCTCTTTCTTCACAGCTTCGCCCACAGAATGTACTGTTATAGATTAGAGTTGTTATCAGTCTGTTAGGTGAGAAATGGCATGGTTTTATTTTTCATTTTTCTCTTCTGAGTATGGTTGAAGACTTAAGGGCATTGCTTTTCTGTTTGTGTGGACTTCCATTCATGCTTTTTGTCCATTTGTTCAGTCTTATTTTAAAACATTTCTTTTTCAACTTTTAAGAGACTTTTATGTACTGCGGATATTAGCTCTTTGTCTGGGATATAAGTTGCAAATATTTTCCCTGGTTTATCATTTGTCTTTTGACTTTGCATGTCTTTTTCCATACACAATTTCTTTTAAAATTATTTTTAATGTAGTTGATTTATCAAACTTTTATAGCTTCTGGATTTTAAATCATAGAAAAACTCTCAGAATTAATATTTTAAAAATTATTTGAAAACATGATTTTTATGATCACATAATAGTCCAATGTCTCTTAATTTCCATTTTAGTGGACATTGATCTTTAATCATTTTTTTTGCTGTTATAATAAATATGATCAAATATATGACAAAACATATTTGCGAATAAATCTCTATTTATTTCTCCTATTATCCCCTAGGTCAATATGATACATGTTCTCAAATCACTTCCAAAGTGGTACCAATTTATACTCCCAGCAACAGTTTACATTCTTACCTCACTACACCCTCAGCAGCGATGAGCTTTAAAATTTGTAACCAAAACAATGTAACCAAAACAGTGTTCTAATTTGATACATAAAAATATTGCATATTTTCATTTTTCATTTGCCTTTTATATTCATTAAGAACATTTTTTCATATTTTTACTTCTATAAATTGTTGATCGTGGCCTTTGTCAATGAAAAAAATAGGAACTTAGTATTTTTCTTATCAATTTATTTATGTGATTTTATTGGATAAGAAAGACATTAAAGAGTTTTATGACTAGGAACCAGAAAATACAGAGGGTTAGAAAATAAGACTTATGAGTAAGGGTTAAAAAACTATAGATAAGACTGAGGTTTGCACTTTTAAATACTTTTTCAAAATAAAGTTTGTTTTTTAGCTTCAGAAGGGACAGGATGACAGCAAAGGTGGGTGTTGCTCTGGGTTGCTTTGCAGTCATGGAATAACGGTCATGACCTTCTCTCACATCCTCTTTCCACACTTTTGCAGGCTCCCCGGGACCTTAGCCAGGCTGGACCTGAAAGGCAATGCCATCCAGGACATTGCTGAGAGAGAACTCAAGGATCTAAAGCAGCTTCAGGTTCTAAACCTTAGGAACAACAAGATCTCTGCCTTGGACCTCAAAGCCCTGGAGGGGCTGCCTCGCCTCAGGCTCCTGTATCTCGATGGGAATCCTTGGAATTGCACCTGCAGTCTCCTAAGAGCAAGGGAGGTCCTGAAGGCCAAGGGGACAGATGTGAGGGGAGGACAGTGTGCAGCGCCAGCTGAAAGACAAGGGGAGAGTTGGATGTCCTCCAAGAAGATTATGAGGCAATGCGAGCATCACTTACGTCTGACCGAGAAAAGCAAAGAGACCAAAAAGAAAACAAAACCCGAAGAGCACTCCAGCATCAGAATCAACATAGATGACGATTATTATGATTATGAAATCGATTAAGTGTGAACTTTGTTTATGGCTTAGAAAAAGGTTTTGTTTCTTTTTATTTTTTAAAATAGACTTCATTTTTTAGAGCAGTTTTAGGTTCACAGCAAAACTGAGAGGAAGGTCCAGAGATTTACTATACGTCCCCTGCTCCCAATCATGTGTAGCCTCCCCCATTACAAATGCCCCACCAGAGCGGCACATTTATTACAATCAGTGAACCTGCACTGACACATCATAATTACCTCAAGTCCACAGTTTAAGTAAGGGTTCACTCTTGATGTACGTTCTATGGGTTTCCGCAAATGTATGACATGTATCTACCATTATAGTATCATGTAAATTAGTTTCACTGCCCTAAAAATTATCTGTGCTTCAGAAAAAAAGTTTTTTTAATGTTTAGTCTTTTACACAGAAATATACTATACATTTAGATATATAAAAGACTCTTTTTTTGTAAGTTTTTTTTTTTAAGAATGAAATGAGGTTAAGTCGAGGTGGGGGGAGGAAAGTAGAAAGGAGCAATGGTAAGAAGATGTAAGATTCCTTCCATGTTAAAAGTAATTTGCATTTTTTACTGTAACCTAGACAAATAACAATGCCAAATAAAATCACCTCTGGCTAACTCCCTGCAAATAGAGTAGCTCATTTATTAGATGAAAAGTGATGATTTTTGCATATGAAGGTGATACAGGTATGTGGGTATGCAGACCTACACTACAAGTTTTTGGCTGCAAGCAATAAAAGCTGACTCCGACTTAAGCAAAAATAATTTATTGGAAAGACAGGGAATAGGTCACAGAATCTACGGAAAACCTGAAAAACCTGGAAACACAGGGCTCAGAACTTCTCCATGGCCCTGGGCAGTAAGGACATAATGAAGAGACTCTCAGCTTTTCCAGGGTTCTCTCTGTAGAATGAAGCACTCCTGCTACTCCCAAGTGTTAGCTTCCCTCTTTGCAAGATTTATATCCTCAGGTGGAGAGGCTAAATGGCCTCGCTGGAGTCACATGTTTGTCCTTGGCTAAGGGATAGTAGATCTTGTTTGACAGTCTTACCAAAACCAAAAGGAAACCAGAAAGGAAAATGTAAATTCACACTTTAAATATGTCCCTACAAAGGCCTTCTTGAAAAGAATTGTGCTTTGAGATATATTCACTTTTCCCTGAAATGACCACAATCCCCACACTGCCTTCTTTTTGGTTAACTGTATGTATTTGAGAATCACCTGTCTGGGGACAGAGGTGTGACTGTAGAATATCTTATTTTCTCTCTATAGATCTACTTGTGCATATAGCCTACTTGCAAATAAAAATAAAACCCCATCCCAATTAGTTCCTGTTATAATTAATAAGATTTATCTATTGCAGTATTTTACAAAGTTTTCCATCAAAACACCCCAATGGCAGAGAAACTAAACAGTACAGATTGAGTGGCTGAGCCAAGATGCCCATCAGAAGTCAAAACTTTCTCCAGAGCTTCATGTTTTAACTTAAACTTTCATGCAAATTTTGCACTACTTGCTTTATGTCCATATTATCTTCTCTCCAAATCTTTATAAAATTGACACTCCTTGCAAAAGAGCCCTGTTTGTTTCGTGGTTTCTAGTACTCCCTGGCACAGTGACAGGCATCCCAAGTCCATAAAGTGCAGATGTTAGGGAACTCTGACATGATTTTGTGATTGTGTAGGGCTTCAACTCTTTTTTTAGTGTGTTAGACCTACAGTTTTCTCTAAGAAAGACCAATGATACTTGATGTTTAATAATTTATATTCACTGGATATTAATAATCACAATACCCAAGTTGTGAAGATTTTGAGAAAGATCTAGTCTTTGACAGCTGAGGATGCTCAGGCTCAGAGGAGTGAAGTAACTGTCAGTTCACACACGTAGGAAGTGGTAGAACTAGAACTTGCCAATCTGCCTTTCTCTCCAAATGGAGACATTGCTTTATACCAGGGTGCCAATCATGCGGCAAATGTAAGTGGCGCCCCCCAACAATTCAAATCATCCCTGCTTAGACCTGCCAAGTGTCAGAACTGAGCCACTGCCTGGTCAGTCATACTCCTACTGGCTGCTCCCTTGGACGCAAATCCTGGTTGAAGCCTTTAGATTTCACCCTGTAGGGGCTTGATCATTCTTCAATGAAAGACTAGTTTCCCTCTAAGCCTTGAGGAAGGGAGTGAGAATTTCATTCCAGTTGGGAACCCAAGAAGGAATAACTGAAACGAATGACCTGAAAAGAAAGCAACTGGTACTCTGCTTTCTGGCATACACACACGGTCCCACGTGAACATACTGCTTCTATCGCAGTTGATTTTTTTTTTTTTTAATTTTTTTTTTTAGGCCAGGCAACCCATGGTTGACCTCACAGATTGCAAGGACCTTGTCAGTTTACAATCCCTTATTTTTTAGGCCTACAACACCTGGTGTTCCTGGTGTTCCTATCCAGGCCCGACCCTGTTTAGCTTCCGAGATCAGACAGGATCAGGCTTGTTCAGGGTAGCATGGCCGTAGACAGAGCTGATAATTTCATCCAGAAGCATTCTTAGTTTTTACACAGAATTGCTCAGAATTTATAAACTTTAAAGAATTTTTCCTCACAGACTATATAAATTTTTATTACGCAATATATGCAACAGCAGGAAGATATAGACTCATCTTCTTTTGATGTATCGGCTTTCTGCTAATGCCTTTGCAAAGGGGCTCATAAGTCTTCTCAAATCTCTGCTTGGTTGCACCTGTGAGCCTCTTTCCTTTCTTCAGGAGGGAGGAGGTTCATGGATGTCCTGGTTTTAGAAGGCAAAGGTGTCTTCAAGGCCAATGCACAGAAAACTTCCTCTGAAGAAGTCCCTTTTCTCTATAGTTGTTTACTATGTCCCTTCATCAAATAATTGTCTGGTGTTGAGGCTGTAGCCAAAAATCCTGGTTTCCTTATTATAAAACAGCCATGGAAGGGAGAAGGGGGCCTGTTGATGTTTAACTCTTTCATGTATTTTGTGTACTGGCTGTGTAGATTTCACCAACCCTGAGAAACTGGATAATAATAATTTTTTTAAAGCTCTACTTTGCCAGACATCATGGCTATTTTGTCACTCATCATTTAGTTAATTAGATATTTTGCTCTTAGCTAAATTTGCTTAAATAAATATGGACGCAAATGAAATAACTACCATCTTTACAAGTCAACCAGAAACTCAATGTTTTTTCATTATATAATTGTGTAGTAAACATTAAAACTTGGATTCTTGCCAGCTTATCAGTCTGAAACTTCAAGGAATGGTAGAAGTGCCCAAAAGCAGTTTTATGAGAATAAACTTCATGGAACTGGTATCATACCACTAATAATAGTGGATTATCTTAAAATTTTGATTCAAGAACATCACTAGCACTATGTCTGAGCTCTGAGACTGCCTTTATTCTACATGGTATTTGCACAGGGAAGAGCTACTATGATGCATTTCCCTATCTTTTTCTCTCAAAGGCAAGATGTTGTTCTAATATTCTCTATAGGCTTTCATAAAACACTATTTCTAGGAATCCAATACACAGGATTTGATTTAATAGCCATTATTCAACTTTCAAAACAGTCACTGAAAATTGCCTTTATTCTTATCCCAATCTAACTTGGTTTCAGAAAAATATTTACTATTATAGCCACTCTTTCCCACCTATTCTCTACTGACAACACAAACCCCTACAACCCTTCCTCGACCCTCCAGTGTTAGGTCATTGTTATTCAGGCTTATAGTACTCACTTCTGCTTTTGGATTTATCATCTACTTTAAAAAAAAAAATCACAAATGCACTGGAAATAATGCCATCTGAATAGACAAAAAAAAAAAAATCCATGTATTTTATGAAAAGTAGCTCATGATAATTATTCACTTGGAAATGTGATGAAATTCCCAAATAAGATCCCTGTGTTAAAGGTTATGTATATTTTGAATTGTAATTGATCTCAACAGATTATTTTTTACAAAGATTACTTCCTCTAAATGGTGTATAAACTCATTAGCAATATTTGTAGATACCTGTTTCAAAACAGTCATCAGCATTTATCCTCAGTATTTACAATTTTGCCAGATGATGGGTGAAAAACCGTCTCATTGTTTCGATTTCCACTTTTCTACTAGTGAGGTTGAGCATTTAAATATATTTGCAAGCCTTTGCATTTCCTCTTCTGTTTACATCCGTTAATATACTTCATTCTTTGTCTTTTCTAAAAATCAATTTATAGGATTTCTTTGTATTGTAGGGATATTATATCTATTTTTTCAGTTATGTTATTTTCTCCCTGACCATGCTTTTTCTTGTGGTTTGGTTTATGTCTTTTGCCTTATAGTCAAATCAGCTATATATAATGTGTACTTTTTAAATATAAAGTACACATTATATACATGTGTATGTATATCTACACTGATATATTTTTTACTGTGTATATGTGTGTATTTATATAATACATGTGTATATATGCAAAAAATAGAGTGTATATATAAGATATATCTGTGTCTATGGATGATATATCTATCTATCTATCTAATCTTAGTAACCTATGTTTCAGTATTCTGTTACTTAGAAGTTATCTGTGTAACTCGTATCGATTAGTTAACCTGATTTAATATTATTTCCAATATTAACTTTAACTGTTAAAGTTAACTAAGGATCTTGGAAATTCTATTTAAAATGATACTACAGAGTATAATTAATGTTCACATAAAAAGTTCATCAGAATTTACATAGTTCCACATTTTGAACTTATAATTTTACATTTATCCTAATTTTAAACATTATGTGAGAATACTCTTAATCTGATTAATAACCCAAAACAAGAATTTCAGGAATTTCAGATTAATTAGTCTGTATGAGAAGACAAATCCAGGGAATGAACTAACAGATTTGTTAAAAACCCGAACCGTCAAACAAGAATCATTTACCCAACGATTTTGGATTCTTGTTTAAAAATGCTTACGACTTAGCAGTTTCTGTGAGAAAGTGATCTGTTTTTCCTTAAAAAGCTAGTACATAGTTCGGTTCTTTTACTTTCTGAGAATTCTAGGAATATTAGACTTATATAAGTCTATATTTAGCCTCTATAAACCTATCAGAATAAAGCTCCTTTATTTAAGAGATTTTATAATAATCGAAGTCAGGTGTTGGCCAACTTCTTATATAAATGATGAAACAGTATATTTTAGACTTTGTAGCCTTTGTGACCTCTGTTGCAACTACTCAACTCTGCCATAGATAATACATAAATTAATAAATGTAGCTATGATCCAATAAAATTTAAACAAACTTGTAGCAGCCTCCTGGTTAATAATGTAGCATATAAGGAGGTTGGAAGTTGTCGATCTATCACAAAAACAAGTAAAAAGCTGGTTAAACTGAAAAATCGACAACTCCTCTTAGTTCCATAAAAGAAGTGAGATCACAAGGCAAACTTCTACTCCCCAAATTAAGACACACAGGAGAATACAGAGAATTACAACTTACTGGAACAGAAACCTCCATGGGAACTACTGCTGTGATAGGAAAACCTAAACCGTAATTCATGAATTGCTGGAGGCTGAGAATTAAAAAATCTGAGGGGCCGAGACACAGGAGAGAGAGCCAATTTACGTGAGTTTTACCTTTAGAAACTGAACCAGGCTCACAAGTGAATATTGGAGAAAAATCACCTCATGCTTCTGCTAATGGGAGGGGAAAGGAACCATTTTGATATATGCCAGAGCATTCCGTTCTTCTTAACAAGCCCTTCCTTCAAAAGGAACTATTTTACTGGATCCCAAATTACTGGAATTTTATCAGAGCCTAACCAACGAAGGGAAAGGAAAATACTCAAATCCAGCCCACTCTACAATCCTGTCCTACATAAGGGGGTCGGTGGGTAAATGACAAGCACTTGTGAAGTTCACAGTTCAGAAGCAAAGCTCACTAAATAACTGAGACTTAATCATAAGACTAAGGAACAATTCCCAGCAATGAACAAGTGAAATTGAAATGAAAAACACAACACCGTTACATATATATAATGGAATATTACTCATCCATAAGAAGAGATGAAAAACTGCCATTTGCAACAACATGGATGGACCTTGAAATAATCATACTAAGTGAAATAAGCCAGACAGAAAAAGTTGAAAATCACATGATATCACTTATATGTGGGATATAAACCTAAAAGCAAGAAATGAACAGGACAAACAAACAGAAACTCATGGACATGGACAATAGACTAGTTACCAGAGGGGAGGGGGAAGGGAGGGAAAATTTAAATCATTTCTTCAATTAAAAAATTAATTAATTGATTGATTGATTTAAAAAAACACGGCATCATTACATTTAATTCCATGGACACTCAGGCTTATAGGGATTAGACACATACTCATAAAGTGACATGATCAATAACAGGAAATGTTGGGAGTAAGAAACCACTCTGAGGAGGCAGAGAGAAATCTTAAATGGAGGAACTTGAGATGTTTAGGCAGAGAGATGAGATTTAAGCAGGACATGGAATTTATATGAGAAGGAGATAAGATTAAGGAATGCTCTAAATGTCAGGTTTGAGTTTCAGTCAAATCCTGAAAGCAGTGGAATTTCCTTAGAGATAATAATGTGGTGAAAAGAATGATTTGAGAGTCTCAGAAAGGACAAAAACTAATATTTTATTCTCTGTTTCAAAAAGTTAAATTACTGGTATGCTCCACAGAAGCTACAACTTGATTTTTAATCTTAAGTCTTTGTCAGATGGGTAGGTTTAAGTGTGGGGTTTTGTCAGAAAGGGTACTAACTCTAACAGGGCGTTAGGGTAATCTTTGATGACCAGGTAGCCTGTCAACATCAAACAATGATTTTCCCAGTAAGGTAAAGTTTAATATTCCCAGAGAGAGTACAGTTTTAAATAGAGTGAGTGGCCTAGGAAAGCCTCAGTGACTTTTGAGTTTAGACCTGAAAGATGTGAGGGAATAGGCGTGTGGACATGTGAGAAAAACTGTCTTTTTCCAGGGGAAGTATAGCTTTACTCAGTTTTTGCCAACAAGTTAAATATCTATAGCTTTTACTTAAGCTATAGATATTTAACTTATAAAAAAATATTGACATTCTCATAAATGCCAGATTTATTGAGTACCTTTTGTGATATAAAGCACTGAGATACAAATAAATACAAGAAATGGTGTCAAGTTTACACTCAAGTTAGGGATAGCTACTAAAAATTAACACAAGCTAATATATAAATGCTAGTGAATGGCAGAGACTTTATTTAAGAAGGAAAATATTCCTGAGGAGCATATGTTCTGAGTAAGAAAGGAAGTAACCTCTCAGCTGGGCCTTGAGAAAATACTTAGATTTTGTATTACTATGAACAAACAGTACAGTGATATGCATGCATGTGCAGTGTGAGTGTGTGTGTGTGTGTGTGTGTGTGTGTAATCTCCCATGGCAGCATCTCAATTAGACTAGATTGAACAATAGCATTGAGTAGAGTATTGGGAACAGTAAATACAATAGATAAGTTCGAGAAATGAGGGAGGATAAAGGCCTGGGCAACTGTCTGGTTATCTATTGCTTTGTCGTCTACCCCAAACCACAGTGTTTTAAAACAATGGCCTATGTGTCGACTTGGTTCAGTTGGGCAGTTCTGCCTTGGTGTCCATCTTACTTAATATGTTGAGGTCAGATAGTGGCTGGGACCTAAAGGCTTCTTTGTCATACATCTGGTGCCTGGTTTGTGATGGTTGGAATGAAAGCAGGTTAGTCATGTGTCTTTATGAGATCTTTACAAATGGCTAGATTGGAATTCCTTATTTAATAGGGGCCTAGCATAGTCTGACTTCTTACAGGTAGCCAACTTTCCTCAGTGTGTGTTCCCAGAGACCTATCCGGGGCCAAAGATGTGAGGCTTCTTGTGACCTAACTTAGGAAATAAGACAGTGTTCCTTTTGCTACATTCTTCTGGTCTGAGAAGTCAGGGTCTGCCCAAAATCAAGGAAATGAAGAAATAGACTATATCTTTTAAGGAGAAAATGGCTTATGCAGGGTTGGATTGATTGATATCAGCGGCCAACTTGAAGACAAGCTACTGAACCACCTTATATTTTTTCCTGTCTTATACCCTTTCACCCCAAAATTAGTATTTAACTGAGTATTCATTTTCATTATAGTTGGATCTTGATTATATTATTCCTTAGACTAAAAAAAATCCATTGATATATACCTTGGTTTTGCTCTGCCAGCAAACTGATTCTTTTGTTTTCATCTACCTACAATATTTGTCAATTATAATTTCTGCTAGTAATTCTCTTATCTATCAGAAATTGGAGGTGTTTCAGTCTACAGCCATGTCACCCTGAACAAGCCCGATTCCATCTGATCTCAGAAGCTAAGCAGGGTCGGGCCTGGTTAGCACTTGGATGGGAGACCACCTAGGAAGACCAGGTGCTGTAGGCATAAAAAAAAAGAAAAGAAAAGAAAGGAAGAAATTGGAGGTGTTTCTCAGGAATTTCTTGAGCTCAGAATTCTAGTAAGGAGCCTTGGCTATTTTTTTTTCTACATGATTATATTTCAAGAAATGACCGTAACTGAAATGGTACAAAAATTGGAGTTTGGGGGTTTTTTGTGCTTCAGCCATATGGGTGCTGTGCTTGCCTAGGTCTTACTTCAAGGATGCCTATTTACTTGGATATGTGTGATTATCTTCAATGATGGAACCTGTTCCATAGGTGCCATGCTGGGAACCTTGCTGTAGAGTAGTATTTTCAAAACATGGTCTGTGGACCAACTGTGGATGAGTTATTGGGGATGCCTATAAAAAACACAGATTCGCAGTCAAGGGAAGACGGTGGACTAGGTAAAAGCAGGGTTCTTCTCCTACCCGGAAATTACAACCAAATTATAAAATAATCAACATGGAGAATCACCTGAAGTCCAGTTGATCATAACATCTACATCTAATAATATAAAGGAGCCACATCGAAGCCAGTAGGAAGGGCAAAGTCCTGAATTGGGCTGGACCCGCACCTGCAGGTGGCGGAGGATCAATGGAAGGGAAAGCGAGGCTGCAGAGGCTCTCCTGAAGGAGAGGGGGGTCCTGGTCTCATCTGGGGGCTCTCTATCCCAGGGTCCCAACCCAGGAGATTCCAATAACTCTGACTATAGAAACTAGATGGCCTAGCTGTGATCTGGGTCTTCTGCAGGAACTCACAACAGTTAACAAATTTGCAGTAAGACTGAGGCTGTATTGATCTGACTGCCATTGTCTCCCTGAGACCCTGCCCCACCCTACCCACAAATTGCCCCAGGTGACCCATTGACAATGAACTGCCACAACCTTGCCCCTCCCATCCCCTAATCTCCTAATCCACACAGGCAACAAACTTTGGCTGGCACGGGGTGGTCACTGCATGGAAATCAACAGCAAGCAGACCTTTGCTGTCTGCAAGAGTTGCAATATTGTGTCTGAGGAGCACAGGGGTCTGTGGGAACATCCCTGAAGGCAGCTGTTTTCACTGTGATCTGGGTCTACAGCAGGAATGCCCAGGTATAGAAGTTGCAACAAAACTGAGGCTGTATTGGCTGAATGGACCTCGTCTCCTTGAGATACCACTTCTCCCAAGTCACAAAATGCCCAAGCCCATTGACAAGTAGCCTCTTGTGCCCTGCTTGGCTCTGGGGTTAAGTAGTTAGTGCAGGCAACAGACCTTGGCTAGTGCAGTGAACGCATTTTGAGGAAAACAGTTGTGGACAGACCACTGCTGCCTTTATGAGCTGGAATATCTCTTAAGGGGAGTGCAGAGGTCTGTATTGGCATGTCGGGCCTTAACTCCCTGAGCTCCAGCCCCATCCAGTAGACAAAGTGCCCACTGCACATTGATAGGCAGCTGCCCCTGCTCCAGGGTAGCGCATTTAGGCCCAGAGTGAGCAGCAGTTGACTTTGCTATGAGTAGAAACTTGTACTGCAAGCCACAGAGACAGTGTGGGCACGTAAACTGGCTCTGCAGTGGCAGGGGGAAATTTACTCATTAGACCCAACAGACTCCCAGGGTCCCTGTGCCACCCAACACACATATCACTCAGAGGCTCATCCAGTTTCAGAGACTTACAGGCAACTGATAGGCAGTGTCAGGCCTTGAAGAGCACTGGTCCCTCTGCTAAACTGCCATAGGTCAGGGACAGGGGATAACCAAAAGCTGCCTACAGGGTTGTCTCTTCCACTTAACTATAGATCCAGCATAGGCAACAACTATCAGTGGATCTCTTCGTGGTTCTCGCCAGGTAGCCCTGGAGGCTGGCACCAGACCACAATGGAGCAACTCCTGACTAGTTCCAGTAGTGATACACACAAAAGGTGGTTGCAACAAGTACACTAGCCTGCTAGGGCAAATCCCACTCAGTGGGGTCAGCCCCTACAAAACAACTCTTATCCTGAGGGTGCAGCCAATTCCCACAGTCAGCCTGAACGATAATCTCACTCACTGATCTACTAACAACAATAAAGGCTTGGCAACAACAGAAGATCACACACAACCCACACAAAGGTCACCTCCAGAGTTTACAGCATGAGGGATCAGGGAGAGTGTGCCACTGTCCACACAGGACACTTTCCACATTAGGCTATCTGGCCAAGGCTGAGAGGTGAAACAAATATTCCTGACACATAGAAAAGAACACAGAGAGGCTAATAAAATGAGAAAACAAAGAAACATGCCACAAATGAAATGACAAGAGAAAACTCCAGAAAATAAGCTAACTGAAATGGAGGTAAGCAATCTAGCAGAGTTAGAGTTCAAAATAATGGTTATAAGGATGTTCAATGAACTTATGGGGCAAATGGATGAGCACAATGAGAGCATAAAAAAAGGACATAGAAACTATAAAAAAGAATGAGACAGAAATGAGGAATATGATAATGGAAATGAAGAATACCCTAGAAGGATTAAATAGTAGGTGGGATGAAGCAGAAGATTGAGTCAGTGAATTGGAAGACAAGGTAGCTGGATACACACAATCAGAACAACAAAAAGAAAAAAGAATTTAAAAAATTGAGGATAGTTAAAGAAACCTCTGGGACAACATGAAGCGTAAAAATATCCGGATCATAGGAGTATCTGAAGAAAAAGAGAGAGAGCAAGGGACTGAGACTCTATTTGAAGAAATAATGATAGAAAACTTCCCTAACCTGGCAGAGGAATTAGATATACAAGTTCAGGAAGCACGAAGAGTTCCAAACAAGAGGAATTCAAACAGGCTTACACCAAGACACATTGTAATTAAAATGGCAAAGGTCAAAGACAAAGAGAGAATCTTAAAAGCAGCAAGAGAAAGGAAGCTGGTTACTTACGAGGGTACCCCCATAAGAATATCTGCTGATTTTTCAATAGTAACTTTGCAGGCCAGAAGGGAATGGCAAGAAATATTTAAAGTTATGAAAACCAAGAATCTACAACCACAGATACTCTACCCAGCAAGGCTTTACATTAAAATGGAAGGTGAGATAAAGAGCTTCTCAGACAGAAAAAAACTTAAGGAATTCATCACCAATAAGCCAGCATTACAAGAAATGTTAAAAGGTCTTCTGTTAAAAGAGAAGGGGTAAAAAAGAAACTAGAAATAACAAATATGAATAATAAAATGACAGCAATGTACTGTCAGTAATCACTTTAAATGTAAACAGATTAAATGCTCCAATCAAAAGACATAGGGTAACCGAATGGATAAGAAAACAAGACCCATATATATGCTTTCTACAAGAGACCCACTTCAGATCAAATGACACTCAAAGACTGAAAGTAAAGGGATAGAAAAAGATATTTCACGCAAATGGAAATGAAAAAAAAGCCAAGGTAGCAATATTTATATTAGATAAAATATAATTTAAAACAAAGGCTATAATAAGAGATAAAAAAGGGCATTACATAAAAATAAAGGGATCAATAAATCAAGAGGACATAACCCTAGTAAACATACATGCACCCAACATAGGAGCACCTATATACATAAAGCAATTATTGACCAATATAAAAGGAGAGATCAATAGTAATACACTCATAGTAACAGACTTTAACACCTCATTGACACTAATAGACAGATCTTCCAGACAAAGAATCAATAAGAAACAATGGGCCTAAAAGATAGACTAGAACAGATGGACTTAATAGATATTTTCAGAGCATTTTATCCCAAAGCAGCAAAATATACATTCTTCTCAAGTGCACATGGAACATTTTCAAAGATAGGCCACATGATAGGGAACAAATCAAATCTCAATAAATTTAAGAAGATTGAAATCATATCAACCATTTTCTCTGATCACAATGGTATGAAACTAGAAATCAACTACAAGAAAAAACTGGAAAATGCACAAACATATGGAAGCTAAATAACATGCTACTAAACAATGAATGGGTTATTAATGAGATCAAGGAAGAAATCAAAAGATACCTAGAGATAAATCAAAATGAAAACACAACGACTCAAAATTTATGGGACACAGCAAAAGCAGACCTAAGTGGGAAATTCATAGCAATACAGGCCTACCTCAAGAAACAAGAAAAAGCTCAAATAAACAATCTAACCTTACAATTAAAGGAACTAGAATAAGAACAGCAAACAAAGCCCAAAGTGAATAGAAGGAAGGAAATAATAAAAATCAAAGTGGAAATAAATGAAATAGAGTCTAGAAAAACAATACAAAAGATTAATGAAGCCAAGAGCTGGTTCTTTGAAAGGATAAACAAAATTGACAGACCCTTAGCCAGACTCATCAAGGAAAAAAGAGAGAGGACTCAAATAAATAAAATCAGAAATAAAAGAGGAGAAATAACCACGGACTCCACAGAAATACAATGGAACATGAGAAAATACTACAAGCAATTATACGCCAACAAATTGGAGAATCTGGAAGAAATGGACACATTCCTAGAAACATACAATCTCCCAAGACTGAGTCAAGAAGAAGCAGAAAATCTGAACCGACTGATTACCACCAGTGAAATAGAATCAGTAATCAAAAACCTCCCCAAAAACAAAAGCCCTGGACCAGATGGCTTCATAGGCAAATTTTACCAAACATTCAAAGAATTGTCACCTATTCTTCTCAAACTATTCCAAAAAATTCAAGAAGAGGGAAGTCTCTCTAACTCCTTTTATGAGGCCACCATTACCTTAATTCCAAAACCAGGCAAAGACATTACAAAAAAAGAAAACTATAGGCCAATATCTCTTACGAACATTGATGCAAAAATCCTCAACAAAATATTAGCAAACCGAATTCAGCAATACATTAAAAATATCATACACCATGATCAAGTTGGATTTATTCCTGGGATGCAAGATTGGTTCAATATCTGCAAATCAATTAATGAGATACACCACATTAACAAATCAAAAGGTAAAAATCACATGATCATATCGATAGATGCAGAAAAAGCATTCGGCAAAATCCAGCATTTATTTATGATAAAAACTCTCAGCAAAGTGGGATTAGAGAGAACAAACCTCAACATAATAAAGGCCATACATAACAAACTACAGCTAACATCACACTCAATGGGGAAAGGCTAAAAACATTTTCCTTAAGATCAGGAACAAGACAAGGATGCCCACTTTCACCACTCCTCTTCAACATTGCATTGGAAGTCTTAGCCACAGCAATAAGACAAGAAAGAGAAATAAAAGGCATCAGAATTGGAAAGGAAGAAGTAAAACTCTCATTATTTGCTGATGTCATGATACTATATATAGAGAACCCTAAAGATTCCACCAAAAAACTGTTAGAATTGATCCATGAATTCAGTAGAGTAGCAGGTTACAAACTAAATATTCAGAAGTCAGTGGCATTTTTATACACCAATGATGAACTTTCAGAAAGAGAAATTAAGAAAACAATCCCATTTACAATTGCGTCGAAAATTATAAAATACCTGGGAATCAAATTAATCAAAAAGGTAGAAGACCTATTTTTGGAAAATTATAAGTCATTGCAAAAAAGAAATTGAAGAAGATACAAGTAAATGGAAACATATATTCTGTTCATGGGTAGGAAGAATCAACATTGTTAAAATGGCCATACTACCCAAAACAATCTATAGATTCAACGAAATCCCTATCAAAATACCAATGGCATTTTTCGGAGAGCTAGAACAAATAACCCTAAAATTTATATGGAGCCATAAAAAAACCCCAAAGAGCCATGGCAATCTTGAGAAAGAAGAACAAAGTTGGAGGAATCATACCACATGATATCAAACTATATTACGAGGCTACAGTAATTAAAACAGCATGGTACTGGCATAAAAACAGATACATTGATCAATGGAACAGAATAGACAGCTCAGAAATAAATCTACGCCTATATGCTCACTTAATATATGACAAAGGAGGTAAGAATATACAATGGGGTAAAGACAGTCTCTTCAATAAATGATGTTGGGAAAATTGGACAGATACATGCAAAAAAAGCTGGACCATCTTCTTACACCATATACAAGCATAGACTCAAAATGTATTAAAGATTTAAATGTAAGACTAGAAACCATAAAACTTTTAGAAGAAAGCATAGGCAGATAGGCAGTAAATTCTCTGATATTACTAATAGGAATTTCTTTTCAGATATATCTCCTTGGGCAAGGGAAACAAAAGAAAAAATAAACAAATGGGACTACATCAAACTAAAAAGTTTTTGTACAGCAAAAGGAAACCACCAACAAAACAAAAAGACCACTGACTGTTTGGGAGAAGATATTCACTAATGATACATCTGATAAGGAGTTAATATTCAAAATTTATAAAGAACTGATACAACTCAACAACAAAAAGACAAACAATCCAATTAAAAAATGGGCAGAAGACCTGAACAGATACTTCTCTAAAGAGGAAATACAGATAGCTAAGAGACATATGAAAAGATGCTCAGGGTCACTAATCATCAGAGAAATGCAAATTAAAACCACAATGAGATGTCATCTCACACCTGTCAGAATGGCTATCATCAATAAATCAAAAAACAGCAAATGTTGGTGAGGATGTGGAGAAAAGGGAATCCTCATATATTGTTGATGGGATTGCAAATTGGTACAGCTGCTATGGAAAACAGTATGGAGGTTCCGTATGGAGGTTCCTCAAAAAAGTAAAAATGGATATACCTTTTGACCTAGCACTTGCACTCTGGGAATTTATCCAAAACACCAAAACAATAATTCGTAAAGATCTATGCACTCTAATATTCATGGCAGCACAACTTACAATAGCCAAGATATGGAAGCAACCTAAATGCCCATCAACAGATGATTGGATAAAGAAATTATGGTTCATATATACAATGAAATATTACTCAGCCATTTAAAAAAATGAAATCTTACATTTGCAACAACATGGATATACCTAGAGGTTATTATGCTGAGTGAAATAAGTCAGACAGAGAAAGATAAATACCATATGATTTCACTTATATGCAGTATCTAAGGGACAAAAAGAACAAACTAATCAAAAACGGACTCACGAATATAGTGGACAATTTGGTGACAGACAGAGGGGAGCGGGGTTGGGAGGCTGGGAGAATGGGGTGAAGGGTTAAAGAAGTACAAATTAGTAGTTGATAGTTGGGCATGGGAAGCATGGCAGAGGGAATGCAGTTGGCATTAATATGATGGCTAGGTAGAGGGCCAGGGGAGGGATGGAGCAATTGGGGGGATCGTTTTATGAACATTATAGATGTCTAACCAATGTACTGTATACTTGAAACTAATTTAAATAAATTTATGTCAAAATAAATTTATTTTAAAAACCACAGGTTCACAACAATTATTGATCAGGCTGAATTAGGGAATAGAACCTAATATCAAATGATCTATGTGATACATTTGCACCCGGAAGTATGACCCTAACACAAATCTCCCTGCTAGATGCCTTATATCAAATTATTCATTCTTTGTGTTCCTTTTCATGACTGAGGATAATCTGTGTGGGTCTTAATATTACTTACAATAAATTTGAGTGATCTAGAATAAGGGTTGTGTTGCGTCCATAGTTGTAAATCCGCACTAGGTGTCTTATGAAATGGTTTTTAGGTACAGATTTCTCACGCTCGCAGTCAAAGTTCTGCCCAGTGTACTCTCAAACTTCCCAACCTATTTCTCACCAAAGGCTGCATCCACAATTAGATTACATGATGTTCCCTTCTCCTGAAGTATCCTCTTCTCCTTTTCCTGGCAAATACCTATCTACTCATGAAAAAAGCCATTTTTGATCCTTGAAGTCTATCCTATGATTACTTAGGTATTCTCTCTGGACTATTCCATTCCTAGTCTTGTTTTGTCCTTGAATCTCTTTAGAATTTTGGAGAGTCTATGTTTCTTAAAGGTACTTCTCTTTTGTAAAGTATCGTGAGTGTGTGTGTGTGTGTGTGTGTGTGTGTGTGTGTGTGTGTGTATTCCTGAATTTTCTTCCTAGATTGTAATTTCTTTAGACATTATCAATCCTTCTCATTTTTGCTTTCTAACTTGGTGTCATGCATGTAATGGGTAGTCAGTGTTTATTCCAGGAATTGAAAGAAGAGCTGCATTTTCTGGAGATAAGAATGATGAATCAGTTATAATTTGTTTCCCAAATCAAATAACTAGAAGCCTAAAATTAATGAAGTTAAATAAACAAAGCTTTCTCTTGTTTATTTATTTGGAACACTGACACAGATGCTATTAGAAAATATAATTTTATTAAGTATTGTTCTGTTTATGTTGAAATACAGAGTTGTCAGAAGTGTTTAAAGTCCAAATGTAAATGTGTGAAATTTTTATATACCGAACAATGCAGATTAGTGCACCTGGCTTCCCTTATGTGGTAACTCATGTAAAGGAGCATTTTACTTTTTTTTGCTAACCTTCACCTTTGTATAATTAACGTCTAGCACAGAATCATATTTCACAGTTATCTTAGCGTTCTAAAATGTGTTCTCATTCTTTTCCGACAAAGGACTAGACCTGTCAGGAGGCTATCATAGATGTTTGTATGTCTATGCTATCATCTCCTAGGTAGCCTCTCTTGACTATTCATCCTCAGTTTTGATCTGTCTTTGAAAAGCTCTTTCTTAATTTTAACTTTTGAAATGACCTCATTCTCTGAGTACCCTTCTATATAACCGTACAACTAGATCTATATATGAAAATGAAACTTTACTTAGTGGTAATAATTACTCTTTGTTGAACTCTTCCTATGTACCGATACTATGTAAAGAAGTATAGTAAATCCTTAGCAGTTTTACACATCAAAAGTGAGAAAGTAAGAACCCATATCTAACAAGGAGCAAGTCTAGAATTTGAACCAGATTTTATTCCAAAGCTTTTGTACTTAGCCATTATGTGATACTGACTTCCACTGGTAAGAGAATGTGACCACAATGTAGTCACTTTTAGTACTATTCTTGATTATGTAGGGTCATTTTAGAGCCTTGGTAAAGTGAAACTTATCTACAAATGTTAGAAATGATTTGTAAAAGGTATTTAAAGGCAAATAGAATTTTCTTCATATCACTAATATAAACATTCATCCTATGAATCACAGGACTTTCTTTTTTTAATCAAAGAAATTTAGTTTTATGGAGTGCCTGCTCCGTATTGAGCTTTGTCAGGTGAGCAGAATCTGTGAAGACATTCTCTTTTTTAATATCTGCAACCAAAGGCCAAGAAAGTCCATATGGCTTGTACATTTTACACATCTCTTTTGCTGAAGAACTGAGAGTTTAAACCCAGCACTCATTCTATTATATAACATTATTTATATTAGCACCTCCCCCCAAAATGAAATACTTAGGTATAAAACTAACAAAATATGTACAAAATCTATGTGAGGAAAACTACAAAATGCTGGTGAAAGAAATCAATTAAATTCGGTCTCATAAAATATGTCAAGTAATTGAAATCATTTATAATATGTTTTCTGGACACACTGTAATTAACCTAGAAATTGATCATAAATTTTCCAGCCGTTTGGTAATTAAGCAATGCAATTCTGACTACTCCTTAGTCAAAACATCATATGGGCAATAAAATATTTGCAATTGAATAAAAATAAATATTACATGTCTGGAATGGACAAAAGAGTGGAGTTTTTTGTTTTTGTTTTTTTTAACCTTTACGTAGACAACTTTGAACACACGGAAGTGTAATGGGACCTGCTGGTTCTCTCTGCTCTTTGTTGCTGTGACCTAAAACTGCTCTATAAAATAAAGTCCATTTTTAAAAAATGAATAAAATAAACAGGTAATGGAACAGATTTGGCCCATGGCCACAGTTGTTGACCCTTGGTTTAAATTTTTAATACCCCACAGAGGATAGAGGAACATGCTAAACTTCACCAGAGGAAAATGCAGACAGTGGGAAACTCCACAGAACAATCTTGTTTCCTCAAAAATGAATAGGAAGAAAAATAGACAGATGGAGGGGGGAACCATTAGATTGAAAGAGACCTAAGAGGCATATCAATCAGTTGCAAAGTGTGGATATCTCATAGATCCTGACTCAAACTGAAAATAAAAAATATTTTAAATTCATGATATATATAAACGATTGAAATTTGAACACTGATTTGATATTTAATGATATTCAGGAATTAGCGTTATTTTGTCAGGTATGGTAATGATATTGTGGTTATATATTTTAAAAGTTTGCATCATTTGAGGTAGGATGAACTTACATGATGTGTAGGTTTTGCTTCAAAATATTATGGGCAATTTAGCTATATATTATGTGCAATTTAGCTACATATTATGAAAGAAGTGAATGGGATATAAGTTTGTCCATATATCAGTAACTTAAAGTTAGGTTATGATTCATGGTAGTTCATCACAGTTTAATGTGTTTAAAATTGTCCACATAAAAGTTAAAACAAACAAACTTCACTATACTTCCTAGCCATACTTGCTTCTCCATTGCTTTTAATTCTTATAATTTTTCCGTTTTAATGTACACTCAAGCTATACTCTTTTAAAACTAAACACATATATCTAACTAGTTACTTGTGGGATTGAATTTAGATAACATGACCAATTTTATACAAAAATGCCTTCCAAATTCTTATATCTGACCTGAATTAAAAGTGTTGTACAACTTGCAAAATCAGTCCTGTCATGCTGGTTTGCACTGTTCTTAATAGGTTGTAGCTGAGTATTCAGCATTGCTTCTAAGTGTTCTGCAATGGAACAGGTTTAGTTTTTAATTTATCAGATGTTTTATAAACTAGTTATGGATCTAGTGTATAGATCCACATGCACTAGATTCATAACTGCTGAGCTATATAGATCATTTTCTCTTTTGCTGTATAAATTATATACAACCAAATATGTCAATAATAAAGTTGACATATTTTCCATAACTGTATCTTTTTTTGTTGTTTTACTTCAAGAACCTTATTGACAAATTCAGCATGCACCTTTAATTATTTTTAAGGGGTAAGGGACTATTTAATTTTTTGAAATAAGAGAACTTCAATTTACCCATTCTTGGTTTTGATTGATTTATTGGTTCATTCATTGATTCATTTATTTAACAGGCAACAACTAGGCATCTATTAAGTACCAGCTATGGTTCTAGACATGACGTCGCTGCAGTGAACAAAACAGATAAAAAACACTATGCTCATGGAACTTACATTTTAGTTGATGTCTGACAAATATTACAAACGACTAATAAAACATGTGGTATATTATATCATAAGTGCAATGAGGAAAAGTAAAGCTGAGAATGTTGAAATTTAATAGTAGAAGAGGGGTGCAATTTTAAATAATGTGGCCAAAGAAAGATTCAGTGACTTTTGAGTAGAGACTTGAAAGATTCGAAGGAGCAAGCCATGTGGACATGTAAGAAAAACTATTCTTTTCAGGAAAAGTATAAGTCCTTAAGTTTTACTCATTTTCCTCAAATAGACTTCATTTAAACCTCTTTCTATATAGATATTTAGCATAAAAATCCTATTGACACTGTCAGATTTATTAAGTACCTTCTGTGATATAAAGCACTGGTCTACAAAGCAGCACAAGAAATGGTATCTCTTAAGGAGTTTGTATGCCAGATAGGGATATCTACTAAAAATTAATATAAGCAATTATATAAATGCTGGTGAGTGTTAGATTCTTTATTTAAAAAGAGGAAAAAAGAAAAATCCCTGAGGAGCTCACTTAACCACATATAATCATAGTAAGGAAAGAGGTGAAACTTAAGCTGGGCCTTGTAAAAATGGGTAGAATTTATATTAGCATAAACAGTTCTGTGTTCTATCTCTCTCTCTCTCTCTCCCCTCTCTCTCTCATGTATGTGTGTGTGTGCATGTGTCTATTTCCCCATGGCAGCATTTCAATTAGACTAGCTTGAACAACAGCACTGAGTAGAATGTTGGGAACAGTAAATACAATAGATAAGTTTAGATAATGTAAAGCTGAGAAATGAGGGAGGATGAAGGCCTGGGCAACTGTCTGGTTATCTATAGCTTTGCAGTCTACCCCAAACCATAGTGTTTTAAAATAACAGTTTATGTGTTGACTCGGTTCATTTGGGCAGTTCTGCCTTGGTGTTGGTCCCACTCATTAAGTTGCAGTCAGATAGTGGCTGGGACATAAAAGTTTCTCAAAATACATCTGGTGCCTGGTTGGTGATGGCTGGAATAGATGAGGATAGGTTGGTCATGTCTTCACATGGTCTTCCTAACTTGAGATTCCTCATTTAATAGTGGTCTCAGGGTGGTAGTACAACTTCTTACAGGTAGCCTATTTTCCCCAGAGCATCTTCCCAGAGACCTCGTCCAAGGCCAAAGCTTCAAGGCTTCTTGAGACCTAACTTAGGAAATAATGCGGTGTTACTTCTGCTGTATTCTCCTGGTCTGAGAAGTCAGAGGTCTACTCCAAAATAGAGAAACGGACTTTACTTCTCAATGAGTAAATGGCTGAGCACAGTGGTAGGGGTTGAGGTAGCTTGATGGCAACCACCTTGGAGACAAACTACTGTACCACTTTACATTTTTCCCTACCCCTTCACCCAAAAATGTGTATTAAAATAAATATGCAATCTAAGTATAGTTATATTTAGATTTTATTTAATTCTTAGACTAAAAAAACCCATTCATATTTACCATGGTTTGACTGTCATCAAACTTTTTTATTTTTGTGTAACTGGAATATTTCTTGATTATAATAATTTCTGCTAAAATACTAATATATACTAAAATATATATTCAAGTATACTAATTTTTTCATATATCAGAAATTGGCATTGTTTTCTCAGGAATTTCTTGAGCTTAGAATTCTAATAAGGGGATTCAATTATTTTGTCAACATGATTGTAATTTACAAAACGACCATAATTGGGATGGTACAAAACTGGAGTTTGGGGGCTTTTGGTGCTATAGCTGTAGGGGTGCTATACTTAACATCTTTCTGAGGCTGTGGAACTCTTTCTGCATTTTTGTTTCCTGGTAGAATTTGGAGGTGGGGGTGACAGATTAGATATGTTTAAGAAGTCTAAAGTCTATATTTGGAAACCCTAAAGTTCTTAAAAGTGCCACGTTTACTCTTCTTTTTTTTTTGAAATTGACAAAATAAGAAATTATTCAGAAAAAAGTTCATAAACTTTGGATTGAATCTATACACACGTAACAGGATACGCAATGTAGTTTTCATATTGTCCCTGAATTGTAGCTGAAAACAAAAGACATTGAACCTACCTTCTTCTAAGAGCAGAGAAACAGCCAGTAATAGGAGTAACCCCCAGGTACCCCCATCTTTAGCCCACTGAAAAGTGCCAAAGAAGAAAATAGGCCCCTCCCTGCCCATCTCCTTTTAGGAAGCTGAAATCTTTAAGCAAAGATACCTGTTAACCTACTTCTAGTTACTCTAGGAGATACAAAACCAAACAATTGGGGAGAGATGCTAGAATATGCATGTTGCAGGTGGTGGTAGGGACTGTCAGTTGGAGATGGGGCCAAAACCTTCTTGCTTAAGTTTGCAAATTCAAAGAATTACAATAGTTGCAGCCTGCACATGCCTGCACACCTGAGAGTTGGCCATGATGAGACAAAATTAATGCCTCTAATCTTGTTGTAAGTGGTGCCTCCTGAGAGCTTCCTTAACAGAGCATCCTGGATTTACATAAGTGGCCAGTGAGGAAGACGACTACTGCAGGCTTTCCTGGTTATGGCTTTCCCCCTCTCCCTATTTTTTTGTCCATCACAAGAGGAGAAGGTACAAAGGAAACACAGAGAGGTAAAAGTGCACGAAGGGTGTGCCTGGTGCCCAGCTCTCACTTCCTAAGGCTGAACTACCAAAGGGAGGAAAACTTTTAGACACAAGATTCAAGTTTTAAAACAAAGTGAAGTGAGTCTTATAAATGGAAATAAGACTGGTTGAAAAAGTGATAGTGATTGAAACATTAAGACATGAAGCCAAGATGTTAACAAATGTTTCCCAGTGTGAAAGGGGGCTTGAAAGAACAAAGATAAGTTAGATATTACAAAAATGAAATTGTTTGATTTCCTATATATAACATATATGTATATAGACAGCATATAACATATAACATATAATGTTATATATACAGACACACATATATAGGAAGTACCAAAAATAGAGTCACAGAATTTATGAGTGGTCACCATGAGATTTACAAAAAGCGAGAACTTCAAGCTAGGAAATCAAGAGACGTTTCATTGAGGAGGTGACTTGTAGAATGAGCTTTGAGAAACGGGCGGGCATTTGGGCAATGTCTAGTTGGATACAGGAATTCACAGGAAGGGAAGAGCTTGTGCAAAGGGGGCAAAAATGGAACATAATTGTGGCACGGAAGTACTGAACTGACCTAGAGGACCACTTTGTAGTCCAGGTTGGCAGAGACATTAGGCTGTGTGATGGAGATGATACGGATGGATGGGCAGTTTACATCAAATAGTGGTGGTGACTGAGGTCAGTGGCGCTAGTAGTCAATTATCGCTTGCTGAACGAATGAATAAAATGGAGTGATGGCCAGACCAGGTGGTGGAGCCTTCCTTTTTTGTACTAAGCAATGGACAGCTAGTGAGGATTCTCTTTAGAAGAGAATCGCATAGGCTGAATATGTTTCAGGAACATTACTAAGAATCCTCTCATTTCTACTCTTGGAAGAATTAGCCTAGCTAGAAGGTTTGACCAAAGAACAGTAGCAGGACCTCTCTAAGGGACACACTCCAACCTCTGCAGACACTTCTTTTAGGGGACCCTGGTTGACCCCAGCATCGACACTTGCTGAGGACTCCTTTCTACCCCTAGATTCTTTCTGGCATTTCCAATCCACTTGGGCCACTCTTACTCCTTAGAATCCATTTCTGGCAGGGCCGTGAGAGTAGACAGACAGTACAGGACGCCCAGGACCGGAGGGACGCTGGGTCCCTGCAATCACCCATTCCTACCATGACGACATGAGCCTTGCTGGATCGCGCTCCCAAGCGTCAGTGGCGTCTGCTCCGAGCCCTCCATACTACAAGGGGGCGCACTCGGTCACCGGCCCACCTAGTTCCCTGGCGCGCGCTCTCCTTTGCCGCGCCGTGCTGGGCCACATCCTCGAACCCAGAAGCCACGTCAGAGTTCCACGACGACCAATCAGAACTGCCTATGTACTGACGGAGGTGGGGCTGCCGAGACAGGAGGAAGATGGCGGCGGGGGCGAGGTGAGGTGTTGGCAGTAGAAAGGGGGCCGGGCGCGGGGGGCGAGGGAACGCGGAGAGATGGCCCGCGCCGGCCGCAGGGGTAGGTAAGAAGTCGTCGCGCCGCGGGTGTGGGAGGGTAGGACACCTGGGCGCAACGGGAGTATGACGGGGCTGTACGAGCTGGTGTGGCGGGTGCTGCACGCTCTGCTGTGCCTGCACCGCACGCTCACCTACTGGCTCCGCGTTCGGTTCGGCACCTGGAACTGGATTTGGCGGCGCTGCTGTCGCGCCGCCTCCGCCGCGGTCCTAGCGCCACTCGGCTTCACGCTCCGCAAGCCCCCGGCTGTAGGCAGGAACCGCCGTCCTTACCGGCACCCGCGAGGGGGGCCGGGCGCGGCCGCTCCCCATCCCCGGCTGCGCTGGCGCGCGGACGGCCGTTCCCTGCAGAAGCTACCTGTACACATGGGCCTGGTGATCACTGAGGAGGAGCAGGAGACCAGCTACTCGGACATCGCAAGCCTCGTGGTGTGGTGTATGGCCGTGGGCATCTCCTACATTAGCGTCTATGATCACCAAGGTGAGGCCCGGCGCGGGTAGGGGGACCGGGGCCTCTCTGACCGCGGGGACCTTACATCGGTTCCTAGAGCTCACCGCTGATCGCAGCTCTTCCCGCTCCACGAGTTTCCCGTTTCGCAGCCCTTAAGTGCAAATTACAGTGTTAGAGCTTTCCAAGGAGGGAAATAAGTTTTATTGAACACCTGCTAAGTCCCTGAATTCCATTCAGTCGCTTTCTGTACATTTAAGAAATATTTATTATTCTTAATAATGCCCCAGTAAGGTAAATGGTATTTGTATTCCTTTGTTTCACAAGTGAGGGAGCTGAGGATCAATAGCATTCACTGATTTTGTCCAAAGTCACAAAGGTAATAGGGAGATTGAAATTTTAGCCATCTGTGTTTTTCTACATATTTGCCCCTTTATTACTGCAGTGTTTTTTCAGAGAGGTTCAAGGCACTGATATTATGTCACATTCAGTCTGTGGAGGTTTTATGCTTAAACTGAGTGGTGGGGCCAGGTGGCATTTGAACTGGGCTTATGGTAAGTATGAGAGACTGAACTGGCAGAAATGAAAACAGTCATCTTATGTCTTGAGAGGTTTGAGATGGATCCCTGATTCTCAATGGCCAACACAGTACTTGACATGATAATGGTCCTCTCATAGTTTTGACTGAGGGAATGTTCACCATAGGAAATTTTTGTAAACACTGATCAGGGCGCTACAAACCTAAAGCACTGTACTAGGCATTATCCTTGGAATCTTACATTTAATTCCATGGACCCTCAGGCTTACAGGGATTCGATACATACTCACATAAGTGATGTGGTCAATAACAAGAAATGCTGAGAGTAAGGAACCACTCTGAGGAGGAAGAGAGAAATCCTGAATGGAGGAACTTGAGAAGTTTAGGCAGAGAGATGGAATTTAAGCAGAACATGGAATTTATATGAGAAAGATATGGTTAAGGAATGCTCTAAATGTCAGGTTTGAGTTTCAGTCAGATCCTGAAAGCAGTGGAATTTCCTTAGAGATAATGATGTGGTGAAAAGAATGATTTGAGAGCCTCAGTATGAAGGACAGAAACGAATATTTTATTCTCTGTTCAAAAAGTTAAATTACTGGTTTGCTCCACAGAAACTACAACTTGATTTTTAATCTTAAGTCTTTGTCAGATGGGTAGGTTTAAGTGTGGGATTTTGTCGGAAAGGGTACTAACTCTAACAAGGTGTTAGAGTAATCTTTGATGACCAGGTAGCCTGTCAACATCAAACAATGATTTTTCCAGTAAGGTAAAGTTTAATGTACTCAGCAGCGGACACTTCATGGAACTTGCCAGAGAGTGTGGTAAAGGAATAGAAATCATGAGACTGTTATGAGGCAATGTAATCTTTGCTTAAAATAATGCAACAGATAGATATATTGTCTCAGGAACAAAAGAAGTGAAGCAGAAATGGAAATTAGTTAAAGCCTTTAAGCAATGACTTGCAAGTGAGTCACTGATATGTAGGTGACTTTTTTAAAGCAAGGTCCTCCACCTTCTAAGAGGGAAGGAAAATGTGTAGCTAAGTAGTTTAACTTGATGACTGTGCCTGCTAACAGATGATAATATAGCTACACTTCCTTGTTCCGGCAATTCCTGTTAGTGAATTGCTGATGAGATTTAGAAACATCTCGTGTTATATTCTGTAAAAGAAAAATGATTGGTAATGAAAAGGGAGAAGTCAAGCTGACCAAGTACTGACTGAAAACCGAAAGGAGCTTTAAAGGAGCATTTTCAGTGAATGGATTTAGATAGAGCTCGTGGTATCCTACTACAAAAACAATTTTAATTACTTCTTAAGAGATAAAGAGTAATTTCATTGTCTAAAATAAGATACTTTACATTTACCCATTCTTGATTTTGATTGATTGAATCATTCATTCATTTACCAGATGACAGTTGAGTATCTATTAAGTACCAGGTACTGTTCCTGACATGAGAGTACACCAGGAACAAAAAAAGATAAAAATCCCTGTGTTCATGGAACTTAAACTTTGGTGCAAGTCTGACAAATATTATCAATGAGTAAAATATATAGTATATTAGATTATAAGTGTAATGAGGAAAAATAAAGCAGGGAAGTGGGATAGAATGTTGAATGCCCATGGTAGAGGAGGGGTGCAGTTTTAAACAGTGAGTGGCCTTGGAAAGCCTCAGTGACTTTTGAGTATAGAGACCTGAAAGATGTGAAGGAGCAAGTGTAGACGTGTGAGAAAAACTATCTTTTTTCAGGGGAGGTATAGATCCTTAAGCTTTACTCAGTTTTCGCCAACAAACTTTTATTTAAGCTATTTCTATATAGATGTTTAACTTATGAAAAAATTCTATCGTCATACTCATAAATGCCAGATTTATTGAGTACCTTCTGTGCTCTAAAGCACTGGGAAACAAAGAAGTACAAGAAATGGTGTTTCTTGAGGAGTTTATACTCAAATTAGAAAAATTACTAGAAATTAATACAAGCAACTATATAAATGCTAGTGAGTGGCACTTTTTAAAATGAGTGTTCATTCTAATTATAATTTGATCTGGATTATATTTGCTATAAAAAAATCCATTGATATTTACCCTGGTTTGACACTGTCAGCAAACTAATCCTTTTATTTTTATCTCCCTGCAATACTACTTGAATATAATAATTTCTGCCAGTATGTCTTTCATCTATCAAAAATTAGAGGTGTTTCTCAGGAATTTCTTGAGCTCAATTCTAGTAAGAAGACTTGGCTATTTTTTTTCCTACATGATTATATTTCAAGAAATGACTGTAACTGGAATGGTACAAAAATTGGAGTTTGGGGCTTTTTGTGCCATAGCCAGATGGGTGCTATGCTTGCTTAGGTCATACTTGAAGGATGCCTGGATCCAAGTTATCTGGATATGTGTGATTGTCTTCAGTGATGGAATCTGTTCCATTAGTATTTTTAAAATGTGGTCTCTCAACCATCCTGTGAATGAGTCTGCAGGTACTTATAAGAAATACAGGTTCAACACAGTTATCAATCTGACTGCTTAGGGAATGGGAACTTATTATCTCTCTATTTTTATCAAACAATTTATACACTGTTACACTGAAGTTTGACCCTAAAACAAATCAAAGCATACTTTGCTGCTTACTTTAAATCAAATTATTCATCCTTCATGCTTCTTTTCGTTAGTAAGGATAACCTGGGTGTCTTAATATTACTTACTATGAATTTGAGTGATCCAGAATACAGCTTGCCTTCTGTGTGAGAATTCAGTAAAAGACAAAAGGAATCTATTTTGTATTTCTTTTTAGTGTTGCGTCCATAGTTGTAAATCTGCACTAGGTGTCTTATGAAATGATTTTGGGTACAGATTTCTCACACTTGCAAGTAAAAGGTCTGCCTGGTATACTGCCGACCTTCCCAACCTATTTCTTAATATTTTAGAGACCTTTTGCTGCATTTATAAATAGGTTACTTGATGTTCCCTCCTCCTGAAGTGTCCTCTTCTCCTTTTCCTGACAAATGCCTATCTTTCTGTCAAAAGGCCATCACTCATCCTCGAAGGCCATCCCTCATCCTCGAAGGCCATCCTGTCACCTCTTAGGTAGTCTCTCTTTATTATTTCTTCCCTAATGTTGCTTTATCCTTGAATCTCTTTAAAACTTTGTACATCTCTAAAAGTACTTTTGTTCTCTATTTTGTAAAGTATTAGTCATATGTATGTCCACCTGAATTTTCTTCCTAGAGTGTAAGCTCCACAATCTATCCTCATTTTTATTCTGCAGAGTATCACTTGGTGTTATGCATCTAATGGCTCGTCAGAATATATTCCTTGAATTGAAAGGAAGGCTGCATTTTCTGTAGATGAGAATAATAAACTTATTTGGAATTTCTCAACACAAATACTACCCCAAAGCCTCAAAATAATGGAGAAAAATGAACATAGTTTTTACCTTGTTTAGTTATTTGGCACATTGACACATGTTATTGGCAAATATTTTGAAATACAGAGTTGTTGGAAGTGTTGAAAGTCCAAATATAAATGGGATTACATTTTAATATACCAAACAATGCAAACTAGTGTACCTGGTTTCCTTTATGTGGCGACTCATGTAAAGGAGCATTCTTTCCCTAATCTTCACTTTTAAAACAGAATTTCACATTTATTTTAGCATTCTGGAATATCTCTTCTCCTTTTTCTGCCAAAGCTAGCTCCCAGTCAGGAGGCTATCATCAATCTTTGTATATGTGTTCTGAACAGCACCCCCTGGTTAACCTCTCTTGACTGTTCCACCCCCCAGTTTTGTTCTGTGTTTAGAAAGTTCTTTCTTGCTTTTGTTAACTTTTGAAATGACCTTATTCTCTGAGTACCCTTCTGTTTAACCATACTACTGGATCAATATGTGAAAATAAACTTTTACTTAATAGTTATAATTACTCGACCTCTTACTATGTACCAGATACTATGCAAAGAAGTACATTAAATCCTTAGCAGTTTTACACATTAGAAACTGAGACTTAAAAAGCAAGTACCTATATTTAGCAAGGAGCAGGTCTAGAATTTGAACCAGATTTTATTCCAAAGCTTTTGTACTTATAGCCATTATGCGATACTGACTTCCACTGGTAAGAGAATGTGACCCCAATGCAGTCACTTTTAGTACTATTCCTGATTATGTAGGGTCATCTTAGAGCCTTGGTAAAGTGGTAGTTATCTACAAATGATAGAAATGGTTTGTAAAAGATATTTAAAGGCAAATAGAATTTTCTTCATATCACTAGTATAAATGTTTATCCTGTGAGTCATAGAACACATTGTCCTTTTTTAATTAGATAAATTTAACTTTATGGGGCTCCTGCTCTGTATTGATCTATTTATTTGTCAGGTGAGCGGTCCGTGAAGATATTTTAATTTTTTAAATGTGCAACCAGAGAAAGCCCATGAGGCTTGTTTATTTTACACATCTCTTTTGCTGAAGAGCTGGGACTTAAAACCCAGCACTCATTCCATTATACAGTGCCACCATTACCCATATCTGTTCCCTTGCTACAACATGCTAGTTCCAGTGTAATTGTTTTCTGTGAGGTATCCTGGGGCTCTCTCTTGAGGCAAAGCTGTTTAGTCACTTATAAGATTTATTTTGTTATGACTACTTCATTCACATAAAATTTTAATGGCAAGTTTTTTTCATTTTAAATAATTACTCCGTAAGTATATGTTTTCCTCTCTGAAGTTTGCCTCCTCTAAGGTTATAATTTGATTGTTAGAGAATTAAATGAGAGTTACCACTAGGTAACTTACATAGATGTCTATTTTGAAAAGAAAAAAGGCAGGCTACTTTAATGACTTCATTTATTTATGAAGAGATATCAGTTTAATTTCATAGCTGGAGAGATGCTTTATAACTGAAAGATATTATTTCAATGTTCATCTCACTTCTCTTCTCCCCTTGCTTCCCTTGTCCTTATACATACGTGCTGTTAGATTTTTTTTTTTAATTTGTTTTTGTAGAAGGAAGGTTTAACCACAGTAAAAATTCTGATTTCAGATTTAGAAGAAGATATATTAAACTTGTATTTTAAAAGGCTTGTTTTATAGAATTGATTATTCATTTCACATAAATTTTAAAGGAAGCAGTATTTAAGGGATAAAATAAGATTTTTCTGACTGAATATTTGTCTAAGTAAACTCCTTGTTACTTGGTTTTCTAAGTTGAAAAAATATATGTATGTCATGGCTTTATGACCCAGTTAATGTGTATATGCTTGAGTGTATGGGTAGACTAAATATTGAAACCTATAAGTAATTCTAAAATGTCATTTTAACTAATATAGTAGAGATTTTTAAAGACTCCAAAAAGGTACCTGAATACAATATATAATCTAATAGATAGGTAGGGCATACTTAATTCCACTCTCTCTGAAATATGTTCTCTCCAGGCTTCTGTGACATTGCATATGGTTGGATATGTACTGCCTTCCTGTCTCACTGCCTGTTTATTCCGAGCCTTATGTCTGGCTTCTCCTTGTTTGTTCCACTTGTAAATGTTGGGATGTCCTCCAGTTTTGTGATGTATGTATGCTCTAGTCTTTCTGTTCACTTTGTCTCCTAAATCAGGGGTTCACAAACTTTTTCTTAAAGGGCCAGCTAGTAAATATTTTAGGTTTAGTGGGCTAAACTACTCAACTCTGGTGATGTACCCAGAAAGCAGCCATGTGGCTCTGTTCCAGTAGCAATAGTTTGCTGACCTCTGCCTCACTCTGTTTTCCTATCTCCGAAAATACTACTACCTTCCAACCAATTGCTCAAGCTAAAAACCTAAATGTCATATGTCTTTTCCTACATCATGTTCCACCTGCAGTCTGTCAGCAGGCCTCCTTGGTCTTACTGCTAGAATATATACCAAATTTCCCACTTATTTTGATTCTCTGTTGCAGCCACCCAAGATTGAGTTGTCATTATCTTTTGCCTGATTATTGCTGTAGCCTCCTAATTGGTCTTTATTTCTAATCTGACCTCTATACAGTAGTCCCCCCTTATCGTGGGGATACGTTCCAGCACCCTCAGTGGATGCCTGAAACTGCAGATAGTAGTGAACCTTATACTATATTTTTCCCTATACATACAGTCATGTGTCACTTAACAGGGACATGTTATGAGAAATAGTTTGTTAGGTGATTTCATCGTTGTATGAACATCGTAGAGTGCACTTACACAAACCTAGTTGGTATAGCCTACTATACAGCTAGGCTCTATGATACAGCCTGTTGCTCCTAGGCTATAAACCTGTACAGCATATTACTGTGTTGAATACTGTAGGTATTTGTAACATGATAGAAAGTATTTGTTTATGTAAACATAAAAAAAGAACAGTAAAAAAAAATACAGTATAAAAGTGAAAGTGTATGCATGTGTGTGTGTGCTCACACATGTACACATGCCTTGGAGGCAAGGGGAGGACTGTAGAGGGCGGCTCCCTAGGAGGGAGAGTAGATATCAGGAAGAAGCAGAGAGGAACTGAGAGAGAGAAGAAGAAGAAGGGGAGAGAAAGAGAACAGAAATGAAAGAGACCCAGAGATAAAGCTTGAGAGAAATACTGAGAGAGAGAGAGAGAGAGAGAGGCAAGGGGAAGAGAGAAAGAGGGATGGAGGAGGGAAGGAGAGTGTGTGGCAGGCAGGCAGACACTGGAGCAACAGAGCATGGAAGGGAGAGAGGAACTGGACTGGGAGGAAAGAGGGAGAAATGGAGGGAAGGAAAGTGAGTTTGTGTTCAGGAGTGTGTGCATGTGTATCTGTGAAGGGGTGGGCAGGGCAGTCTCCCTGGCTTCCCCAACTGGCAACTCCTGGTGTCTAGGAGTTGGTGGGAGGAGGGTGGACAGCATCCTGAGCCTCCTTCTTTATTTAAACTACCCAGAGCTAGCTAAATTCAACATCTTAGATCCAGTTTTTCTTTCAACATCACAAACTTTTTACTTATAATCAATTTTAATCTTATGGGACCACCATCATGTATGCAGTGTGTCATTGAATTGTTATTTAGTACATGATTGTACATACCTACAATAAAGTTTAATTTATAAATTAGGCACAGTAAGAGACTAATAACAACCAAAAATAGAATAATAATGCACTCTGATAAAAGTTATATGAATGCGGTCACTCTGATAACCTAACCTATCTGATACCCCCAATGACTGCTAGGTGATTGACGGGCGGGGAGCGTACACATTGTGCCTGTGCTGGGCAAAGGGATGATTCATGTCCTGGGTGGGATGGAGTGGATGGTATGATATGTCAGCTTGATACTCAGAAAGGTGGCAATTTAAAATTTATGAATTATTTCTGGAATTTTCCATTGATTATTCAGAATATAGTTGGCCATGGATAACTGAAACCACAGAAAGCAAAACTGTGGGTAAGGGAGACTACTGTATAATCTATTCTTAACCCACCAGCAAAGCAATCTTTTTCGATAACATTCAAACTGTGAATAAAACCTTCCAATGGCTTTTTATTGTACTTGAGCTCATTACCAAAGACCACAGACCCATTCATGTTAAGACCGTTACCTGCATCTCTGGCCTCATATAGTTCCCTTCTTTCTATTTAAATTCTATGTTTACCACTTATACTGGCTTTTTCGTTTCCTTGAACGTGGTGATTAACCTAAATGCTGAGGGAATATGCAGTACCTGTAATGGCAATGATTTCAGCTGGGGAGGTACTGATTTTTATATTTGAAGAGGTAAACAAAATCTGCAAAGACCTTTTTGTTAAATAATGCAGTTGTTAACATGAACATGAGATTAGCCCTAAGTGAGCACACACACACATGCACACATGTTTTACAAGAGAAAAAAGCAGGATACAAAATTACATGATCACATATGCCAGGATTATACGTGCATGTGGACAAAGACTAGAAATAGTTGTGTCATGATGGGAAGGTGGTTGGATGATTAGGGAGTATTTCTTTATTGTCTAAACTTTGAATATCTTATGTAGTTTTTATTACTAGAATTTCAAAGAGGTATTTCTTAGAATATAAAAATCTACATTTGGCCCTCAAAAGTGCGTAGCTAGTGTTTGTCAAGAAATACCAAAAACGATGTAGTCTTTCTGAGGTCCAGCTTCCCTAGCATAATGTTTTATTCTTTCATAGAAATTTTAGATGTGTGTGTTTGTGTTTTAAAATTTTTAGCTCTTTCATATATCTTTTCTATGTATATCTCCACATAGTTTATGCTTGGGAAATTGAGACTGTATGAGATATAGTTGTAGAGCAACAAAACAATGTAGAATTCTTTAAGTCATTATTGCAAAAAAATTACTTTATATTCCCAAATCATTCTTAAAGAATTTAACTATCTGTTAGCCTTGAGAAACCTTCTACAAAAGCTTTTCAAAAACGAACTGCAGTCCTGGTTTTTTCAAAAGATACTGTTCATTTGTAAAAAGGTCAGTTTTATTTATTTTATGGAGTTTAACTTTTTTGAGAGAAGTAAAAATTTAATAGTATCATGGATTTATTATTGCTTATCAGCGCGTTAGAAATAGTTCTGAGCTGAATTATTTGAAGCCAGGAGACCTGGTTTTCAGTTCAGTCTTAGTCTCTTGACCAAGGACAACTGCTTAACCTTTCGGGGTCTTATTTCCTCATCTGTTAAAGGATGGATAAAATAATTCTAATAGCTCATTACTATATAATTCTGTAAAATACAGTTTTCTCAAAAGTTTGAGTACTTGCACGTTTTTCTCTTAGATCAGTTATTCCTGAGTGTAGTCTCGAAATGCCTTTTACATAAAAGGACTTTTGTGACAGATTCTTTACTTTTATTATTTCATTTTGGCTTTAGTTGAGCTTCTATGAAGGCAAAAAAGATGAATTATGATATGAGAAAAAGAATCTCCACATAAACAGTGATATTGCTAGAGGATTTGCCTATTCAGTCAAAGTCACACTTATATTTTGTTGCCTTTCTTGTGTATGATGAGAAGTGTTTATGTGTAGACTTTGAGTCCTGAAGAAAATTGTAAGTTGATAATGTTGCTTATAGGTAAGTGAGATAAGTATCATTGAGTATAATCAGATTTTAGGATGGGGGTCAGGCTATGGGATAATCAGAATCATCTTGCTGATAATCTGTCTTATCTACACATTTAGCATATCTCAGAAACTATACTTTTTAAAATTCATCTCTTCATCCAAATCAGCCAAGGCAAAGGTCTGTTTAAAATAACTTTATGAAAGTCTTCTTTTAAAAGATACTTGTAACTATACCTCTGTGTAATCTTTCTTTTTAACAATTTCTGCCTGTGTGCAATAAGGAACTGTCTACTTTTATTGTGAGAGGTCCCTGAAAACTTTTTAAAAATTCCATTTGGTGACATGTCCATTTAGTTTTTGTTGTTGTTAGGTAACATTTTGTGCACTGATAATTCAGTTTAATAAATAAACATTGAACTCCTGCCAAATGGAAGGTGCCTTAGGGGAAAAGAGATGACTAAGACACAAGTTCACAACTAAGAATACAGTTTAGTAGGGGGTTAAGCTATAACTATTATAAAAAGAATATTGGTTTATTAAGGAGTTTGAACAAAATGTATTTGGAGGGGGTGAAGGTCAGTCAGAGAAATGGGGCACATCTGGCTGAGCGATTGAGGATAAGTAAAATTTCAGCTGACCTGTGAAGAATTAGGAGAATTCACAGGTATGGGGCTGGGTAGGTAACATACCAAAGGATGGAGACTAGAATCACTGTGTTTTTGGAGGGGTATAAGACAATTAAATTTGCTGTGGTTAGAGTACTATAGAGAAATAGATTCATTTATTTCATAAATGTAAATTATTTCCACCCACCAGTATGGAAGCCTGGCTGGAATGTTAATGCTGATCTGAGCAGCTTGTTCTTAATACGTTAAGCATTTGGGAGTCATTGAAGATATTAAAGTTGGACTGTTCCAGGATTGAAGATGTACCCAAAGAAAATTAATCTTGTAGTCAGTCTAATGAGAAGGGGCAGGAAAGACCCATTAGAAAGTGGTTGTGATATTATAAAGAAGACTGTTGCTTTGAAACAGTAGGGACAATGGACAAAAGGAAATGAGTACAGGAAACATTGCTGTAGAAGAGCATATGGGTTCAGCATATTAACAGGGCACAGGTGGGTGCTGGCGATAATGCTAGAGAGCAGAGAAAATGGCCGAGTGACTGGGCCGGCAGTGATGCCTTTATTAGAAATAGAACAAGAAGAAAAGCTATGGTTTTGCTTTGTTTTTAATTATAGAAATGGCTTTCCAGCAGTTATGATTTTAAATCACCTTTGTCCCATTACCTTTATACATTTACTATTTTCATATTGCCTATTTTCTTCCAGGCCTTGTCTATAAGTACATATAAGTTTCACAGTTACAGTACTGTTGTATTTTTTTAAACTTGATGTAGTATAAGTATTTGAGACCTAGCTTGAAAAGAGAAGCTGCCAAGTTTTAGATTTGTTCATTTTCAGATGCTTATAGAATTTCTGGGTAGGGTTAGATGTTTCAGATGAACTGGAAATGTTAGGAACCAAATGCTGATCCTGTTCTTAGGTAAAATTTTAATGATCATCATGGATGTTTTGCATTAATTTTAAGTTTTTAAAGATAATGCATTATTTTTATTTATCTTAATTACTGAGTTTTTGACACCCCTTAAAGTTTGTCTCACCCATCTTACCCTTGTCCTGGTCCTGTGTGGTTTTAAAATTCCCATGAGTAACTAAGTTCAGAGAAAGAGGAGCACTTGGACAGAAGGAGAAGGCTGAGGTAGAAACTCTGAGGAATAATCCCCATTTAGAGGTAGAAGAGGAAAGGATTCAGTGCAAAGTGAGAAGAGGGCATTCTAGGAACAGATTGGGAGTTGAACCAGAAGAGGTTATTTACATAATTTTGAATGAGGATAGAATTTTGAGAAGGAAGCAGGGTGGTCATTAATGGTAATGCTTCAGAAATGCTGAGAAGGAAAAATTGAGAAGAGATAATGACCATTTTGCTGATGAAGACTGTCATCCATCGCCTTAGAGCAAGAGTTCCCGAAAAGCTTTCCCATTTTAATCCAGAGGAGAAGGTAAAAGAGTGAATTGGTGAGAATTGAGGCAAAGGTCTTGTGATGTGAATAGACAAAAGCAAGGATTCCTAGTGTTGAGTTACTATTAAAATGAATAAATCTTAGTTCATGTGACAGATAGATTTAATGTTTTATTTTTTATAAACTCACATCCTATAAATAGTGCTGTGGAGAGTTTACGTTTTTAAATTAAGAAAATCTTGAAATTCATATACCTTCCACAATTTCTCTCTTCAACATAGACCAAAGCGTGGTCTAAACTATTTGTTTTCCTTTGCTTGCGTAGTTATAAGCTTGTATCATATATTTACATGCTGTTTTTGTATCATACATGTGAATTTTATGATTGACTTGAAGTTAGTGATTATATTCTATACATCTGTTTTGCTACACAAGGATTAGTCTAAACATAGTTATTCAAATAACTCCTGATATTAATCACCTTCAAGAATTTTCTTTGGGAATTTTTTTCGTTTGCTTAATCTTGCTCAGGATATGGGTGTTATAAAATGTTCACTTTTATCTTTCCCAACTTAGAGTCTTAATGATCGCAGACTTTCATAAGGAGCCACATCCTCAGCCCTCTGCTCTTCTCCATGGATACACTTTACCTTTGGAAATCATCATTTTTTTTGTGTGTATGGTAATCACCTTACGGAGGATGACTTCCAAATGTATATCTACATTTCTATCCTCCATTTTTATGTTAACCTGCCCAGGCCCACACCTGTAAAACTCCTGATTCGTCAGGGGCCGGCTGAAATTTCACTTACCCTAAAGAGGCCTTTTCCCAGTCCTCTAGCTAGTCTCTGACCTGTCATCTCCTTTCAGCAGATGTTTATTTGTTAAGTGTCTTGTTCTGTGCCAGGCACTGTGTTAGCCCCTAGTAAGCAGAATAGGTAAGATTCCTACTCACATGGTTCTTTTTACTTTTTTCAATAAGAAGAGTTTATTGCAGGTTGGTACACTTATAGGAGGCAAAAATCTAACAATGAGAATGAACTACAGGGCCCATCAGTTTAGAAGATGAGCAGGTAAAACAAATACACTGATAATGTACAATTATTAAAAAGAGCAGGGTGGTAGAAACAAGGAAAAACTGCCTGCAGCCTTCCCCACATGGTTCTTATATGACGACCTCTTCTGAACATCCTTTTCTCATGTTTCTAATCACTTTTACAGTAAACTGTGACCTAACTGTTCTGTCATCAGCTATGTTGAACTAATCTTTTCCTTGAAACTAGTTCTCTTTATAGAATTTCCCTACTTTAAAAAAAAGGTAGCATTTTCTGTTACCCAGGATTAAAGCCATGGAGTTTTCTGTGTTCGCCTCTAGTTAAGTCATGTTTTTATTCTATCATTTTGGAATGACTCTTTTGTAGTGACACCTTTTCCATTGATTAATCAAATTATGTATGGACTACTACAGTAGTCTGCTGCCTTGCTTTCTCTGTACTCTGTACATTTCTAAAGAAATGAATTTCCACACCTTTCCACATTACTCAGAAATTATTGGTTACCCTTTGAGTAGGTGAAATGAAATAAAAGTTAGGTCTATCTTGTTGCCTTTTTTCTCAGATCCTTTGCACCAGCAGCATTTGTCTTTTGAGCAGTCAGTGTTCTTTTTAAAGCGTTTTCTCCATCTAAATATCCTTTCCATTTTCTTCTCTTTAATTTTCTGAGGTCAGCTCAGCTCGAGACTTGCTTATTTTACAAAGCCTTTTCCTACCAAAGGAGACTTTTATCTTTGAACTGCTATTACACATACACTACCAAGTTGACATTTGTATACAACATATTCAGATTCTGTGCTATGTTCTCTCTCTTAGTTAATGTTTGAACTGTTTTAAAATCGTGTCTGACTGAGAGGAACACTTGATAAAGGCCAAAAAGGCAATGGCCACTATAAGGTTGGCCTCTCTGAAAACAGCCAAAAACTTGATGTTTGTTTTTAGTTAGAGCTCTTTATATTAGTTTTATATTAAATATATGTCACTTGGTTCCTTCATCCTCCTTAATGACATGATAGTTAACTTTTCTGTGCATCGTTGGAAGATAAAAACAATTTTAAGTGGTATATTTCCATACTTTGTTGAATTTACTAAATTTTGTTCTATTTTCTACTTTTTACATAATTCATATTAGACCCTCTTATCATTAAGAAAACTAATCAAATTGAGGTAATAGTTTTGAATGCACATCATAAATCTGCAGGCAATTACAGGAGACTGGGAGTCAGGAAGATACGGACTCTAGACCACTGCTGCAGTTTATGCATTTTTGGACATTGGGTCTCAGTTTCTTACTCTGTAAATGATCTCAAATAAATGATCTCTTAAAATTTCCTTCTAGGTCTAAATTTCTATCATGTTCATATTGACACTAAATAGTTACCCCTGTTATGTTTTGTTTTGTTTTCAACTTTAGCCTGAAGCCAGGCTTGTGTTATTGGCAAAGTTTTGTTTTTAATATTTTCCTTTCAGATTCTAGGTTAGAATTAGTCATCACTACTTCATTTGGAATTTATTCAGTTCTGGGTTCATTGTTGTTTTCACAACAATCATCCACTAATTATTAAGGAGGATAAATTAACCTAGTTGAGATTTACTTGCCCTTTTTTTTAAGGTATTTTCAAAAGAAACAATTCCAGATTGATGGATGAAATTTTAAAACAACAGCAGGAACTTCTGGGCTTAGATTGTTCCAAGTACTCGACAGAATTTGCAAATAGTAATGACAAAGACGATCAAGGTAAGCATGAATATAAATTGAATATGTAACAGGGACAGATGTGTTTTGTGTTTCAAGGCAAATTCTATCACTCATTTATTCACTCCCAGATTTTGCCCTGTTAGTCTTTATTGTCACCATCTTTAATCATCAGGTTTAGACTTTTTTCATCTTGTTAAAAGATAATTTTCAGAAAAAAGATAAAATCATGACTTTCATAGATACTGAGCAATAAACAAATGTTAAAGATTTTATTCAACTCATAACCACCATGAACCAGGCAGATTTTATAGCTGGTTCAAAAGAGAATCCAAAGAACAGACACATTTCTAGATTAGAAATATTGAAATGGTTTTTATGTGGGGTTAGAGAGAATCTCTGTAGAATTTGGCATCGCTATTACTTACCTAGAAACCTATTAATTGTAAACTAGTTTTGATAGAATCATAGAATTTGATAAAGTGGGTATGTGCTGTAGATAATGTTCCATTGAACCACATATTTTTGTCTTCTATCCCATAGTACTGTTAACTGTACTATGATTGTAGATGCTGTTTTAGACTTGTAAAAATTATAATTTACCCTATAATTTAAACTTCCTATTTTCTATAGGATTTACTCACAGATACAAGGTCATTCTGAATACTTTGAAAAGAAGGCAGTATATAAATATATAAACAAATGTGACATGTGGGTCCTTTCGAGGAAGAGTAGCTTAAGTATCTTTTGATGTGGAATTTGAAGGCCTTAAAAGACTCTTGTTTACTACAACAACTGTACCTTTATTTTGCTCTGAACTTATATATCTTGAAACAGATTTTGAAATATATTTGGAAGAGAGTGTTTTTAATGTCTCATTTGTGTTTTCCTCCAGTTTTAAATTGCCAGTCGGCAGTGAAGGTCCTGTCCCCAGAAGATGGAAAAGCAGATATCGTGAGAGCTGCTCAGGAATTTTGCCAGTTAGTAGCCCAGCAGCAAAAGAAATCCACAGATTTGGATGTACATATGTTAGACAGTTTACTTAGTAAGTTTTATATATTCATTTTTAGTTTCATCCCACAAATATACAATATGAAGTAGAATATGTTTCTTTTGCTTATAAAACCTGATTTTGTTGTTGTTGTTATACTTGTCATGTTTTGAATTTTAAAGACCCCAACGTGAAAATGGTTTTGAGACAGTAAAATTTGTAGTCAACTCCTTTGCCTGAGGACTTACTGGTAAAGGCAAGGACCTAAGAGAATTTTGCGGGGGTAGTAATGAATATTCTTAAAAAGAAGACTCTTACTTGTCAGCCTTCTTCCTTCTGGGATGTTTTCCAACACTGACAATGAATTTTCTAATTCTCCAAACACGAACTGTGTGTTAATTCCAATACTTACTACCCAGAGTTAGTATCAGACTCTACCAACTTTAAAGGCTCAGTCATACAAGACTGCCCCCACTTCACACATCAGTTGCAATTCTCTCGTCATTTGTACTTCTGATCAACTGGTTATAAATAGGGAGTTCCTGTGACTTCCTCCTAAGGTTTGATAATTTGTTAGAATGGCTCACAGATATTGTCTTTACCCCTATCACTCGGGAAATTCCAAGGGTTTTTGGAGCTCTGTGCCAGGAGACTGGGACAATGACCAGGTATATATTTTTTATTATAATATTACACTCCTTTCCTTCTTTCTTTTTAGTTTGAACACTCTGTTAAATGTGAACTTAATAGCTATTTAGAAAGCAGTCGCAGGAATATAATCTTACTGTCATCAATAACTCTTTTCGTAGTGTTCCTTCTATTATGGTATACTGAATATACCACTATATTTGTTATGGTAAATCAAATATAACATTTTTATTTATTTTTCTTCAACTGTTTATGTAAAAGCCTTTAGTTTCTTATTCTCTCTAGAGTTCCCTGGGAACTTTATAGTCTTTCTGTTTATAGCATTATCCTTGATCTTTTTGGAGAAAAGCAATATTCTAACAAATTTATGTCCATCGATAACTTCTATAGCTATACAATTTCAGACATTTTTTTGTTTATTCAGTAGAGTCTACATTTACCTTAGTTGTTAATCATGGATTTTCTGTCTTATTTATATAACTTCCCGTTTTTCGTTGCTCCACTTTGACACATGTCTATCACAGACCACAGTCCTTCTCTGGCATTTTGGTCTCACTAACTTCATACTTTTATTTCCAACTCATTTCTTACCCTACTCTTCTATTTTCTATCTGTCATTGCCTAACTGTATTCAAGCTGAATGAAAAGGCTTAAAGCAGACCATTGTAAGGGCTCTCTGGTCAGAGGATACTGTGAAGTTGACTGTTTCCTGGATCCTCTAAGGCCTCAACCAGAGAGTGATTTGTGAGGATATCTTAAAAGTGATGCAGAGACCATAGGTGCTTCTTCAGGTAGCCAGCCTGTGGAGAAGTGCTAAAGTCTTGCGCCCAGGTGTTGCTTCAGGGGTTGTAGACCCATGATAAGTGAAAAGTTAATTTCTAGAAATTTCTAGAAATAGAATTATATAATATATAGTCTTTTATATCTTGCTATGTTTACTCAGCATACTATTTTTGAAGTTTATCCATATTGCATGTTTTAGTATTTTAGTAGTTCATTACTTTTTGTTGCTGAATAGTATTTTATTTTATGGATATACCACATTTTGTTTATTCATTCATCAGTTGATTTACATTTGGTTTGTTTAAATAATGTTGCTGTGACCATTTACATACCTAGTCTTTGTGTGGACATGTTTTCCTTTCTCTTGGGTAGATAATTTATAATGGAATTGCTAGGTTGTGTGGAGAGTGAATGTTTAACTTTTAAGACACTACAAAACTTTACCATTTTACATCCCACCAGCAAAGTAAAGTAGTCTAGATTCTCCATATCCTTGCCAAGATATAATATTAGTTGTTTTATTATTGTTGTTGTTGTTGTTTTTCATTTTAGCCATTCTGTTGGGTGTGTAATAGTATGTCATTGTGGTTTTGTTTTATATTTTCCTGATGATTAATGATATTGAGCATTTTTCATATGCTAATTTTTCATTTGTTTCTTTTGTGAAGTGTCTGTTCAATCTTTTGCCTATTTTTAATGGGTTATTTGTCCTATAAGTGGGTTGGTTTTAAGAGATCTTGTATCAGCGATAATACATATGATTTGTAAATATTTTCATTTTCTCAGTCCAAGACTTGCCTTTTCTTTTTCCTTTTCTTTTTTTTAAAAAGAGTTTAATTATGATGAAATCCAGTTTGTTAGTTTTTTCCTTTGTGGATCATGCATTGGTGTCATATCTAAGAAATTTTTGCCTAATCAAAGCCACAATTATTTTCTCCTGTGTTTTTTTTCTAGAATTTTTATAACTTCAGTTGTTATATTTAAGTCTGCCATCCATTTTAACCCAATTTTTGTGAATGGTGTAGGGTACAGAATACCAGTTTTCCTTCTACTACCATTTATTTAAAAACTCTCTTTCCACCCCTAACTCCCCCCCTCTCCCCCAAATTACTGTGGCTCTGTTGTTGAAAAATAGTTCATCATAAATCTTTGAGTTTATTTCTGGGCTTTCTATTCTATTGCGTTGGTTTATGTTCTGTCCTTATAATGCTACACTGTCTTGATTACTGGAGCCTACTGTATGTAGTAAGCTCTGAAATCAGGTAACGCTAAGTCTTTCAACTTAGATTTTCTTTTTCAAAGTTGTTTTGGCTGCTCAGAGTCCTTTGCATTTTCATACACTTTTTAGAATCAGCTTGGCAATCCCCCTCCTCCCCCCCACCACCTCCCCTAAAAGTGTTTGGATAGGGATTGAATTGAATCTATAGCTCAAGTTTGGGGAGAATTGCTGTCTTAACAATATTGAGAGTTTCAATGCATGAACATAGTATATCTCTCCATTTATTTGAGTCTTAATGTTTCTTTTAACAATGTTTTATAATTTTTGGATACAGGGTTTCTGCTGTATCCAAATTTATTACTAAGTATTCTTTTCGATACTATGGTTAGTAGGATTATTTTCTTAATTTTATTTCTGGATCGTTTGTTGATAATATATTACTAAGTATTCTTTTCGATACTATGGTTAGTAGGATTATTTTCTTAATTTTATTTCTGGATCGTTTGTTGATAATATATGAAGATACAATTGATTTTTAATACTGATTTTGTATCCTGCGACCTTGCTAAATACTTAACAGTTTTATAGTTCTTTTTATAGTCTTAGGATTTTTTAAATACAAGGTCATGTTGTCTGTAAACAAAGACGATTATTCCTATCTCTGCTCAGTTTTTCTACTTTTAATTTTATTTTTTTAGTCTGGCTTTCCGTGTCCACAGTTTAATGTATCAGCCAATGATTTGCTTACTGATTGCGCGTAGACACCTTGAGTTTGTAAAGTTTCTAAAATCTCTGTGTGATATAGGAGAGTGCATTCAAGTCAGTTCCCAAGTCTCCTTGGCTATTACTTTTCACTGGGCTTTCTTGTCACCCTGTGTTACCCTTCCCCTCCCTGTCCCATCGTCCTTCCTCCTTTGCATGTATAGCTTCCCTGTTGGTCCTGGAGGCGTGGAGAGCTTATCTGAGTCCTTATTTCCAGGATCTCCCTGTTAAATTTCTGGCCATTGTACTGCTTGCTCTAACTGGGCTCCAACTGCAGAAGAGCAAAACTGAGTTTTCCTCATTTGTTCCCTTTTGAGTTTGTCACTTTTAGCTTGCAAAATCGAAGGTTTTTACCACTGCCCCCTCCCTCCTGCTCACAACTTCCAATTCCAAATTGGGTCCATATCTTTTGGCTACAAGCATCAAACCTGCCAGTTTTGCTGTCCATCCTGTGCTGTTAAAAACTGCAGTTCTCTCTAATTGATTGGGGGTAGAAGGCAATAAGGCCGAAATTCTTACCATTCTCAATCTGAAGCTGTAGCTGATGTTTTTGTTTTGTTTTGTTTTTAAAAAAATAATTATCTTCTTCTGGTTAACATCCAGTACCTTTACGTGATTGGTGTTGTCTAGTTTAATACATGGTTTTGTGTTCTTTTTTTTTTTTCCAGGGGATTCATCACCTTCTTCATACTACTATTAGCTGGAAGCCCCTTCTTGTTATTTTCTTTACTGAAGAGAATTTGCTTTTTCAGCAGGCAGAGGAATGTGTGTTATTCTACTTAGTTCATTCACTCTGTCAACATAGACTTTTAAAGAGACTTTGTTATTAAAATAATTATTTATTTCTACTGGATGGGCCTATGCAACCTAGTCTCCTTATTTAAAAAATAAAGGAACTAAGCCCTGAAGAAGTTGTGTGACAAGAAAGTTAGTGGCAGAACTGAGGTTATTAGAAAATGTTGGAACCTGGGTCTCTTGGATTATAGCATCTTTTTTCTTATACCATTGACTCTTATTTTAAGATTTATTTTACTCTTCTAAAATATATCAATTATCCTTATTCCTTTTTTTTCCTCAAGGTTAAGTCTCATATGGAAGCCAGTTTGTAAAGCCAAAAATGGCCATGCCTTTGTCGAGGCAGATGTACAGTCTTTAACCCTTGTAGGGGGCTCAGGCGCTGAGGAACACTGAGGATATTTGTACTGTATCGTTGGAAGTTGGTCTTTCTGGGTCCTTAGCTATAAAATGAAGGACATGGGGGAAGGAAGGAGAGTGGATACTTTTTAAGTCTCTTTTCATCTGAAGTTATTTGACTCTGGGGCCAGAGTAAGCATTTGTACTCTTAGAGCAGTTTGGTTCCCAGGATGCCAAGAGAACACTTAACAAATTGACTCTTGAAAGATAGATGGGATTAGGGGGCTATCTGTAGAGTTTAGGGTAGGAGTTGGATTTCTCCTCTTTATCAGGTAATCCAGTTCAGTGGACTTTAGGGAAGACTTCCACATTTAGAAATAACATAGATATTAAAGTATATGTTGAGCAGTAGGATGGGGGTATGGAAACATACAAGTAAAGTGTCTTAAGAGAACTGATACCCAAAGCATAAGAGGTCAATTTGATGAACAGATTTTGCCCCTGGTCATTTTACTTGTAAACAGTGCATGTTAAGTTGGTATGTATTTCTTTCTTTCCAAGATTCCAGTGGTTTCCCTGATCCTGATGTGGTATTGAAGTTTGGTCCTGTGGAGAGCACATTAGGCTATCTTCCTTGGCACATCAGATTGACTGAGATTATGTAAGTAATTAAAAATATATTGACTTTGGTTCGATACAGCAAGTATTTCTTTTTTTTTTCTTTTCTTTCTTTTTTTTTTTAGGTGAGGCAACCCCTGGTTGACCTCACCGATTGCAAGGACCTTGTCAGCTTATTACAATCTCTCTCTTTTTTTTATGTTTTACATCTACAGCACCTGGTCTTCCTAGGTGTTCTCCCATCCAAATACTAACCAGGCCTGACCCTGCTTAGCTTCTGAGATCAGACGGGATCAAGCTTGTTCAGGGTACATGGCCGTAGATCAGCAGGTATTTCTTGAACCCAGCACTGTACTTGGTATAGTGGAAATTCCCAGAAAATTATAATACTGGATCCTTTCCCTCAGGTATTTCACAGTATCAGTGGTAAAATAAAGACATGAATGACTCAGACACAAGAGAGTGTGTGGTCATGTGAATGTTTGGTATTGACACCAATTGTCATAGGAGATCCAGAGTGAGAGATAATCTCTGTGGGCCAGAGTGGTTGATTATGCAGAAAAGATGTGACTTGATCTGCAGTATGTAAAATGGGTGGAATTTTTGCAACTAGAGGAATGGTGAGAAGTATAGGATATGGACAGGGAAAATAGAAATGCTGGGATTGGGTAGAGGGAATGAACAACACAGTTTAAAGAAATAATGAGGGAACCGGCCATACCAGAGCTGGGAGTTAGTGTTAGATAGTAGTATGAGGTGAAATCAAATAGTTTGGAGGCGTAAGCATTGGGAATGCTTAAATACGCTTAAATTCTAGCATAAGGAATATGTATAATCGTTTAGACAGGCAGTAGGAAACAGTTGAGCCTGTGGATAATGCAGGAATGGTAATTTTGGAAGATTTGTTTGGTAACTGTGTACTAGAATAGATTGGGATTTGGGAAAGAATGAGATAAAATGACAAGTGAACAGGCCATAGCTAAAATTTAGGGGAGAATACAGTGATGAGAATGAAATTGTTTATTTAGAAGAGAGTTTGGTAAGTTTTTCTGTAAAGAGCCAGATAGTAAATATTTTAGGCCTTGTGGGGTGTTACAGTCTCTTACAGCTACTCCTCTCTGTTACTACTATTCATTTGCTAGTAAACCTAAACAACCACAGGCAATATGTGAACAAGTGTGTGTGGCCGTGTTCTAACAAAACTTTATTTACAAAAACAGGGGCTGGCTTCTGGACTCTATTTCCCTTTGGCTGATTTAAAATAAAGGAGAGAAATATATTTAAATTCTGGCTTTAGGAGAATACTACAAGTTCTGTCTCTCATGAGAAGTAATTAACAAGTATAATTGCAGGCCTGACCCTTTACTAATTGTGGTAAAAGAGAAGAAATGAAATGACTCCTAAGTTTTTAAGCCTAAGTGACTGGGCGAATTATTGTGTTATTGAGAAAGTCAGAAAAGTCAAGGGAGCATTGATTTTTGAAGGGAAGATGTTGAATTCAGGAATAAGATGCATTTGAGTCCATAGTCTGTTTAGATGGAAACACTTAGGAAGGTAGATGAAAATGGAGAATTGGTGCTCGGATGAGAAGTCAGTACTATAGATGAACATTTGGGAATTGTCAGTACCTAGGAAATAGAAGTAAATGAACCTGTGAAAATAGAAGACCTCTCTAAAGTATACATAGAAGAGCATAATACCAAGGGATTAAATAGTTCAGGTTCAGGGCTGGAGCGGGGAAAGGTGTCAAATAAAGAGGCAGAAAAGAACACGTAGCATGTTAGAGTCAGAAAATGCTGTAGATAGATCATCTGGTGCTGCCTCCTCATTTTATAGGTGAGGAAGATGAGGAAGAGACATTGCTCAAGCTTGTAACAAAGTGGAATTACAACTCAGATTTCCAAATTCTGGGTTTCCTTATGGTGGCCTGTGTTTCTCTTGTCTCTTTTTCTCTAGGGATTTTCCAGGTAGTTTTGGATGCCTTTGGGATCCAAGAAAGGTAGCCATCATACTTTTTGAGGTTGGGAGTGGTTTGGAGGGAAGAGTGTGTTTCAGAACAGATCTTGGTTTGAATCTTTGCTCTGCAGCTCAATAACATGACTTTAGAAAGCTATTTAAACTTCTCTGTATTTGTAAAATGGACAATTAAATACAGAGTTGAGGATTTAAATCTGATAATGGACATCAGATACCTCACACATTACAAGCTTTCTCATGGAACTCTGTACTTATGTCTGTCATAGCTCTATGTTATATTGAGGTTTGCTCTGTATTTGCCTACCAGACTGCAAGCACCGTGATGGCAAGAAAACTGTCTTAATCATAATACAGGAAATTAGAATGGCAGAACCCTATGTCCCTATCTGGGACATAGCAAGACCTGAGGCACTGAGGGGTGGTGGTGCTAAGTGCTTCTTGAGGAGTGATAGATGAGACTGTTGATAATGGGGGTGTAAAATGAGGAAGACTTAGGAAAGTGAGTAGTTTGAAGGAGACATTTGAAGCAAGCTTTAGTGAGAAGAACATCATTAAATTTTCCTTTGAGGATATCATTTCAGTAGAGTAAATAAGATAAAAGGTTGATATAGAGATTATTAATAGATAAGAAAATGATGGGAAATGGGAGACTTGTTTCAGAGTTTTGGGTAGTTGAAGAATAAAGATTATTTGTCAATTATATCTCAGTGAAGCTGGGGGCAGGGAAGGAAGGATAAAGAAAGTGTAGCGAAAGAGAACCACAGGATCAGGCAGGAGTTCATTCATGGTAGGTTTGTTGAATCCCTTTTTTGTGGTGATTGTAGAATTCTAAATGTGAGTCTTGTACTCTGATCAGGTGTTTGACACTGATGCTGTTTGGAATTTCTAAAGCCTCACAATAAAGCTATATAAATTAGTGACTTAAAAACATGTTAATTATTGTAAATTATCTAAGTGTTTGAAATACTTAAAGGGGAACCCTCTGGCTCTATGTTCACCCTGCCTTTAAAGTACTTGTTTTCACATTGTAATTGTCTTCTTGAGCAGTTGGAAATGGTGGAGATAAATATCATTCATTTGTTGATTACTCACCACATGGCTTCAGTTATCAGGTGGGGATGCTGTGCTGCTCTGCCAGTGTTAAGCCTGGTTTTCAGACACCATTCAGCTAGTACCAGCTTTACTGTGACAGAGATGAGTTCTTGAAACAAATTTGAGTGAAGCCCTTTATAAATAGACCTCCGGTTTTGCATTAATCTAGACTTAACGCTTCAATAGATTCTGAATTTCTAATCTCACTATAAGTTGCTTTTCTCTTATGGAAAGAAGGAGAGATTACTTTTTACTTGGTTTCACAATGAGTTTAATAATTATTTAATAGAGATGGTTTGTATACTCTATGCTTATAATTTACTCTCTTCTGCCCTTAACCTCTTTTTGGTCATTACTCTTCCGGTTCCCCTGCTTCAAATTACAGTATGTCATCTAATTGCTTTTTTCCCCCTGTGCTTTCTTTTCAGCTCTTTGCCTTCCCACCTAAACATCAGATATGAGGACTTTTTCTCTGCCCTTCGTCAATATGCAGCCTGTGAACAGCGTCTGGGAAAGTAGTGATCCCTGGTTGCATAATTTGATTTCAGACTTTTGGAGAAAAGGACCCAAGTGACTCTGATGTTTACAAAGCACCCCTGAAACCCTATACACACCTAGTTCATAATCCTCATAATTTATCAACAAACACAAAAAAGTGTCTTACTTGAGAGTAAGAGTATGTGTGAGTGAGTGTGCGTGTGTGTATACATGAGCGTGTGTGTATAGAAATACATTTATAAATGGGGAAATATTGGAGAAGGAAATACGTGGACTTGTACCTTTGAGCAAATAGCAGCAGTTTTAGGAGCTGAAATTTCAGTTTTAAAGGCTTCAGTCCCAATGACTTCCCTGTTTTGTAGGGAGAGGAATTAGTCATTTTTGGGGAGTGGGGAATAATTTTTTTTTTCAGTCTTTCATAGTGACCAAACTTTAATTTTTAAAAATAATATATAGACTTATTAAATGGAAGCATTCTGAGTTTGAGGGATTTCCAGAAGAATGGAGTTCTGTGTTACTCACATGTTATTAAAAACTTGCTCACCATTTGGAGCAGAGGGAATATCTATTTTCAGATATCCGTCCATTTTCATCTCATCATTATTGTCAAACAATGTGACTTAACAGTGTTGATCTGGTGTCTTTGTTCTGAGTTGTGAAGATCATTTGAAAAAGAACTCTTACAACACTGAAATGCCAAATTTAAAAAATTTTAATATTGTATTAGGCAGTCAAAAAATGGTGAAAAAGTTGTAATCTTAAAAGTAAAGGTGGAAAACTTCCAGAAAAAGAAAGTTTGAATTTTCTTTTCCGTTTGGTGGGCAGTGTGCTAGATAGTACCCAAAATTGGTTTAAAAATTATTTCAATGAACTATATTTATTTAAAATAAATATTTGAGGGAAGTTACTAAGGCAGCTCTTTTCCTCAAAAGTAATCTACCTGTTCCTCTTTGGAATAACACATTTTAGGCCATGTTAGTACCTAGGATTTTTACTCAGTAAATCCTAATGGTGACTTAGTGTAAAGGATCTTTAAGTAAGATTGAGGCCTGTATAGGTAATAAAACATTACCAAAGTCTACAAAAGTAAATTAATTTCACGTGTTCTCTTTCATGACAGAGAACAACACTGGCTCTGTTATTTTTTTAATGAATAAGTGATTTTTGATATGTGTTTAGTATTTCTTCTCTCACTGCTGCTGATCTTTGGACAGAAACCATTCATATTTTATGGACTGTTTTCGGAAAAATCTTATCAAAAAATATATAATAGTTATCTAAAATTGTACATTTAGAATGGAGTCCTGGAAGTCTGAAAAATAGAGAAGACTGGATTTGGAAAACAAGGTCTGGAATTGCTTGTCAAATTCTGAAGCTATGAAGAATATTTCAACTTTGGATTACAAAACCCCATTTATGATTTTTAAAATACACTTGAAATAAAATGATTAAACTAAATTTTGGTTTAGTGACATTACTTTGCACTTTCAGTCCTTTGTACATTGTAAGAATTTTTTTTTTTTAATCTTAACTTATTGCTAAAAGTTTTGTGTGAAACTACAGCATATCTTTAAACTTTTAACAGAATTTTTTTTATTTCTGTTGCCCTGTACTGTGATTCATGTTCTATTGAGGCTTTTTTTGGCCTTGGTGTAAGACTGAATGTATGCCTTTTATAAACATGTATCTTTTTTAAACATTCTGGAATATGTATGGCTTTAATGAATTAAATTTAATGGGCCCAATTGAAGTGAAGAGATTTAATATTTGTTAAAATTAAGTTAGTCAAATGAATAACCCACTAGGATGTAGCCAAAGTTGCTAAAGGTTTAATAGTTGTGTCTTTGTACTTTATTTTCTCTTTCCATTTTATAGCAATGTAGTGTTACACATCAGGTTATAAACCTAAACTTGTGACCTGAGTCCGTTATAGTCCGAGGAAGAGACCCTTAAAACAAGTTGCTAAGGATTCTGAATTCAGATATAGGCATTCCAAATCCTTTTCCTCATGAATTCAACTGTTCATATGATTTCCACAACTTGAATGGCATTGGTCATTCTATAATTCCTGCCAAAATTATCACTAGTTAGCATTATCAGGGCTCTCTTGGCACTCCTAAGAACAGATTATTTTCAAGAAAAATGTTGTTTGTCTTTATGTGTATGGAAAGATGATATCTTTAAATTGTTTCTTCTTGACACTCCCACAATGGAAAAATTATCAAATTAAACCTACATTATAGATGGCAGCTGGGAGCATAGCAAAAGTCAGAGGATTTGAATTCCATTCCCAATTCTAGTTGTGTTTCTTAAAAGTGATTACTGTTAACAAAGTTTGAAAGCTGGGTTTGAGGTGAATTAGTAAATTCTGGTATATTGTGATTAAGGCTTAGTAATGCCTGTCGTAAGAGAGGCAGGTGTTATATTGTTAATGAACAGTGCCAAATACACTGTGCATACCTACAAATTAATCTTTGAATGTATGTTACTTGATAGCTCCCTCCTCCTCCTGTGCGATGGTAGAGTCAAATCCTTGTGATGTTTTGTATGGCTGTAGACTTTGGCAACATGTAAATAATATGTAAAACAAGTTTTTATGATTAAGGAATCAAATTTATTGATTTTTTTGAAAGTTGAAACCTAACATGTATGAACAAAAATAATAAAAGAATATACTCTTTTCATGGACTATAGTATTATGTGAATGCTACATTTATTCTGAACATGTAGGACTTGCAGAAATGTAATGAGAAACTCATGACTAGATAGCAATACTATTTTTTTAAATGATTGTTCTTGTTCGAAATATATTCTCATTTTTTACCAGGTTAAACATTTGGAATCTTACATTACTTGCTTTTTGCTAGGTGACAGCAAGATAAAATTTCACCATTGCAAGAATTGTCAAAATTCCACAATAATTAAAATCTGAATTGATTTTTACTGAATATGGAATGCCAAATTAAAAACGTATATATGTACTCTTTTAAAAAGAAATTTGACAGTTTTTGTCGAACCAGGAAATAGAATGTTAAGAGCTATGGTTTGTCTTATGTTGCATAGAGTATTCACTTCCTAACTCGAGGATCTAACTGTAAGATAGTTGGCTTTTTACACATGATTTTCATCTGAAAAATTTTACAAAGGTCACATTTTAACTTTGGTCAATAGGAAATGCCTTCAACAAAAATTAGTGTAAGAAAAGTTCAGGATACTTTGAAATAAAACCCAGGAAGCAAGATTAATTGGCAATAAATTATAAAATTGGTGGGAAAAGGGAGTGGAAAGAGAATTTGCTTAAGGTTTAAAAAACCACATTTATTGTAGAAAAAGAATTCAGAAATGTAAAGGAAACAAAAATAACTACCATCACTCATTGATTATGTTTTTGGTGATGATCCTAGAATTCTTTTGTATTTATATATTTTAAAAAATGGATCTTACTGTAACAGGTTTAATAAAGAGATTCTTTTTAAACTACAGATTATAAAATGAGAGTCTTGCATTTTGTTTTGTATTTGATTATTGTGTTTGGATATAAATTGCATCAGCACATGATAAAAAGAGGAAAAAAAATAAATATCACAGTTATCCTTAATGAATATTTAACCTTGGTCCAAATTCTTCAGGTCATTATATACTCACCTCTCTAATCTGTCTTTTAGAGATTCAAGAGCTATACATTTTGCCGTCTGTATTTATATCTAGAAGGCAAAAAATAAAACTTAAATGTACTCCCATATCAAGCTATTTCGATTATCTGCTATTGACCATATTTATATTCCCCTTCATTAGTGCTAATTTAAGTTGCTTTAATGAGAAAGAAGAAAAGATCTGTTTGTCTCAGAGAAGGAAAGCTTGAGCAAAATGAAAAAATGTAGGCGAGTGCTAACTGCGTAGTTATACTTGTATGTATCTAATATTTCCATTCTGATAAAAATTGATTTTAACCGCTTTGTCTTTTATGAATTTGATTCTACGAACCCTTTATTTTGATAAATGTATATTTTGCAGTGTTATTCCTCGATAACAGTTGTACATAAGTGCCTTGAATTTCTTATTTTTACAAACTTTGATGGAGAAGCTGATGGTTATTGGTAATAATAGTAACCAACTGTTTTCTCCAAAGAGGAGCCTGTATTTTAACTAGATTTCGAATAATTAGAAAATGGGACATAAAAATGTGGAAGTTACTTAACTGGAGATGTTTGACAAAGCATTTGTCTAATGCAGTGGTTCTCAACTGGAGTGATTATGCCCCCTGGTGAACATTTAACAATGTCTAGAGACACTTTGTTTTCTAACCAGGGAAGAAGAATAGTAGTGGTATCTAGTTGAGGTGAGGCCAGGAAAACTGCTAAACATGACAGCCTCCAAAGGAGTTATTAGGCCTCAAATGTCACTAGTGCTGAGGCTGAGAATTCTTGGTCTAGTATAATTTATTTGGGGAGAGCTGATGATGGATGTTGCCTAAAATATGCTATAGGATAACTGCAATAAAACATTTGTTCAGGTTTGAATGTATATATTATAGTTTAGAGATGAAATAAACATGTATATTTTAATTACATGTAATGATATATTAACTTTTTTCCCACTCGAGTTCTATTATTTTCACATTTATCTTTGACATTTTGAGACACCTACCAGGATTTCAAAGCTTGTCAGCTTATTGTCTAAGTTTATTTGAAAGAAATGTTTTTTGAGAGATGGTACAGTTTTACACATGTATAATGTTATAAGAAATCCCATGCTTCAAAATACCTGTGTATAAATATCAAGTTAGCAATTTTATCCTGTAGGTGATTGATTTCCATGTTATAACCACTTATATTGTTCTTTAAAATGATCTTTTAAAATGCTTGTTATATAACATGTCCTATGCTCATTTTTTAGGTCATATCTCCAAAAATAATGGCTAAATGGTAAATTTCTTTGCCTCTTTGTTTTTAAATAATTCATCTAATGGCTTTTATTTTTTAGCCCTTTGAAACTAACATTGATTGAAATGGCTTCAATGATTTCTCCAAATATTACCTTCAATTCAAATAAGTAATTAGAATGCTCCTCATAAAGATTTTGCATGGCCTGGAGACAGATGACTTCTGGAAGATAATTATAGAGAAATAAATCTGCTTATGTTCAGGTGTACATGGGATATATATGTGGATGTAAAATTATCCTGATAAATCTGTGATTGACTTTGGAGTGTGAAGTGCAACACCAAATATATTCAGGAGATTAACAGGAAGGCACAAGAAATATCCAGGTGAATGATTTCATTAAATATTAATTTATGAGTTACTTGGAAGATGAAGCTCATCTATACATAAATATGCAGAATATCAAGTAGCTTTGCAAAACCAAACTCTCTATCAGATATACTCTGAGATCCTCAGCTTATCATCAGGTGGAATGTAAGACCAGCCAGAATGCTTATAGAATATCAGTTGATGATGCTTTTAACTAATTTAAAATAAATTTTCAAAAATCAAAGCTTCCCCACTGTCTGCTCTTGTGGGCCCAAGAAAAGTGAAGTTAACGAAATGAGCATGTGTACATATTTGTGAAAGTAGAAATAGGATTATGATCGCTGTGTCAAAGGGTAATATTACCCAATTCCCCTCCACAGGACGTGTACCATATTCCCACTTGGAATATATGAGGGTGCCTATTTCTTTTGAGTCTCTTGTCAACTTTTAGATTTTTGCCAATTTGATGGGTGAGACAAAATTTTTTTATAGTTTTAATTTTGTACTTTATGGTAGATAGTGTTTCCAAAGATGGCCGTAACAATAGTTGCCATTCCATGTAGTTTTTTGCAGTTACCTTGCCAGTTTCCTATAAGGAGGTAGATTCCATTTCTTCTTTTCTTGAATCTGGGCTGGCCCTGTGACTGACTATGATTAATAGTATGTGTCACAAGTGACACTGTACAGCTTGCAAAGCTGCATTTTGAGATCTTGCTTCCTCTTTCTTGTTCTTGGAGCCCTGAGCCATCACATAATGAGACCACATGGAGAGAGAAGGAGAGGGGAAATGAAAGATAGATGATAGATGGGTAGATAGATAGATAGATAGATAGATAGATAGATAGATAGATAGATAGATGGATGACAGGTAGATAGGTGGGTAGGTAGGTAGGTAGCTAGGTAGCTAGGTAGGTAGCTAGGTAGCTAGGTAGGTAGGTAGATGAGGGAGAGAATGAGAGATAGCCCTCAGTCCATCCCAGCCATGTGGAGCAGAACTGTCTCATTGAGCCTTGCCTGAATTTCTAACCATTAAAATCATGAGCAAATAAAATAGTTGTTATTTTAAGCCAGTAAGATTTAGGCTAATTTATTCTGCAGCAATAGAAAATCAAAACATTTCTATTATTACAAGTATGATTGAAGATATTATGGACATTTATAAACTATTTCCTTTTTTTCTGTGAATGTACATATCTTTGCCCATTTTTCTTCTATTTTCCGGTATACTCTTTTTCATGAGCTCTTCATAAATTAGAGTTATTTGTTCTTTGTGATGTAAGTTCCAAATATTTTCATCTCAGTTTATCATTTACCTTTTGATCTTATTTTTAGTTTTAACTTTTACATGCAAGCAGTTTTAAATTTTTGTGGTTAAATTTATCGATGTTTTATTGGTTCTAGATTTTGATTCAGTTAGAATATCTTTTCCCACTTACAGATTATAGAGTAATTCACTTGTGTTCTAGTATTCCTGTATTTTCTCACTCTCTTCCTCCTCTCCTCCCCCATCACCTCCCTTTCTTCCTTCCTCCCTTCCTCTTCTTCCCTTCCTTTTTTTCCTCCTTCCTTTCCTCTTCCTTCTCTTCTCTTCCCTCTCTTCCCTTCTCTCTCCACTCCTTTCTCTTCCCTCCCTTTCCCCCTTCCCTCTTTGTTTCTGACATTTTTTTTTTTATCTCTGATTCATCTGAAGTTTATTGTGAGGTATGGTTTTAAGATATGGACCCAATTATATCTTTTTCCAAGTGACTAACCAATCGTTCCATTTTTTCAAAGTCCATCTTTTGCCCAGTGAATTGAGATTGCCATCTTTATCATATGGTGAATTTGGATTTGTACTTGGATTAACTTTTGGACTAAACATGTTCTATTGGTCTGTTTATTCATGCACCAGTATGACCTAAGTTTGATTATAGTATGCTTTAATATATCTGGTAAGGCTTGGCATCCCTGTTGTTCTTTTTCAGAATCTCTCATCTATTTTTGTTTATTTATATAATGAACTTCAGAATAAACTTATTTACTCTAGAAAATAACTTTTCTTTGTTAGTTTTACATGTTTCAGTTTAAATTTATATATCAACTTGGAGAGGATTGACATTTTTATGATGTCGAATTGATTTTCCAAGAACAAGGGACATGATTCTATTTGTTAAAGTTTGCTCTTAATTTTTTAGTCCTTTAGGAGTGTGTTAAAATTTTATTCATGTAAGCATTGCAGATTTCTAAATTTACTCAAGACTTTTATCTTGTTTTTTTTCCTTTGGTATTGGTTTTTGTATGTTGATTTTATATTCTACCTTATTGAATTCTAATATCGTTTATATTAGTTTTACCTTTATTTTTTTAAGGTTTTCCAGGTATTCTATGATATCATCAACAGATAAAAATAATTTTACCTCTTTTTCTCCAATTATGTCTTTAACTGTTTTTTTTTTTCCTTTTCCAATTGTGTTGGCTAATACCTCCAATATAATGAGTGGTGGAGATAATGAGTACCTATGTCTTGAACTTGACTTCACTGGAAATGCCTCTAGTGTTTCCCCTCTTATCAGATGCTGATCTGGAACGTAAGTTATGTATATATTTATATGTACATATTTATATATGTACACACAGGTATGTATACACACAATGTCATTAGGAAGTATGCACAGTAGTCCCCCCCATATCTGCAGTTTTGCTTCCCTCATTTTCAGCTGCCTGCAGTCAGCCACAGTCCAAAATCATTAAATGGAAAATTCCAGAAATAAACAATTGATATGTTTTAAATTGCACTTTTCCGAGCGGCGTGAAATCTCACACAGGCCTACGTGCGACGTGAATTATCCCTTCGTCAGTGGATCCACACTGTATACGCTCCCGCTTGTTAGTCACTTAGTAGCCTTCTGGGTTATCAAATTGACTGTGGTAGTATCAGAGTGCTTGTGTCTGGGTATGCCAAAGAGAAGCTGTAAAGTGCTTTTTACACATTGTCAGAAGGTCCATAGTAGCCTAATGCTATGTCACAAGGCCTACTTCATTCACCTCACTTCATCTCATCATGGAGGTATTTTGTCATTTCACATCATAAGAATGGTGAGTACAGCACAATAAGATATTTTGAGAGAGAGACCACATTCACATAATTTTTATTACAGTATATTATTGTTACAATTGTTCTATTTTATTATTAATTCTTGTTATTAATCTCTTACTGTGCTTATAAATTAAACTTTATCATAGGTATATATGTATAGGAAGTGACAGTATATATAGGGCTCGGTACCGTTCAAGGTTTCAGGTATCCATTGGTGGTCTTAGAATGTATCCCCCCCCAGATAAAGAGGGATTTCCGTATTCATCATTTCCTATTTAAGTACTTTTATGAGAAATGGATGCTAAATTTTGTTCAAGACTTTTTAGAATATATGGAGATGATCACATGATTTTTCTTCTTAGATCTTTTAATATGGTGAATTATGTTAATGGTTTTCTAAAATTGAATCATTCTTATATTCCTGAAATAAATCATATCCAAACCAGATAGATTAGTATTTTCTTAAAAATGTACTGTTGTATTCTGTTTGCAAATGTTTTAATTAGATTTTTTTCACTGAAGTTTATAAGTGAGACAAGTCTGATGTTTTCTGTCCTTTGCAATGTAATTCTTGTTTTGGAATTAATGTTATATTTTATTTATAACAATAAACTGTAAATTTGTCTTCTTTTAGAACAGTTTATTTGGTCTTTAAAGACTTGGTAGAATTCCTCTCAGAAACCACCTAGACCTGGTGCTTGTTTTGGGATTAGTTTTTTGATAGCTTTTTTTATTTCAGTTTATACTTTTGGTCTCAATAGAGGCCAAACTTGGTAAGATATATTTTCCTAGGAAGTTGCTCCTTCCATTTATGTTTTAAAATTAATTTGCAAAGACATGTACTAAGTAGCCTCTCAGTATTTTTTTAAATATGGCCTTTGTTTACAAGTTATTTTTCCCTTTTCACTTGCTATTTTGTGTATTTGTGTTTTCTCTCTTTTTCTTGTTTCGATTAGCTATCTAGTGCCTCATTTATTTTGTCGATTATTTTTTAAGAACCAGCTTTTTAATTTATTAGTTCTATTGTTTCATTTTGGTTCTAAATCATTATTTGTACCTTATCGTTATTATTGTATTTCCTGTTGCTATTTTTATAGTTTTTGAAATGAGTATTTAAGTCAATGAAAGTATATTGAGTCTTTCATTTTTATTAATATAAGTATATAGGGCTCTAAATTTTCCATGAATCGCTGTTTTAGATGTATTCCATATATTCTGTTATGCGATGTTTTTATAAGTTTTTTAGAAATTTGGCAATATTGATTTGTATTTTTGCTTTGACCTAAGTCATTTGTTTAATAAAGTGTTTCTTTTTTTAATTTCCTGGTGAAGCGACATTTTTGGTTTCAAAAATGTGTTTATTTGCTTCTAATTTTACTATATGTTGTGATCAAAGAATGTTGTCATTTTTTCTACTTTATACAACTTTTTGAAGTTTTCTTTTTGACATAATAGTCAGTTTCCTCAAATGCTTTATGTTGCTTGAAATTAAGGTAGAGTCTTAAATATCAGGGTACAAATTTTGATATATAGTCATATATATAATATCAACCTCATTAAGTATGTTGTTTAGGCCTTTTATATATTTATTTTTAATTGATCTGCTTTGGACTAATAACGATGTATTATTAATATATTTCTGTCAATTTCTCTGTGCATCTTCTGAAGTTTCTGCATTATGAAGGTAGCTGCTGTGTTATTTGGTATATAGATATTCAAAACTGCTGTACATTATAAATTGTGGCCTTAACATTATAAAGTATCCTTTGTCTTGTTTAATACTTTTGGATCTGAATTCTACCTTGTCAAGGTATCAAGCTCACAACCATGCTTTACTTTGGTCTGCAATTGCCTAGTTTATTTTGCCTCTTTCTTTATTTTTAACCTTGCTTTAGTGTTGTCTCTTGAATACCACATAAGGTTCAATTTTACTTTGTTTAACTTTATGGAGAAATTTTTTTTAAATAGTTCGTTAAGCCCATTTACATTTATCTCTATAACTTACTGATTATTCTATGCATTGAGGTGGAGAGAGCCTGCCTAAGACTTCCGAATTTACATTACAGCTACCACCCAGGCAGTTTACAGCTCCATAGCAATACTAAATATTTTACTTTTGAACAACAATTCTCAATGCTAATGATCTTGTCTAGCTTTCTTTTTTTGTTGTTGTTGTCGTTGTTGTCTAACTTTCATTTCCTTGAACATCATAAGCAGTATTTGGCAGCTGTATTAAAAGAATATGGCCACCTTTAAACAATAATTTAAAAATGTAGTTTCAAATTTACTTAAGGGCAAAATGGCAAGCTTTTGAGTAGGAGTATTATATTTTTATTATATGAACAAGTTCTAATGGCCAAGCAGTACACCATCAAGTATGCTAGAGCAGCATGCTTTGGGGGAAAATTACCAGAGAGAGACAGGATAAATAATCTCCAGGGGAACCCGTGGTCCATTAAGTCTAGGAAAATGCATAGAGCTAAGTATATAAAAGCAAAGCTCAGTGTTCTGTTCCAGGAGAAAGACACTTGGATTGTTTTATTTCTAGGCCACATGACTAAGAAGCACTGGAATTTCTGCTGGCGTGAACAAGGCCAAAGGGAATCTTGGTTTCAGTCCTATACTGATAGCTTGTTCAGCCTCTGTGGCTAGAGTGTGTGTGTGTGAGGGTGTGGGTCGAGTATTTCTCCTCTCTTGTAATTGAGGGCTGGGCCCAAGTCCTGTGTGGCAAGCTAATTGCAAGTTCACCTGTCCCTTCCCTGGTATGACCAATACACAGGGGTCCAAGATTTGAGATTGACTGGAAATGATTGTGTTTAGTACCAGCCATAGCCAGTTTCCATGGAGTTTTGCATTTTTCAACCTCCTCTCTGAGAGACCAGTCCCTAGAGAATCAATATTAGACAAATTAACGATTAACCTTCAATTTCCATTGCAGAAAGACCATTATGTTAATTTAATATTTATCTCAGATATACTATACGTTTACATAAAAATCCTTAAATATTTAAAATGGCTTCCATTGATGTCACTATATTATGATTTGAATCTGGTCAAGTGAGTTACTTTGTGAGTCACTTTTGATTATAACACTTAAATTTAGATGTTTTTAGTATGGAAAAAGAGAAAAATACCAAATATTTTTAGAAGAAAGTAAGTTCCTTGGATATGAAATTTGCTTCTTTGAAGGGAAAATATAGTTTGATTACAACAAATAATTTTCATCATAATTCTATAGTTATTAAATATAGTTTTTATCATAATTCAATTCCCCTAAAGAATAGCAGCACATGAAGCATTTTTGATGTGTTATTAAGCTATAAACTGATCCAGAATAGGAAATCAGAAAGAAAGAAACTTTGGTTGGAGGTCTGGTGGAGATGGTTGTTTAACCCACTTCTTTTACATATATGAAAGGAAAAACGTGAATAACTAAAAGAATGAAAATTTGATAATTCTCTTTTCTATCTATGTTTTATGCATCCTAAGTTTTCAATAATTTGTATTTTTTTTTTAATAAAGGAACACCTATATAGTAAACTTTATATTTAAAAAGCCAGGAAGTTATATTTTATGTATATGGTACATAGTTTATTATACTTTTATGGACTTTATATATGTATAATTTTTTTCTTTTAAAATATTCTATATAACTTTTGTATTTTTCTTTGGATGGCAGTTAAAATAATCAAATGTGTTTGAAATTTTTGTTGACTTCTTTTTTTGTTCTTTTTTGTTATACTGTCTCCCATTCCCATAATAGTGACATGCTCAAGTATTGTGAATACTTGATGAATACTAGTTAAATGAATGACTGTCCCCAGGAAACTTTAATCTTGTTTGAATGTGTCTGCTGGAACCAAATCTGTGACTTAAATAGAGACCATTGACATTGTTTGTTTCAGTCATTGACCCAGCTGCCATTCTTTTTTCTAATGTAATTTAAAATACCACTGTTCATCATTTCCTTGAACAGTTTCCCCTAAGCCAAGCCTGTCATTCTTATTTTACTGGCACTTTCATCTTTGTTATTGATATAATACTTTGAGGAAATGGCAATTTAAAACTACCTCCAATTATAGTAACCGAAATGCCAGATCCTCCCTCACTTCTTCTCCTTGGAACCGGGACTTGGTCATGTGATCAGGGCTTAGTTAATCAAACACTCCCGCCCAGGACTCTGAATCTTTAGTGACTGACACGTGCATAGGGACAGTTAGTTGTGTGGTTCAGGGCAGCAGGGGCAGCTGTTTCTGCCCAAAAAGCTTCCTGTTTCTTCCCTTCAGCACTCCCGTGGTGTTGGTTTAGATTTTTTGTCCTCCAGCATCCCGCCAATAATGTGAACTCCCAATATCCTTTCAAAAAATTCTTTTTTTACTTGAGAGAACTGGTGTCAGTATCTGTTACTTTCAATTCGAAGTTTTTTAACATATGTAATGGTTCTTCTTAGTATCTCAGTATCTATTGTTAATATTTTCTTAGGAGTTCAGGCTTCATTAATCTAATTGGTTTCTGACTCAGAGATAGTGAAAATGAGCCATCAAGTACACCTTAAAATTATTAGTGTTGATTATATTTTCAAGACATACCAAATCATATAAAGTAATCAAAAGAAACATCTAAGCAGGTCTTTGTGATAAACCAGCAAGTTTTCGAGCATCCTTGTTATCCCCCAAGATAATTATAATTTTGCTTGACACTGTAAGATTAAAAAGATAAAAATATTTTTGTCAATAATATGTTGCATATAGAAAAAATATAATAGATAAAATTTATTATTGAGTGCTTATTTCATGCCAGTCATTGTTTTATGCATTTTATACATATTATTTAATTCTCATAACAATCTTATGAGGCAGGTATGATTAAAATTCCCAGAGAAGGAAATGGAGATGTTGGCAAAAGGAAAGAAAGTGGGGGCAGCTGATAGTTTTATTACACTGTAGCCACTTCAATCATTATTAGTAAGTCAGTTCTCTAAAACTTTCTGGCATCTTAGGTGCAGCCAGGTCCAAACAATTCAGCCATTGCAAGACTTAATGTGTTCTTTATCTGCGACTTAAGTGTAGCTCTCAAAACAGCACCAAATGCAGAGGGTATAGCTAGCCTAGCAAATATAGGTTAAAGCCATCTGCAGAATTTCACGAATCTATAGCTTAATTTGCTACAGATGTATATGTGTGTGTATGTATATGTATATACACACATGTACATATATATTATAATAGTGTGCTATCTTAATGTATAATTATTTTTTAAAGGAACCCCTTACTTATCTAGAAAATCATTTGGGATTACTTAAGGCGATCTCAGTTTTATAGCTCAGCTGTAAACCTCATGGAGAATCTTGACATAGAGGTATAGACAAAACAATAACAACAACAACAACAACAAAAACATTTAAAGAAGTCAGTAGGCTTAGGTTTCATGATCAAACTGTCAGAAATAGCTAGCTTTTTAGGCTATTCTGTCCTAGTACCATACTTTGATTCAATGATATTTTACCTCTTCATTGTGGTGGGCTAGCCTGGCACTGGGTCAGCCCAGTACCTGGGTCCACAGATTCTGAGTTTGCAGGGGCTGGCCTGGTGCTGGGGTCTACTCAGGGCAGGCAGGCCTAGTGCCTGGGTCCACAGAGGCAGGCCTGGCATACAGACTGTGGTGTCGGGCCTGAAGATAGGGTCCGTGGGACTAGGCCTGAACCTTGGGTTTGCGAGAGCCAGCCTGGTTCTAGGTGAGTCCGGAGGTTGAGTTCACAGGAGCAGTTCTAGGGGCTGGGTCTGTGGGGGCCAGCACAATGTCAAGACCTGCTGGGGCAGGCCTGGATCCTGAATTGGACCTGGAATTTGGAACCTCAGTTCTGCAGCCTGGATCCATGGGAGCTATCCTGGAGGCTAGGTCCACAGGAGCTGACCTGGTACTATAGGAGCCAGTCTGGAGCCTTGGGTCGTGGGGTTTGGCCTGGCACTGGAACTGGCCTGAAACCTGGTCTATAGGGGATGGCCTGGCACCAGGATTCCCTGGGGTGGGCCTGGTGCTGGGTTCACCACAAAGTGGTTGTTCAATTCACTCTCCTTCTCCCATGGGGAAGGTGTCTCTCTGTGCCATGCTGCCTGGGCTTGGGGGAGGGATGTTGAGGGGAATGTGAAACTGTCCTTCCTGCCCTCTTCATGGTGTCTTTTCTTATTTCTGTGCTCCATCCAGGTGCTGTAATCTCTAACCTGAAATCCTTGGCTCTCGTGAAGGTACTTTGGTGAGTGAATAGTTTTTCAAATTGATGTTTCTGTGAGGAGACAAGTGCTGGAAATTCCTATCTCATTATCTTGCTGATGTCATTCCAAACTGTTTTAAAAACCAGACAAAATAGGGACCATTTTTTAATGCACTAATCTTGTTGTTATCCATGTCTTGTTAAAATTCCCATTTCTCAAAAAGGGTTGCAGCATCAGCAGATTTCAATGAAGTGATTAATAAGTATATTTGACTAAGATGGAGATAGATTCACTTCCCAATGATCTTTATCAGACTGAAAATAAGAGATTTGGAATATGCTAGTTTTGTGCACTGAATATTAATATTTTCTTTATTTTTTCCAGTGATATTATATCAACATAGCATGTGACAAGTCAGTCAACTGAAACAAAATTCTGAGGTCACATGAGCACAATGCATATGTTTCATTTTTTTTTTTTTTTTTTTGGCTTACACACATGATTCAAGGGCAATTTACTTGGAGAAATCACATTTCTATTACGTATGCTAAATGAAATAAGAAGGACTTAATTCTTCTGTGAGAGTATAGGAGTGATTAGACATACACACTTTTCCCTCTTAGGAGAAAAAACTTTCTTTGGTATCTCTTGAGAATATTCAGGTATTGGGCCTCTGGAATAAAGAATTCATTGTATTTCTGAGTTACTTGTTGATGTAGCTCCTATACATCTCCTTGCAAAAGATTTTATTTTTCCCTTTGCATTGACTGCTAGGATGCTCAGAACCAAATGATTGTTCTAATTCTGTTGAATATTATTATCAAATCTACTGTCATATATTTTTTTGGTCTTATTTTTTATTAACCCCAGTTTTCTCATTCACATATTTTAGTTTTTGGAAAGCTTAACAGCTATAGTTAGGTTGTCCTGAAAAAAATATGGATCTTACTTCTGTCTACATTACATTGAAGATTATTGAGTATGGGGTGAGAGTTGTTACCTAGGCTCCAGCAGCTTCCGAAGAAATTCTCCTCAACAAGAATAACCTGTCTTGCTGGCTCCTGTCCTTGAACTTCTCTCCATTGGGCTCCGACACCTGTCTACCTGGTGACAGACACGTGCCCTCTCCCTCACTTTCTCCTTTTCCATGCACCTGAGCCCAAGCTTCTCCAGACAGATGTTCTCCACTCACTCCCTCTCCCATTCAAATCAATTCATGCAAATAGGTATCACAGGCTTGCAAATGTACTACTTCATTAAAATTCCTGAAATCCCTTTAATCAACCCAGATCCACAATACAGGTTTATCCAACCTGGGAAGCCAGGAAATGTACCGCAGAGCACAGGGGAATGACCAGACTTGCTCTATTTCATCCACCTCTGGTTTGTTTCTCTGCAGCCCCAGGACTGTGTTTCCATTCTAGATACTGCAAACACTTTTACTGCTCTCTTTTATAGCATTTTTGTTTCTGCCAACATGCACCCGTGCTGGTCATGCCCTCTTATATAGTCTTCCCTTCTATGATTTTCTTGCCTCCTCTGATGCACATGCTATTTGTGGGATGTAGAAAATAGCTCAGTTAATTTCCTGACACTTGGATGAAAATGTGCTTTTCGAGAAAAACTGTGTGCTAATGTTCCATGGAAAGAAGTACAAGGGTCCTATGCCCTTCAGAGATCAAAGAAGAGCATTAATTAAGGAACTTCATCTCTTTTTCATTTGAGTCCTTCAAAGTTATATAATCAAAATATGGTTTTATAATTTTTCCCATTCATGAATTATCCCCTTTAGCTATTTGATTCAAATTAGTTCAATTAAATATTAAACTACTGTAAGCCAGAATTATAAGATATAAAATGAGACATTGCTCCTAACTCCTAAGAAATCTTAGAGTAACACATTTGTTGTCATCTCTGGCTGCATAGAAGAATCATTTGGGGAGGACTTCAAAACACGGATGTCAGCACTCTATTCCCAGGAACTCTGAATTAAATAATTTGGTGTGGGACCCAGGAAATTTTTTTAAGATGATACTAATATGCAGTCAGAGCTGAGGACCACTAAGGTAGGTACATGGGTTATGCACAAAGTAGCTGTACTACAAAGCAGAATATAATTTAGCTGTTATAAGACAGAAATCATCATTAAGATAAGGTGTCCACTGCCCACAGCTTCCTCAGAACTGCCTGCCCCTCCCCCACTGCATCCTGGGGCAGTCACCCCCTCTCTTCTTTCATAACTCCATACACTTACTGCAGACATATCATTTGTGAGTAAACTTTTCTTCTCCTTCATTTGTCAATAACCAGGGTTTCTACTAATGGACTAGTTTCCTTCACGTCAGGGAAAAGATCTACAGTTAGATTAACATGATTTCACATCTGAGCAGCTCATGATATAGGCAAGTTACTTAGCCTCTGTGCATCCCAATTATTTATCTGTAAGATGTCAAATATAATAGTGTCTAACTCATAGGATTAGCATGAGGTTGTAATAAATAATGCCTATAAGGCACTTAGTTCAGTGCCTGGAACATAGTGAGTGAACCCTGAATCTCAGCTATGGTTATTTCTAGTCTCTGTTGCCCCAGAATCTGCCATACTGATTTGTACTTGTTAAGTACTTAATAAAAATACCACTATACTTGATTTCACAGGCCAGATTTATTGAACTTTGCTAGGTGTTCTTTAACAAAAGGCAAGCTGCTGCTAATCCAAACAGGTGACTATGCAACTTAGAAAAAGGCCACTGTGCTTGTTCCCCCCCCCCCAAGGGTTTTTCTTTCCACACTTCCTGCCTCAAGAGGCTGACCTCTCTTAACTGCTGATAGGAGACCCTGGGAGGAGAGTAGAAAGGCAAAAGAAGAGCTGGGACATTTATTCCTGCTCCCTACATGCTCCCTACCTGCTTGGGGCTGCATTTCTGGAAGGGGCTGCATCTGTCCACATGTGCACTTTTTGTTGGGAGGGAAGCTCATCCACCACACGGGTTCAGCTTTCATTGGATTCTGCTAACACCATTTCCTTCCCTTGCTCTCTGGGTCCAGGAATGATGATGGCTTCATGCTTATGCTAGTCTCCAAGTGCAATATTCCTTATTGGTTTCCTTAGCCCTGTACACACAGGAGAGGGGTGGAGAGGTAGTCTCTTCCTTAAAGTCTTTTGAACTGAGTTGGACTCAGTTTCCTCTTAGGTGCCTGACTGATACCTGTTACTTCTTCAAAGATATTTTGCTGCCCTCTGCTGGAAATGTGTGGTAAGCAATATTCATTTACTAAGTCTCTGGTCCAAAAGGTACCTCTTAGACATGGGTTGAAGCAAACAGTTGAAAACACGGCAAAGTCAGAGGCACAACATTTATAATAATATAACTAACTGGCTGTCTTATATCTCATAAAGGAACAGCAAAGCCTCCTCGCTTAGTTGTTTAGAATGTCACCTGTGAATGCTTCCTTGTTCTCTATTTCTCTTTTGAGTCCTCTCGCTCAGCAGCCTTTTTGGGGTCACCTCATGTAATAGTCTGCCCTCCACTCTTCCCCACCAAGTAAATAATAAGAACTTTGAGGAACATACTGATATTAAAATTATTCATTGTCTATCTGAATTTAAAATTTAACTGGGCATCCTGTATTTTTATTTGCTTAATTTGGCAACTACTCCCTGGGCCATTAGCTGGCATTAGCAGCACAGACTTTGTTCTAGGATCAAAAACATGAGAGGAATATGGTTGTATTCAGAGTCACATTTCCACAGGGTGGCTCTGATTTGGCCTAGAAAACATATTTCTTTCTCATGCTTGTCTTTCACTTAGAGAAACTTCTCTATTGGCATTGGTGCGCTTGTTCCAAGTGCTGCTCTGCCCTTTCTAGGATGTGAACAAATATTACCATCTATAGTTGCAGTGTTAATTTTGTTTGTTTTTATAGAATCTAGATAGTGAACAATATAGAAAGGAGAACTTTTCATTATGATTTGCATACTTTTCAGTCTCAATTTTAATATCTGAACATTATTTATTGATAATAATAATTATTTAATTTTTATTATGGCATGTTGCTTATACTTTGGTATAGATTTTCACATATCATTCATCTCAAAGGACTTATTAAAAAACTATAAGTTATTCAATTTTCTATCAATTCAAAAACTTATAAAAACATCTAAAACATAACTACGTAAGATCTTTGTCTATGGCGTGCCTGTCTCCTTTTTTTTTTTATTTGCATCTACTCAATCATTCATCAACAAATATTTCTTATACATATAATAAAACACGAATAGGACATTTGCTAGATACAGTGGACAAACAGTGTAAGACCCTGTCACTGGCTTTCTGAACTTCATACTTTGGCAAGGGAGCATCAAATGGTTGGTAGTATGTATTAGTTATTGGTATATAACTATTTAACTCAAGTCTTGGTGGCTTGAAACAACGGCATTTATCTCTCGTGGTTTCTGTAAGTCGAGATCTGGGTGCAGCTTATCTGGGTCCTTTGCTCCAGAGTCTCTCACAAGCTTCCTCAGGGATGGCCAGAGCTCTGGGTCTCATCTGCAGGCTCAAGTGGGGAAGGAGATGCTCTAGGCTCACCCAGGTGGCTATTGGCCAGGATTCAGTTCCTTGAGGGTTGTTGGACTGAGGACTTTAGTTCTTTATGGATTGTCGACTGGAGGCTGCTTTCAGTATTTTTCAATATAGGCCTCTCTATATAGAAGCTCAGATCATAGCAGCTCGTTTCTATTAGAGCAAAGAAGCAAGTGGGCCAGAGAGTGCTAGCAAGACAGAAATCACAGTCTTTTGTAACTTAATCATGAAAGTGACCTTCTAAGAGTTTTGCTACATTTTATTTGTTAAAAGAAGTCTCTCAGTCCATCTCTTAGGAGAAATTAATGTTAAGAGGAAAAACTGAAATCACTTTTAACATATGCCAATTTCTGGCTTTTATTTGCCAAAAAGTCTGACCTCATTGAAGGACTTACCTTGAGGGACAGAGGAGCATAGAGGGGAATGCTTTTTAAGTTAAGGAGAGAAAGCCAAGGAGATTTCTCCAGGAGTAAAGAAGTTGAAAGTCAAGGAACCTATTGAGGGTTGAGTAGGGTGAGGGATCAGTGTTGATTTTAAATAAATTTAAAGACAATAGGAACATGCCTGATCCTGTCTGATCTCGGAAGCTTACCAGGGTCGGGCCTGGTTAGCACTTGGATGGGAGACAACCTAGGAAGACTGGGCGATGAAGGCATAAAAAAAATAAAATAAAAAAGTAAAGACAATAGATGAATATTTCTTACATACTCATGAAAATTTGTGAACCGAGAGTCATGGCCACTTATGATATTTGTTAATGTTTATTCACTTTAAGAGTAGGTAGGTGATTGAACGGGGACTAACACAAATATTTTAAACTAACTGCATAGTTATTTTTTGGATTTAAATCTTGGTGTGTCTAATTTAAATTGTTCGTTTGTAGAATTCTGTAAAGCCTATTAAATCATGTTAGCTAGGATTAGTTCCAGAACAATTATTGATGCTTCCGCCAGACTTAATATTCCTTTTCATAATTATTTTCCAATATGTAAAATGCTATAAAAAGACCAGAGCAAATGAGTTTTTGCTCTTTAACTTGCTATTTCTAGCTATCAGAATATGGTGTTTATTGGACTTGGGAGATAAAAATATTACAAACATTTTCAAGTTCGAGATAAAAATCTTAGTAAAATAAATAAAAATAACACTATATCTCACACCAGATTCTTAATTCTATTGCTCCTTCCATTTGAAAACATTTGAACATTTAGCATACCTCTTGCTTCCTCTGCCTTGGACTCCATAACTATTCCTCCATTCCCACTGCAGCCATCTTGGTTGGAACTGGTGGTCCCTCTCTGCTGGACTCCTGCTAGAGCCTCCTGGCAGCAGTCCCCACTGCCACTCCTGCCCCTCGAACCCCTATACAGCAGGAGAGAAACCTTAAAGCAAGCAAACAAACAAACAAACAAACATCAGATCACACCATTCCCTTCTCAACACCCACCCACGCTGCTCATTTGACTTCGAATAGAGCACAAGTTCCTCAGATCCCTCCAGCCAGCTTCCTCATGTCAGCTCCACTTTTCTCTCATTCTCCTCTACCCTTTGTTCTGTCCTCGTACTTACTCAACTATAGGCCTAATTCAGATGAGTCAAAGCCGCTAAAAAACAAACAAATGAATAAAAAAAAGCAAATCTGCCTGAGGTAGTAAAAGTGTGCATACTCATTATTTTCAATAGATAAATTTCCCATTAGCTTTTGCCTGGATCTATTCAGATTCTGTCTCATATATGAGCTTCTAGTTCATTCTGTCAAATGACTGAATATAATTGATGACTGTATGGGAAGCAGATTAATGCAGGATTCTCTGCCATTACCCTCCAAGGTGAATGAAGATGACCTGTTTGGCTGTTCAACAATCTTTTGCTGAGAGTTAAAAGACTCATAATTTATCTGTTTGATGGAGTTTAGCAGTAATATATGTGGGCCAGATATTTTGTGGTATTTAAAGACTGGTCAAAGGATTGTGAGCCTGAGGCAAACTTATTTGTTATTAAATTTTTCTCTCCCTCAGCTCACCAGTCCTCATGAACAGACATCTTCTAGTTTTCAAAATAACCTATCTGTCAACAACTTTGGAGGTTCCTCCTTGGTCACGTCCTTAAAAAGGAAATATATTTTCTTGATTAAACAATATACCATCTCATTTGGCAGTCCTGAATGTGATGGAGAAAATGGAATTATTAATCATTCTCAATGCTCTTCAGAAAGTAAAATTTCTATTTCAGCAAAGCAAATAATTTCTTTTTTTGGTTAAAGAATAAAAGTGGACTCTAAACTCTCCTCACCTTTGGGTCATGCCTGTGAGCCTAAGTCTGTGAAGATTCCATAGGGTCAGTTCCTTCTCTACAGTGTTCTTTCTCCTAGTTATCTCTGTGCAGTGCACAGAGATAAGGCCAAGCTCAGATGAACTTTTCTGGAGATTTTATGTTATGACCCTTACAGTTCTCCCGGAACTGCTCCTGCCTAATAGGCTTCAAGTTCTCAGAAGGAAAATAACACACCGTGTAAGCCATAAAATTTATATTAAGAGATGATGAAAAGAGACACAGAATGGTACATTACAAGCTTTTATCACTTCCTCCAGAGAGTAAAAAAATGTCTATTAGGCACTACAGGGTGCTTAGTACTTGGCTAGGATGAACAAGCCGTTTATTTGGGCACTCAGTAATGACATATATCCAGCAATAAATAATATATAGCCTGATGAAGACAAAATCAGAGACTGTTGGAACCAACAGAAAGGAGATCAAGAGGACTGAGTAAGCAGCAAAGCCTTCAAGAATCTTCAGTGATGAGAATGATTTGCCTAACAGCCAAAGCCTTAATCGTTTTCTTTATGAAACCTTTATAATAACTTCTTTGTTTTTGTTTTCTTTTGTTTCCAGCTGCCATTCCACTCCCTCATAAACATGATCATTTAGGCCACAGTTGGCTCCTTCTAAAGAAACTTGTCATCCTGAGTCCTCCTATGTACCTGGGGACTCCAGATATTTGCAGTGTACAGTCGGGCTTATGCAACTGTCCAATCCCATTTCTGCCTTCAAATCTGGACTCAGGTTTCTTTGGAGACAACATAATAACTTGTTAGGAAAACTCTGTTAATATCTGCAAAGGACTGACCACCACATGAACCTCTGAATGGGGCTGAAGAGCATTCTCCTACTCCCAACGCCAGTAGTAAACCATGACTGCTGCATACCCATGCAAAAGGCCTCTTTGAAGGCTCATCTTTCTCCTCTTCATAGTTATTATAGCTGGTCACTCTTCCAGACTCAGTAGTGACTGTGGACTCGGGCTCATGGTCTTCCTCTTCATCCCAAGCCCCACCACCATTCCTGAAAAGAGCACAGAATCAGAGAACTGGGCTTAAAACTCAGCTCCACATGCTACTAATTGTGTGACCAAAGGCAAGTTGCATAATTTCTCTGATTTTTACTTTCTCATATGTAAAACATAATTAATGGTGCTTACTTCAAAAAGACTGTGAGACCATGCATGTAAATTTCTCACCAGTATGCCAACCTCATAGAAAGTTATACATGAATGTTGCTTGGGATTGTTATGATGTGGACAGCACACTCACACCCTCTGTTCAGTTCTATCAACCTCCACACAAAGCTTTCAACTTTGGACTTTACTGTAGTGATCTGAATCACTCCTCTTGCAAAATCCTAAACATTTACATTTTTTAACACTACCTTTTTTTTTTTTTTACTACCCCAGCCTTCTTATTCTATACTCCTATTATACCTGTTCTTCAGTTTTTCTTGATCTTCATTCCTCCTTGTTCCGCCTCCTCTATTTTCTTATTTCTGAAAGAAGTATAGATCTCATGATGTTATTAATAACATTTTTTTTTTGACAACTGTCTTGCTTCTTCATCTTTCCTCTGCATCTTTCTGGCAAAACTCTGCTGCTAAATCAAACCAGGTAGTTAACTCTTCTGTTTTTATACCCAGTCTCCAGAGAGCTATTTGAATAAACATTACTCTTCGGTGAGGATCTATAAACTTAGAATCTCCAGCCTAGCTCTGGTGAGCTACCTCTGCCACGCCTGACATTTCAACCTTCAGCATTCTCCTCTCTGAAAACTTTCAGCTGAGACTCTTGCTGCCTACATCATGAGAGGAATTTCTTCAACTTTCTGTTATATCCTCTCTCTCAATCTTTTCTCCACTCCTCTCTCTCCAATTATATAGATCCACATGCTCTTGTAATAGAAGGTACTGTACCCCATCCTTTCCTACTTTCTTAAGGATGTCATTCCATTGTAAATGTCTGCTCTTTTCTGTTGCTTTACCCTTCCTTCACCTACTTGCTTTCTCTTTGAAAATATAAATGTGTTAAAGGTCTCTCTCCTTCATATGCTCCCCTTCCTGAGACACTATTGACCATACTCTCTAAAACATTTCTCCTGGTGTTTCCTGATATGAATCTCCTGTCTATACTTTTTCCTCTATCCCACCCCCTCCTGTTCCTTCTTCTCCATCCTCAAGTAAACACATGAACATTTTTCAGGGTTCTATCCTCAACTCTTTCCTATTGTTATTCTGGATCATCTCAAACACTGCTGATAGTCACAATAGTTAACAGCCCGCACCGTTGGGCACTGACAAATCAGAACAGGTACTGACCATAATCATCTGATATGGCCCTGCGAGAATATACCAACTGGTATTAGACCTGACTCCAAGACATCACCTATGTCCTAGATTTGTACCACCATCCAGAACTTCTTTCATAAATCAAAATGAACACACCCACTGAGCTCTTATTTTTGTCTTTCTTCTCCAAGTTTCTTCTCTACTCCTGTAATTCCACTAATGGGGAATGGTCCTCTGCTCCATCCTGAGCAAAACTATTTCACCACTGTGGTCTTGGTCCATTTTTTTACCTTTGCTGCAGTGGGAAGAATACAAATCTTAAGTTGTGAACCTCCTGCTAAAATCCTACAATAGCTTCCTGCTTCATTTAGGATAAAACTTAAGCTCCTTAGGGATTACAAGGCTCTTCTGGATGGAGCTTCTGCCTATAGCTTTAACCTGACCTCTCAGCACTTCCCTCACCATCCTTATCCTTTGTGACCTCTGCTCCATGCTAGATGGAACACCAAATATCAGCCCTCAAAAATCATACCTTTTTTTTTTGCCTGTCTTTCCACAGCATCTCTTGGCACTTGTGATCATCATATAATCACCCTGACCCCTTTGTTAAAATAGCTCCTTTGTTAGCATATCTCCTTTACAAACCTAGTCAGATATGTCATTTCTTTTAGGAAGACTTTCTTGAGCTCCTCACTCTCCAGTTTGGGTTAAATATACTCTCTTCTGCTCTCATTGACCTCATGAATACCTCTTACATTTTACTTAGCAGAAGTTATCTCTAGATGTTCATTACAATGTGAAGTTCTTAAAGGCAGTCTCGATTAGTGCTTGGCACACAGTAGAGGATCAATAAGAATTTATGGACTGAAGAGCTGACTGCACCAAACAGGAATATTATAAATGATCAACACCAACACACTGTGTCTATTCATTGTTGGGATATGGGTTTCGTTTATCATTTGAAAAGACTTGAAATTAATGGTGCAGATAACATGGCCTGGTCTTTATTCAGTGTTTGGAGAAGACATCAAGGCTAACAAGTGTCCCTCAGGAGTTTTCTAGACTCTAAAACTGATTGCAGGGCTCTGTGAGCACCTGCTGCCTTCCCCTGGGTACCTGTGGGTGCTTATTGATTCTTGACTGATTGACTCTACCTTTCTCTGTCGCTTTCCCCAAACAAGCTGATATGCTTTAAGTTAGTTTAATTTGCCACTGTTCTTTTACCTAGATTTTTCTTTTACGGGGTAGAAATAGCAAGATGGACATAAGAATACCCTTGAATTGTCTTGTTTTATGTTTTGGGTGCTTTCTTAAATCCTTCTTCTATTTTAATCATTTCACTAAAACTAAATAATTTATCTCTTTATGTTTTTCTGTTGCACTGAAATAGTTACATCAAAAGTGTGTTCCAGACACAAATTGTGATTTAGCTTTTGTTCTGGATCCTGTATTGTCCGTGGCCATTTAATTTAAAATTTTAGAGAGGATGCTGCACTCACTAGAAGCCCAAACCACTGTGTCTCTGGTGACTTGGGTTTGGGGTGGGGATGGTGGTAAACCCGTGGGGAAAGTACAAGTCTGTGAGTAGTTAAAGAAGAGGTCACCTTTAGTCATCAGAGGAAGCAAAGTAATTTGGAGCAGATTAGCCCCACAGTAGTAAAGGAATCTTTCCTCAGAATCTTCTTTTAAATTATTGCCCAAATTGCAGTTAAAACATTCCCTCACTTGCCATTCCATTCTCATCTCTCACTGTCCCCCAAAGAAGATTAACAAAAAATAGAAAAAAATAATTTCTCACATTCTTAAGAAGGTAGAAGTTCAAGCCTAGTCTATTAGAGCACTCTTTCTTGTGCAAATACTGTTGATGACAATTAGAATTTTGCTTATGATTGAAATGCAAAGTCCCTCTTCTTTTATCATGTGATCCTTGCTGGCATTTCCTGATCTTATTACCTTTCTCAGACCATTCTCATTTTATTTCTTTCCAAGGCTAACTACCACTAGGCCTTGTGTTATATTATAAATGCTCCAACAGCAAGGCTGATGTTTATTAATTTCATATTGGAATTAAGGAATATAAGGGAATTAGCATTTATTGATCACACGTGGCTCTAGGTGCTTACATATGTCATCTTATTTAATTCTTACCATAATCTAGTGATAAAAAGACCATTTTCATCCTATTACATAAGTACAATGGGGTTCAGAGAGTTTAAGTAATTTGACTTGACCAACAGAGAAGAGAATATGGAGAACCCTGGATCTGAATTCAATTATGGTTGATTCTGGAAGCCCATTATCTTTCTATTACACAATGCTACATGTTACTATGACTACGGAGTATCACAAAATTTAGTATTTAATTTCTGTTTTATTTTTATTGATTTTTTTTTTCTTAAAAATTTTACCATGGTTTCTAATAGGTTCTCTATGTCTTTTGTAAACTGCTTTGGAGGGCACTGTGTGTACACCTACACATGCATGGATATGCATTAGAAATTGGAGGTAGTTTTTTTATTTATACATTAGGATATTTAACCAATAATGTTTTCTACTGAGAAAGTTTCCCTTTTCTCTACTTCTCAACTTGAGAGTTTTACAAAATGGTTTATAACTTACAAAATCAAAGTGAACAACAACAAGTGGCTTCTCTGCATACACTTTAGTAGTTGACCTGGTCCAAACTCTTCTGCTCTTTATCCATCTTCGTCTCTTTCCACCCTTATTTTCCTCTACTCTCCATTGTGTTCCCCTACAACTTTGTCTCGATCTATACCAGTTCCTAGCAACTGACTCCGCCCCATTTGTCCCCTTGGGCTGGCCCATCTCTTTTCCTACGAAACCTTCCTCTACTTACTCTCACCTTTGATCTCCTTTGAGTCAGAACCACACAGTTGAAACAGTGAGCTAAGGAGTAAGTGAGTGCCAGCAGTATTTCTCCAACCGAATTAAAAGAACAGGGACATTGGTTGATGAAGTTTTTTTTCTTTTTAAAACTCATCCACAGAGGTTGGATAATGCTGGTGTATGGTGAACCCTCAACAAATATTTCCAGGTTGTTGGACAGAGCTGCCTATGAAGCTATGAAATGCAGGAGCTATACAAAATGGTGTTGTCTCTCATTGGTTTCTAGGTCATGCACCTTGAGAGTGACCAACCCAGTGAATGGGGTGAGGCCTACCATCTGCCAGACACACCTAGAGTAGGAGTCTTTAGTTAGGAAAGGCTACTTAATACAAGGAATACTCTGGCATTATTTAGTGCCAAGTTAATTAAATGATGTGATATAATCAAAAGCAGGGTCTCACATTACTCAATGACCTTTATAGCATTATTGCTCTTCTGTCCCAAACAAACCCAATGCTTTGGCCTCTGAACACCTACAATGGGCCATCTACCCCAATCACAGTCTTTTCTCCATTTTCACATTTTTAAAGGTCTGTTTGTGCTTCCAGAGCATCCCATACTTCTGCTGGCAAAGCATTACAAAAATTTAAATTATGTGTGTGGCTGGATAACATATCAGAGTCTCCCTGAGAGGCTATTTTATGCCCTCATTACTTCATAGGAGCAATGTGAAGAGCAGCAAACAAAAAGCTTCTTCGACATTTTGGAGGACGAAGGGCTTCACTGACATGGAATTTGCTAATGTGCTCACCAAAACCTGTTTCTTTTTTTTTCTTGGACACACAGCTAGATGACATTTTGCGGACTCCCTTACAGTCAGATGAGACCATAATTAAGTCTGATCCATAAGATACTGCCAAAGTGACATTTGCCTCTTACATACCTGGCCCATAGGAACCTCCTAAACAGTCTTCCACTCTCCGCCTCTCTTCCTATGCTGGCTGTGTGGAGGCAACCATAAGGACCCTGAGGACAGTGGAGCTACAAAATGGAAGGAAGTGGGTCCCTGGGTCACCATGTGGAAGGTTTTCTGCTGAAAACTGCTCGAAGAGGGGATGAATCTCTCAAGCTATTCATACAATGTGAAAGCCTTGAAAGCAATGCAGATTAGTGCTTGGCCCACAGCAGGAGCTCAACAAGAGCTTATGGATCAAAGTGCTGATTGCATGGAGCAGGAAGATTATAAATGATGAACACCAACACCCTGTGTTTGTTCATTGTTAGGATATGGGTTTTGTTTATCATTTGAAAAGACTTGAAATTAGTGATGCAGATAACACTGCCTGGTCTTTGTTCAGTGTTTGGAGAAGTTATCAAGGCACACAAAGTGTCCCTCAGGAGTTTCTGAGACTCTAAAACTAACGGGGTGGGGTGGGAGGCAGAAAAACCTGTTACAGACAGATTTGTGGAATCTGAAAATAGACATGGAGTCCCAGCTTGGTAGCAGACTCTACCAAAGTAGCAGGTAGGTAGTAAATCTAAGGTCCCAGAACACCGTGCAGCCAGAATAATTCTCATCTCTGTAAGTACAGCTCAGGCACGGTATATAAAACTCCTGGTCATGAAGGCCTACACGAGTAGGCCAGGGGCCACTTCTCAGTAGTGCCTGCATGAGCTGATATCAAGCATCAAAAGGAATGCAGAATGCATCAGCAGAATATAAATGGACAGATAGTTTCAAGTGGCCTCAAGGAACAGTGTGGCCCTTCCCAAGCACTCCCTACCAGCTCCTCAACATTTTGTAAGAATCGCCACCCAAATTATATGCAACCCACAGAAAGAGAATGGGCTGAGATGAAGTTTCTGCTACTCCGTGGGAATGGCAGCCTGAAATAGAAAGTAGGTTTGAATTATAGAAAAATTAAGAAATATGACTATTTTTTACCACAGTATGAAGACTAAGGTTCATCCTTGCTCCCTCATATGCTTTTCTGTATGTCTTGCTGTACTGTGTGCTCTATGAATCAGGCACTGTCTGGTTAACCAGGGTGTCCCCATTGCCCAGCACATGGTAGGCACTCAGTGGCTATTTATGAACATGTAAACGAATGAACAGTCCGTGGATGAAAGAGTGGTCCCATTTCTGTCTGTCATGGTGGCTGTGGGAAATAATCTCACATTAGCAAGAGCAGAGGACCAAGTTTGTGGAATCTGAAAACAGACATGGAGTCCCAGCTTCGTAGCAGACTCTAGGTTAGGAGGGCTTTCTGTTGGAAATTTTGTTCTTTTCTTCTAAAGGTCATAAACCTAAATGCCATTGAATCTATTTCCTGGGAGACAACATTAGCTACTGGGTGTTAAAATAAAAATTACCAACAGCAGAATACTGTCACCTTTGTGGAAGACTTCCTCTTATCCACATTTAACTCTTAGGGTGCTAAGCTTAGAAGACAATAAGCAGATGTTCAGTGGAAGGCTTCCACTCTGATACTTGTTTTCATAAAAGAAAAACGTATGCATTTTGCATACTGTCTTCATAGCGCTGACTTCAATCTTGATGAGAACAAGCAAGTATTCACATGAGCCAGAAATGCTACATTTGTTAATTACTTGAGAGTGGTTATTTTTGATATACAATGATGTAAGGTAATTTCATTACCAGGTTTTCATATTACATGATAATTATAATCACATAATAATTATCAACATTGTTATGGTGGGAACCATTTACTGAGTGCTTACTTAGAGTATCAGTTGTTTTCTAATTACTTTTAAACCTATGGTTTAATTGGTTTTGAACCTATGCCTAGAGAAGAAGGAGCTTTCTTTCTTCCATCATTTTTTAGAATTGCATCTTGAGAGGCATATGGGAGCAGCAAAAACTCCCAGAGCGATCTGAAGGAATCAGAGTATTGGGGGCTGATGCCTTACCCTCCTGAACATAGCCAAGACTAAGAAAAGCTTGAGTTCAGGATGGCATGGGATTGAATTGTAGCCCCAAAGAATATGTCTATCTGGGGCCTCAGAATATGACCTTATTTGGAATAAGGGTCTTTGCAGATGTAATTAATGTAAAGATCTTGAGAGGAGATCGCCTGGATTAGACTGTGTCCTAAATCCAAGACAAATGTTCTTATAAGAGATAGGAAAAGAGAGATACAGAGAGAAGAGGGTCATGTGAAAACAAAGGCAGGAATTGGAGTTACGCAGCCTGAAGCCAAGGAACACCCAGGGTTGTCAGCAGCCACCAGAAGCTTGGAGAGAGCCGTGGGGCGGATTCTCCCTCAGGTCCTCCAGAAGGAACCAACCCTGTGACACCTTGATTTCAGATTTCTGGCCCCAGGACTGTGAGAAAATAAACCTCTGTGATTTTAAGCCACCCAGTTTTTTATAATTTCTTATGGCAGTCCTAAGAAAGGAACACACGAATGGAGCCAGACAAAAGCAGCAGTAGCTAGGCAAGGGGGCCGGAGGGCCGTCTTAGAGAGTTTTATACTGCAGATCGGTGCACAGACAGCAGCTAAGAGTTCCAGCCCAAGGAATGTTCCTCCAGCAAAGGGCTAGAGTGGCCTAGAAGTGGCCTCAGGCCAGGATAAGAGAGAATCAAAATGTGGAAACCTTGGGCAATGTCTTGGACTCTCCATTTTCCGTGGTAGATGTCTTGGTGCAAGAGTGTGTCAGCCACTCCATAGGGAAACTGGTAAGGACTCAAAATAGCAGGTGGATACTCAGTGGCCAGGAAGAATGAAGGACATCATGGAGGAGGATAACTTGCAGCCCAAGAACCTCTGTGTCCATTGCCAAGGCACGGTGTGAGCTCCCTCTGGTGTTTTTTTGTCCAGAAAGAAGAGAAGAGATGAGAAGAGAAAGGAAAGCCCGAAAACTGAATAGTTACTCAAAAGAGACCAAGCATTTGCCTGAAAGATGCTATTTAATACTACAAAAGAAAGTTACCTTTAACTGACACATTTAATTTTCCCCTCTGCTATTTGTCACATAGGAGGCTTAAGGAAAATGTGAATTATAGGAAAAAATCTACATTTTTTTTTTTTTTTTGCACAATTCAAGACTTCTACAATTAATCTTCCTCTTGTCTGGTACACTCTCTTTCTCAGGGACTCTTGTGCCTCTCATGGCTTCCAGATGGCTCAGATAGAGTGTCATCCTAGCAGGAACCCAGCATAAACTCCTGGTGAGACTTTGCCTAATGCATAGAGGGCTCAACAATTCTGAATTCCTTTTTTTTTTCTTTTTCTTTTTCCTCCCCAATTTTTTTTATCATGAAAACTTTTAAATATGCAAAATAGTTGAGATTAGTTAAATGAACATTCTCATAGTCCTCACACAGATTCAGTCGCTAACATTTTGCTATTCTTTCACACTCCTCATACACACACATATACATACATGTATATGCTTTATTGAAATATAATTGACAAACGGCATATGTTTATAGTGTAAAATTTGATAGGTTTTGATACATCCTTAAAACCATCATCATAATTAAGATAACAAACATGACCATTACTTTTACCCCTAATTTTTATTCCCCCTTTATGATACCTCCCACCGTTCTCTCTCATCATTTATCTCCAGGAACCTCCGATCTGTTTTCTGTCACTATAGACTAATTTTCATTTTCTATAATTTTATATGAATGGTTCATATAATAATATGTTCTTTATTAGACGGGCTTCTTTCACTCAGCATAAGTATTTTGGAATTCAACCAAGATGCTGAACGTATTAATAGTTCATTTCTTTTATTCTCGAGTAATGTCCTATCGTACGTATATAAACTATAATTCATTTACCCATTCACCTGTTGATTGGAATTTTGGTTGTTTCCAACAAATAAAGGTACTGTGAACATTTCCATAAAAGATTTTGTTTGGGAACTCATACGACTCAATAACAACAAAAAAACCAATCAGTCCAATCAAAAAATGGGCAGAGGAACTAACAGATGCTTTTCCCTAGAAGACATACAAATATATGAAAAGATGCTCAACATCACTAGCTATTAGGGAAATGCAAATCAAAACCACAATGAGATACCATCTCACAACTGTTAGAATAGCTATAATCGACAGGATAAGTAAAAACAAATATTGGAGAGGATGCGGAGAAAAAGGAACCCTCATACACTGCTGATGGGACCGCAAATTGGTACAGCCACTATGGAAAGCAGTACGGAGGTTCCTCAAAAAACTAAGAATTGATCTACCATATGATCCAGCAATCTCTCTACTGAGTATTTACCCCAAAGACTTAAAAACCCATATCCGAAAAGATATTTGCACACCGATGTTCATAGCAGCATTATTCACAGTGGCCAGGACATGGAAGCAACCAAAGTGTCCTATGATAGATGATTGGCTAAAGAAGCTGTGGCACATCTATGCAATGGAATATTACTCAGCCATAAGAAGAGATGAAATACTGCCATTTGCGACAACATGAATGGACCTTGAGATAATCCTGCTAAGCGAAATAAGCCAGACAGGAAAAGTTGAAAATCACATGATATCACTTATATGTGGGATATAAACCTAAAAGCAACAAAGGAACAGGACAAGCAAACAGACCCAGGGATATGGACAATGGACCAGTGGTTACCAGAAGAGAGGAAGGAGAGGGAAGGGGAAAAATAAAAAAAATAAAATGTTAAAAAAAAAAGTTTTTGTTTGAACATACACTTTAATTTCTTTTGAGTAAATATGTAGGAGTGGTAGAATGACTAGGTCATATTGCCATATGCATGTTTTTAACATTTTAAAAAACTACCAAGTTGTTTTCAAAAGTGGTTATACCAAATTACATTTCCACCAGCAGTGTATGACAGTTGCTTTAAATCCTTGCCAACCTTGTTATGTTCAATCTTCATAATTTTAGCCATGCTAGTAGGTGTATAGAGGAGTCCCCTTGTTGTTTTAATTTGGATTTTCCTAATGTGTAATGACATTGAGCATCTTTTCATGTGCTTGTTTACCTTTTCCATATGTCTTCTTTGGTGAAGTGTTTGTTCAAATCTTATGTATCCTTTAAAAATTGGATTTGTCAGCTTAAGAAAGCTCTAAACCTAAAGAATTTTTATAAGATTTTATTTCAGCCCAAACTAACAACATGCTTGGAAGCAAGGTTGCAAATGCTCCAAAAAATGACCATTTGCAGTTTATTTTATACATTTGGAATTAAGGAGGGAAATAAGAAAGAATACACAGTTACAGGATTAGAAGATAGTTAACAGGGGCAGGGCTGGCTTAAGGCAAAGATACACCTTTTACTAAAGAAGTTATATGCCTAGGGTGTGACTACCTACCATGACCTGCCTGGTTAGGAATTTATGATCAGATCATCTTGTGAGGTTACTTTGGGACACTGGACTTGCCAGATTTATTATAGAGCCCCTTTTTTTGTTCAGGTGTTGATTGTCTTATTATTGAATTATAAAAGTTCTTTATATGCTCAAGAAAAACAGCTTTGGATACATATTTTATAAATATTTTCCCCAAGTGTGTGGCTTGCCTTTTCATTTTTCATAGCAGTGTCTTTTGAAGAACAAAATACGTAATTTTGAAGATGGCGAAGCATGCAGCTTTTGTCTGTATAGATCTTAGAGGTGCACCATGGCCCTGGAGCCAACAGTTGTCAAAGCGGTGGCTTCTCGATCCCTGCATAGGACTAAGGCTAGAGGTTCCCGGAATTAACAGCTGCAGCAGCTGTTTTCCGATTCCCTAATGTGTTGGTTGTTGCCAGTTTGCTCCCACTCCTCCCTGAACTTCTGTGCTCTGTGTTGCAGGGGGCAGAGACTATTAAAATTGCAATTTGCAGATTTTCTCCAAACTGGTGATTAGTTAAATTTGGCCAATGTATGGCAATGTCAGGAGACTGGCAAGTCAGGCATAGCGGAGAAATGAATCCCACCCTTCCGGCATCTGGAGGCATAGCAGCAGCAGTGGTGATGACTAAGGTGGCTGTGGTGGGACTCTCAGGAACCGTGACCAGAGTACAGTTCCCAGTTCCTGCGCAGGCAGCTCAGGTCCAACTGGAGCTCCAGCAGCACAGCGATCCTGGGCTCTGAGTAATGCCGTTTCTTTTTTCTGCTCTTCAGCTATGGCTGATCATGATTTCCTACAGTTATGGATCTTTGGGAAACCTTATTTTTCTTCTTTTGTCCTTCCTGCCCTTCTAACACCCTTGTAATCAATACCTGTGTTAAACTTCCTCTGTTTGAAATGTAGAGAGAAGTTTCTTTTTCTCTGATTGAACCTGACTGCTACATCTTACTTCTAACTGTGGCAGAGAATGCTGTGTCCCCCGCAAGCTAGTTGTGCAGAGTTGTTCTAGGGAACATTCGTGAGGTCCACCTAAACTCTCTACTCTAGCCCTTCTCAATTATTCAGAAGGCACCAAAATTTCCTACACTAAAACTCTTTCTGCTTAAAATGGCCAGAGTGATTTTTGTTCTCTGCAACTGAACTCTGACCGAAACAACAAGATTCTGGAATTCAAAAATTTCGTCATCTTTCTAATACTGTCTTGAAAATGTCTGTACACCCGTCGTTCTAGCCAAGCACCAGGCTGTGGCCAGTGAGCCACACACACATTCTGGTGACAAGAGAGTCAGAATTTCTGAGTGTCCTAAGAATGACTGCTGATTGCCAGCAAGGACATAGAGCAGACAGGTGGGGGGAGTTTATGGGTTTCACTTTTTTGGGTAATTATGACCACAATGATCAGTTATATCATGTCATTTGGAAGTGGTTTATCTATTTTGCACACATTGACAGTAAAAGGAAGTGTGGCAGATGTGCACACAAATTTTTGTCAGACCCGAGTGAATTCAGCATCTGTATTATGGCCTGCTGGTTACCCTCACAGTCTCAGCTTTCTCACTGGAGTGAGGATCAAATGTCAATAACAGTTTTATAAGATTCTTGTACAGGATTATACACACACACACACACACACACATACATACATACATATACATATGTATGTATATGTTACACACTGCTGATACTGTTGATAACCTCCTTAATAGTTGTTCCTCTCCTCTTTGCTAACAGGATCTAATTTTATTTGAATTGTAGCTCACCCAGCCTCAGAGAATAAATCATGGCTAAACTAAGTCAATTATAACAATCCTGTTTCCCTTTCCAAATGTTTGGTTTAGGGGTCAGCCAATGGCATAAGAAATCAGCTGGTGGATCCTAGGAAAGAGCTACCATCTTGCTGCAGGAAAGTCAGCCCATCCTTCCTGCTCTAGAACTTTTCATGAAATGCTGTGATGCTTGGAGCTGCTACAGCCGTCTTAGAACCACAAGGTCAAGAGACTCACAGAGATAGATGTGCAAATAGAGCATTTACCTCATTGAACCACTGAGCCCACCTTGAAAGTGCCTACCTCCAGACTTCCTGTTAAGAGAGATTATAATCAAGAGGCTAGTCTGTTATGCTGCTTCAATTCTTATTCAGTCTGGATACATGATGACCTAGTTAGAGTTTGAGAATATAATTTAGTACAAGGTCTAGCTGGTAATTTATGCTGAAGCGTTGCTTTCAAATTCTCTTTACTGGAGTATAGAATATATGGCAAAGGAGTCTGACTCCATGGATATATATTTTCTGTCTCTGAATCAACTTGTTACAGAGGAAGATTGTGCAGAGCGTGGATGCTCTTGACCTTGCTGTGTCTCTGATAAATAAACTCATTCCCGTAGTTGTGATGGGGCAGCAGAGATTTCTATACTGAAAGATCTTCGGTTATATTACTGCTAGTAGGTTGTAGTCAGGGTCATGCTTGCTGTCAGAGCCTCAATAATTGATTCTACAACAAACAAACAAACACATTAAAAAAAAACCCCACAAAAACCCAAACAACATTTTCCTGATTATTATATATATATATTTTAATTCTCTATATTGGCTCTTTATAGTATTTTTTGTCATCCTGTTTTTCTTTTTGAAATCTGTTGTATGCTTGATGCAAAATATATATATATGTATGTATGTATGTATGTATGTATGTATGTATGTATGTATGTTTTGCTTGTCCTAATGGCTAATTACTCGAAATGGGAAAAAAAATCTCAAATACAGACTGATTGACAACATAAGCTTGGATGTTACCACCCACATGTGGAACCACTCTTCTTCAATGGAATATTTTATAGAATTGCACGGATCCATAAAGAAGCTTGAACCATAACTTCTGGGAGGAGAGGAGGCAGGCTTCCTATAGGAAAACCCTAGTGACCTCTATTTAATCATAGTAAAGACCTTTTTATGTGTTTATAGTCTTGGTATATTTCAGAGTCAAGAATGAGCAGTGAAACTGCTGGAATTTTTGCTCAAATAACCTGACCGGATGTACTCTTTGTATAAAGAGTTTTATACAAGGTTATAAGCCAGCAATATTACATGAAATAAAATATTTATACATAATATCATTTCAATAACATCCTGTAAATTTGTACCGGGATTTTTTTTCCTTTTTAAGGAAGATATCTTGATTTTAATTATAGAAGTAGCCTATGCTCCATGACAAAAATTCAAATGTTCAAATGTATAGTGTCAAAATTCCCCTGTAAGTTCATTCTCCTAGAGATAACCACTGATAGCTATTTAGTGCAAAATTTCAGTCTTATGTGTACATGATATATTTATGTAAATGGGGTCTTCGCATATTGTTTTATAAACTGATTTTGTTACTTAAAATGTATGGCTTGAATATCTTTCCAGGTTAAAAGTTGCATACTTCATCTTTTTAAAACAGATGCATAATAGTCCAATGAGTGAATATAACTATATTTTATTTAACCAAATAAATAAAAACTTAAAAACTTTTTACTAACTTTTTGAAGTAAATCTACATTGACTATATATGTATTTGCATCCTTGTATGCTTGTCTAATTATTTTTCTGAGGATATATTCTAAGAAATGGAACGACTCTGTTGAAGGATAGGGCTTTACAAGTTTAATACATATTGGCAAATTTCTAGGAACGTTTATATCAATTTACACTCTTGTACACAATGAGTGAGAGGATCCCCTTTTTAATATACTTGCTATTGTCCAACAGTAACAATTGCTTGAATATTTGTCATTCTGAAAGATAACATCACTGATGTTTTGTTCTGCATTGAATTAATGATTAGTGAGGTTGAATATCTTTTCATTGGCTTATTGGCTTATTTCATACTTTAATTGAGCATATCCTCTGCCTCTTGTCAATAGGAGGGTTAATCTTTTACATGTAAAAGCTTTTATATGTTAAGGGGACCCATAGTTTATTTTCATATATTTGTAGAAGTTACTTGCTTATTGAAGATTATTTTTCCAGTTTATTGAGGGTTAGTTACATAGCCCCATCTTCCTGGAGAAAACAACTTGGAGTAGGTGGTGCCTCTTTTTTGTTTCTGTGGAATTTGAATGTGTATCTACTAGAATATTTGTCACTCAGTATGGAGTGTTTTGGAGACTGATTCCTTCATTAGACCTGTAGCTCATGGAAGGCAGAGAGAATCTTTGTTCATCTTTGTATGGTACAGCTAATGTGACACTCCTGGTAAGGCCATTCCACTTTCTTTTTTCTCTTTCTTTCAAAGTGTAGCCCAGATTGAATCTCCGTGAGTGTGACTTGAAGTTTTGCTCTCTTAAGTCCAGTTTTGAGCACTTACATATGCCAACATTGTACCGGAGGCAGGTGATACCCAGGAAGGAATGGCTGGGCTCCCCTGGTCATTTGTTTATTTTTCAATTCTAGGTAAGACGGTCTTTCTCCAAAATTTGGAAAGTAAAGGCCAAAATGTTAATGCCACTGTCTGCATAAATGTTGCTGCATATGAATGAGAAAATTAAAGCAAAATGACTGGTGATGAGAAGATTTAGTTTTACAATGAATGAATGATGTAGAAAGGACGATGGCTACATTTTGAAATACAATTAGATATTTATTCATGTATTTCTAGATGTGAATGTATCTTGCTTTTGTAGATTAGTTTTGCAGTTTGTTCTCTTTTTAGTGATCATGCTGATAACTGAAATTTCTGAAGAGCTGTTGCTAAGCAATGTAACTTGAAGCATGTAATGAAGCTTTCCCATGACTACTTAAATGTAAAAAAGTACTATCTTAAGTTTACTACTTCATTATCAACCTCCTTTTTCTGTGTGATTGCATCCTTCCTCCTTACCTAATTAAAAATTGTGTACAGTCATCTAAAACTGATCTAATGCTCTAACAGAAGGCTAAGGAGGAAATCTCCTTCAGAGAAAAATGTTTATATAGTGACAAGGAGACAAGATTTTGGTATTCAACATTAGATTATCTGTTATATCTAACTGGGTGACTTTGAGTATGGTCCTCCTTCTTTCTGAGCCCAAGACTTTACTGGAAGACCAGCCCATGGGATAAGACAAATAAAAGACATGGAGTATAAGCATGGAAAAAAGACAATATTTTCTAAGCAGATTGTACTCTGTTGTGAATGATGAAAATCCAAATGACTTTATAAATTATTAGATATAATAAAATAGTACAACAAATTTGCTATATAAAAATCAACATACAAAAATAATTTGTATTGCCATATTAGCAATAAACAAATAAGAAAAGAAATAGAAGAAAAGATGCCATGCCAAGATCAATAAAAAACCAAAGGTAACCTAGAAATGAATATATGTAATTTATCCATGGAGAATATTAAAATACAGTACTGAAGTATGTAAGAAAAAAACTGAACAAATAGAGGTATATACTATGTTAATAGATGGAAAGAACAGATATTGTAATTGATGTTATTTCTTCTTTGAAAAAATCTTACAAACTCAATAACATACCAATAATATCCCAGTAGAGTTTTTCATGGAACTTGAAAAACTGATTCTGAAATTAATCTGAAAAAGGTCGAGAGGCCTCTCATATGAAGGGACAAGAAGAGCTAAAATAATTTTGGAAAAAGGAAGGAGGAGAGGCTTGCCATTCAGATATGAAGGCGAATTATAAAACTATGGTCACAAGATGGTGTTTTTTCCCCCAGAGATAAACAGAAAGATTAATGGGACAGATCGATACAAAATAGAGCTCAGCAAAAACCCACACTCATGAGCACTTGGCACCTGCTAGGGTTACCACCACAAATCAGTGGAGAAAGGATGGGCCTTATTAAATAGAGTCAGTACAACTTAATAGCAGTAGCAAAATTCAAAGATAAAGTTCAGGCATATTAGAGAATTAAATATAAAGGACAGAATTTCAAAATGCTTGGAAGAAAATATAGATGAATATCTTTATAATCTCTGTATACGAAAGGATTTCTTAAATATAAACACATGAAAAGCACAAAAAACATGTTGATAAGTTTGATTATATTAACATTGAAGAGGTTTTTCATTAAAGAAAATATTTAAAAGGCTCGACTGACAGACTGGGAAAGATATTTGAAGTAAATATAATTGACAAAGAATTAGTATCTAGGGTATGCAGAAAACATTCATGAATCAATAAGAAAAAGGCAAACAACCCACAATAAAAATGGGCAAAAGATATGTATGAACTGCTAATCACAGCATAAGAGAGCAATTGAACGGCCAATAAACACATGAGAACAAGCTCAGCTTCTAGTTAGGAAAGCAAAAATAAGAACAATAATGAAATAACATCTCCCATAAATACATAAGATTGGCAAAAATGGAAAAGCTTGATAATAGCAAATTTTGCAAGTCCTTTGGAAAAATGGGAACTGTCTTCTATGACTTTTGGAGCCCTGAGGGGAAAGAGCTTAGTGTTTAAAAGCATGGACTCTGGAGGAAGCTAGCTGTGTGACATTGTCAAGCTACTTCAAGTATCCATGCCTTGGTGTCCTCATTATGAAGCACAAACAATAAATACCAAACTTACATGGAGCTTACTCATATCAAACCAGGCCCTGTTCTAAGGTACCTCATAGGGTTTGTGCGAGGATTAAATGAAAAGATTTAAATAATTTCTTCTCACAGTTAATACTATACAAATATTAGTTATTTTTGTTAGTATCTAGTAAAGGTAAAGCTGTCTATGCACTTCAGATGTGCTCAAGGGACCTATATAATAATATGTATTTCATTATTATTTATTATAACAAAAAATAAAACTAGCCAAATAAGTAGGAGGAAAATAAATAAATAACTTGAGGCATATTCATTCAGTCTTGTACAAGCTATGTGTAACAGCCTGGATAAATGTCAAAAACATAATGTTAACTGAAAAACAACACACAGACTGACATATATGGTAAAATATCATTCATTTAAAGTTTAAACACATGCAAAACAATATGATGTGTTAGGTACAAATACAAATGTGGCCAAAGTATAAAATCAGGTGTGATGGACCTCATCAATTTCAAGATAATGGTTACATGAAGGTATGAGAGGGGCATCAGGAACCAGGGGAACAAGGGGTCCAGGCCGATGGGGAATAGTCACATTGTGGTGGCATCACCTCCAGCACACAACCTCCCTCTTGCTGCAGAAGATGACAAGCAAGACAAAGGGAAGCACTAATGACCTCTCTACCACCTTGGCCCAGAAACAACAATGGTCATTTCTGCTCACATGTCTTTGGCTAGAACTTGTCACTTGGCCCCCAATCATCTGCAGAGGAACTGGGGAGGGCATTCTTTGGGTGAACACTAGTGATGTCCCCCATCACTAGTCTACTTGGCCTGTGGACTAAATGTAGGCACAGCACACTTAGCTCTGGAATAAACCTCACGTTGTCTTTTTTTTTTCTCTCTTGATCTGAAACTGCTCAATAATTTAGACTTCCTGGGTCCCTTGACCATTGCATATTCAATGACTGAATCTGTTATTAACTGCCTTGAATGCCATCATAGAGACAAACTGTTCATTTCACAGAATTACCATATAGAGTGGAGGTTACCAGGAGTTTCTTCAACAGTGACTCAGAAAGTCTGGAGTGGTTCCACATCTTTTGAAGGTTTTTTACAAGTGTCTAGAATATTTTGGATTTTCAAAGTCAATGTTAAATAGTAGTCATTTTGTTTTTCTTTTAAAATAATGTAGGATTTACCCCTTAGTGACTTAATAAAACTCTTTGATTAGAGAGTCTTTGAACAAGGCGCATGCTGACGGGTAGACCATCACGAGCTGGGGAGGCTTGAAAGGCTCATTCATCAAAGCCAGCAGTTTTGGCAAACTCTGAGCTACATCTTTAATTAGCATTATGTTGCTTTCTTCAGTTTGGATTTTGCATAAGTTAAATCATCCAGGGAAATATTTTACTCAAATCCACCTGCTCACTCAGCATCACCTACCCCTTTGGTTTTCCATAAATAGCTCAGAATGAAGAGTTGACTGTTTACTTGTTTCTGTACTCACAGCTTGGGTGCCTCAATTGAACATATGGAAAGATAGAGTTTGGGGGCTTTGTGACTCTTTATGAGCCAGGGAAGTGGGTACCTGAGGCTATTTTCTTAGTACCCTCCTTGATCTCCATCTGGCTCTCAGGTTTGGAGCTGGCCTTATAATTAAGTCAAAGCTCTAGCTGGCTTTGAGGTTGCCCTGACATGATCTTTTACTATTTTATGAATATCCTTAGAAACTAATATTCTCCTAAGTCACTCTCAGAACTGCCTAGATCCTGTATTTAGGCACTCATGTCAATGCATTTCAAGTATAGGGTGACAAATATTTGCATCTATCATTAGATCAATTTCTATAAACACAGAATTGAAGATAAAACAAAAACTATTCTGCTAAAACAGAATATACTGTATTTTGCAGTTAGTTTCCCCTATTATTGTTATGTTCTTCACCCGCTTCCATGCAAATAGTGTACAAGATTTGAGAATTTCTCTCTAGTCCTGGTGGGGAGAGGAAGAAGAAGGAACACGGATGGAAGTGTGCCAGTTGTGATGGTGCTAGCTATTCACAATGATAGAAAGTAGCTTAATGCTTTATGGCAGTTTGGGTGGATTCTCTTTGTCTTCCACTGCTTCTGGAAGTGGATATCTGACTATAGAGAGACCTCCATATCTCACAAAGCTTATTGACCCCTTTGAATCAGTTAAACACTTTCACTGTCTTCCAGCATAAAAAGAGAAGCAGATTCTTCCCACATTTCATATTCTTCTCTCTAGTGTAACTGGAGCAGACAGAGCATGAATATGTTCACCTTAAGTAAGCAAAGTATGCTGGACAGGGAGATGCACCTATCAGATTTCCTACAGTCAAAGTTTTATTGCCCAGCTGTTTGCAGAGAGCCTCCAGCTCCCTGACTTCAGGGTTTGCCTAAGGTGCTGAGAGTGGCCTCGCTCAAGGGTTAGACTGGTCAAAATGGGGACACAAAGGCCTAGATAGTTTGGCCTGATATGGATCAACTGTGGGGAGCAAGCTTGCTCCTGAGGTCCTCAAAGGGTTGGCCAAGGCTTTCTTATGCCTGCATCACAGACTTTTCCCTCTATCCAATACAACTTGTTTTCTTTCCCTTCCTCAGATGTCAATCCTTAATAATTCTCTCTGTGCCAAACTGTCTCAACATCTGCCTTTGGGCAACACAGCTTGCAACACAAAGCAAGGCTCTTTCCCTGCCAGTCAACCATATATGCCAAGCACACTGTGACTTCTCTACATTCAAGAGTGGCCCAGGTGGGGAAGGGGTACAACACCTGTTGGGACCATAATGTTGTAGATTCCAAAGTTACTGAAAACTGAAGATGTGGCCCTTTGAGTTCATCAAGTCTAGATTTTCTAACATTGTGTCTGAGGAAGATGTTAAAGAATGCTCCCTGCAATAAAGACCCCGTGGTGAAAACATTTGGGAATGACAGCATACTACATTTTTCTTTGGAGATTTATAAAGCCTATAGATAAAAAATCCTGTTGTAAAGAACATAATTTAACTTTACCTTAATGATTATTATCCACTTTTATTTGACTCTGGGATCCTTTTATCCCCGTGAAACAACTCCTAGTAGCCCACAGTGCCAGTGTTCTTTCGAAAGCCCTTTGGGAAGCTTCGAAAGAGATAGATGTAGAAATTGAGTATCAAATAGACAAAATAACTCCCAAAGACTGCAGGATTATTCTTAGCATAATCAGGACTAGAACTTGGGTCCCCTGATCTTCTTCTAGTACTTTACCTGTGAGGTGCAGCTGTTTCTTTCACATAAGCCTAACAGGATGTTAAAATAAGATTTTTTGGTCTCATTTTCAGTGGAGGCTCCAAGACAATAAGGGTAAGTGACTCCCACATTCTAAAATGCAGTGTTAGACCTCTGAGCAAGACTCACCAATGATGAGGCCGACCACCAGTAGCCAGCTCTCACCAAGGGGCTGAAGCTGGAAATTGGCATTCTGTCGATAGTTCTGTAGATTTCTCTTCTCTCTAGTAAAAGTATAATATATGCTCAGCTGGCTATGTAGAGACTGGCATAACTTGCTAGTAGGCAATGAAAAATGCTGTTTTATTTTAAACAGGGAAAACTTCCGATCTTCTCTAAGGTTCCTGCACCACGGTTTAGTGTTGAAGGCAGATTTCATCTACACATCAACAGTAGGCACTGTCCCAGTGCAAATCTAGTAGAGCTGGCACATTTCATTCAGCATCCGGTCAGGAAAATGAAATGTCTGAGGTTTGGAATCTGTTTAGTGGTGTCCAAGTATCTGAAGCAGAGTTTAAAACAGGAAATCTAAAGAGAATTTGACTTTTAAATGTCTATGTCACTGAGTCACATCACTTAACCATGATCTGCACACTTAGCATTTAAAACCAGCAACTCATTCGTTATGCGCCATATGCAGCTGAGTTAAATAACAGTCACATATGAGCCAGAAGGTCAGGATGTATTTTATTTAGTTTTGTGTTCCCAGTTTACTTGTCTCTGTTTTGTATTTACTTCTTTAATCACATAAACAATCTGAACCATGATTTTCCAGTACTGGGAAAAAGACTAAGATTATATCAGTATGATGACTTTATATATGAATATAACTAAATTATTATGAATACAGAACAGATAAAACCTTGACAACATGGAACACACACACATCAATTAACTAGAGGTTCATTGTTGGGTTTCTTATGTTTCTTTATCTGTGTGACAAACTTTTGAGTTTTTAAAAAATATAACTGAGATTAATGACTTGTTCATTTTGTCCCCCATATTGGCTTTTGAAATGCATACCCAGATTGAGTGACTTCAGCTAGTTCTGTTTTCCCAAGGTTGCTGTAACTTCAGTAACTTCACTGGAAATTTCTGAAGGAGGTTTGCCTGGGGAGGTTTATGTCTGAAACGGTGCTTCAGCTAACTTTCATCTGGAATGATTCGACTGCCCTGCAAATTTAGTTTTCTGGCAGTTTCTTTCACATTTTGCTGTGTACTCATTGGAAGGAGCAACTTGTTCAAAGTTCTGTTTGTGGTAGGAGAGTGTTTGCAGTATAGTAGTGACTGAGCATTTAATACTTCTCTGATACTAGTTTCATAAGATGCAATTGACTCCTTACAAAGGGAAAACATGAGAATATGTGTTTTCTTTAATGTGAATTCAAGGAAATGTGTTTTCTAAAACTCCAAATCTCTTATACACATTGAATATTAAAATCTATAAGCAAATCTCTTACCCATCATACATATTCTATGTAGTAGAGAGACTCTAAACAATATACTGGTTCCAGAAGGCACAACCATTGATCTGTTGTGATTTAATATAGCATAATTGTACCTGAACCTAGCAGCAGGCCCATGCTGGTATAAAATATAATACATCTGGACTGTTTTGGTAATAGGTTTCTATAAGTTCTCTGGACACATCTCAACTAAATGAACCTAATTGGTGAGTCAGTTGCTAAAGATTCTAATGTACCTCTTAAGGGAGAGTAAAGTCAGATAAGAATGTTGCTAGCCCAAGAGATGAATTCTCAGTCAGGAGAGGACTGAGGGAAATTTACTCTGTAAGGAGAGGTGGGATTTAAGTAAGTCCAGTTAAATTCTGAATTCGAGTGTACATTCACAAGAGTCCAGAGATGGCAGAAACCCGTGGCCCTGGGGAGTAGAAATATGTTACTTTTCCATTGTTGTCTGGCAAATTCTTCTCAAAGGCCAGGAAGACCAAATTGAGAGGTTTATAATAGTCATTAAGGATAATAGGAGAGGAGGAGGTTTAGAGAATAAGGAAGATTCTCTTTACTTTGAAGGATACCTGAAAATTTATTTGTGTTATTTCTGTTTTATTTTCCCCTCCACTCCCTTCCATTCTCCTCTTGATCATTCCCTGGCTCTTGTGGGATAGGTCAGCGCAATGAACACTTGTGGTAATAGACTTTATGTAACTACTATGGCTGCCACACAATTTGATAAAAGATATGTTTAAATAGAGTCCCAGGTCATTGCTGAGGATTTATTTGTCATTTTTAGAGGATTCTCTAGCATTTTGATTTAATTACTAACAGACAACAAAAAGCAACATTTCTGAATGATGACATATGTATAGAGATAACTATAAAAGTGAGAAAGTTTTATTCCTTAACACTCTAATGTAGTTTACTTTAATCGTAGTTATAGCAACTTCTAAAGAGTTTTCTTCACTTGAGATTAGTTATTGGCAACTCATTAACAACCCACCAAAAACATTAGAAAGTGTCAGTGATTAAAATATGCTCACTTCATTCCATTTGCAAATTAAGTGAAAAATATTCATTCGGTTTTGGTGAATTTTCCAATATTACCTGATATCTTCAGATTGTCCCTGAATGTATTTAAGGTAACATTTATCCAGTCAATAAATGATAAAAACAAACAAACAAACAAACAAACAAAAAACCAAAAAACTGAATAAATGGCAAAAGAAGACAATGTTTATTTATTTCAGAAGTGACATCCTGGGTCAGACTACATTGTGTGGCCAGGCGGAGGCCTGACAGTTGAGTCTAGAGCTATGCTGTGAGTGGCCTCACGTGACACACTTGAAAGCATAGTGACCTTGATTTAGGCAGACCCTTTGGGGAAAACTTCAAAGCCATAGGAATTTTATGAATCAGGGCCTGATTAGGATTGGAGAGATGGTACAGGTAATGCTATTTGGGTGAGGCCTAACTTTCTTCATATGAAAGGCCTTTATTTCAGATTTTTATATTATTTCCAAATCAGGTTGTCCAACTGTCACAGAGATACAGTCACAAGGAAACGACGTTTATCACCAACTCCCACTCGTTTCTCATTCCCAAACCACATTGACTATAGTAGACTATGAATTAATATTTTGTTCTATATATTTTATATCGAAGGACTTATTTATTAAATGTAAACATTCAAAACATACAGAAATTTATAATTTCATATTTTTAGTATAATGGTAGCCTTGAAAAAATGAAAGTAGTTTGGCCTCTGTTGTATTTTATGTAATTTACAGTCTACTTAAAAGTGGTTAGTTAGCATTTGAAACATGCTAATAAAAGTTTCATATGCCAGAGGTGGCTAGTTAAATATTGTTATCTAAATCTGCACCAGAGGGTTTTATTATTTAGCCAAAGGGGTGTTATAAGCAATTCTTCACTGGAGAAATAAGTGGTGTTCAACATGGTTGGTTAAAAAGGTTGTACAGGCCTCTTCATCTTTTTATGGGAAAAAAAAAAGGACCGGGCAAATAGCTAGCAAATGCAGCAGCATGAAATAAATGTTTGAGTGACGCCTTAGCTGTAGAACTCCTTTTAGTCATTTGTGTCTCCTGTAATAGAGTTCTAAAAGGCTTATTGACCCTGTCTTCAAAATGTTGTTAGATATACTTTGGAATTTACTACAGATGTTTTTTAGAGTCATGAGTTGTCTTAGTCAGTCTGGGCTGCTATAACAAAATACCGGTGGCTTAAACAATAGACATTTATTTCTCACAGTTCTGGAGGCTGGGAAGTCTGAGGTCAGGGTGCCAGCACGGTTGGGTTCTGGTGAGGACTCTCTTCCTGACTTGCAGATGGCTGCCTTCTTGCTGTGTCTTCACATGATAGAAAGAGAGAGAAAGAGAGCTCTGGTCTCTTCTTTTTCTTATGTGGGCAATAATCCTTTCATTCTCGTGACTTTATTTAAAGCTAATTACCCCCCAAAGGCCTTACTTTCAAATACCATCAGATCGAAGGGTAAGACGTTAACTATGAATTTTGGGGAGGAGACTTTGAGGGAAGGCTTTGTAAAGCTTAAAAGAACAGGTTGTATGACTGTTTCTGTACCTGCTTGTAAATAAATGTTTGTATGTGTGCTGCAATTCAGTTTGGCTTGCTTTCATTTAACATAGTGTCTGGCAGCCAGGTGGTGAGGAGGAGACATATAGTCCTCGGTTCTTAAATGTCACTGTCAACTTTGGGAAGCCCTACGCTGAATAAAACAACTTCATTCTGTATCTTTCATTAACCTTTCAAACTGGAGGAACAGTCCTTCTCAACTGAGTTATATTTTTCCAATAACAAACTCAATCCATGTAAATAATGTGAAATTATATTAGTGAACTATGTATGTAAAGAACTTCAAACATGATCTTGAGATATCTCTTCATGCTAAGAAATGATTCCTTATAACACTGAGTGATGGTTTGATATGATCACAACAGAGTTTTAAGGCCCTGAAAACTGTCCTTAGTGATGTGCAGAAGAAATGGGGACAATCAATTGATTATTTAATTCTCAGTTACTCAGATTTTTTCAGGGATGAACTGTGGAAGTCTATTTAATTTTTCATGTTCCTAGTCTACAACTCAGAAGGCATTCTTTAGTGTAAGTTTTGCAATGCCCATAAAAAACAAATTATTTATTGGGAATTTGTTTTTATTTATTAAAACATTCCATAAGTGTTATTTACAGGCTTGTGAGTTTAAACATTTTGAATCTCTTTGCATGGTGGCAATGTGTTTTTTAAGAACTATTACAGATACTTCGTTGGTACTATTTTCTCAGGGATGAGATATTTGGAGTGCGGAGTTTGAAGTAGAAATTCAAAAAGTAAAGGAACAAATGGATAAATGATTCAAGGCACAGAATGATGACGAATTAGTAAAATAAGCCTTAGGAGTTTGCTTATGTTAGATTAAGAAACTTGTGCATTAAAATTGCTGTATTTATGGAGCTGAAAATATAATAACATGTGAAATTAGGAACATTGTAAATTTTTATTTGATGGGTGTTTGAAATAATATCATAAGGCACTCTGAGGCATTAAATCAGCCAGGCAGGATTTCGCCTAACGAAAACCGGGTTCCGTCTTCCTGCATTGGATGTTTACTCATGTCCAGAGACTCTACTTGCCAGTAAAGGAATGAGACCCACTGACTTCAGAAGCCAGATTTCTCTGGAGTCTTTCATGTGGATGGATTTTAGGGGCAATCCACAGACCCCAGCCATGAGGTCTTGTGGAATATAAGTTTCACCTTTTGTTAGTGACTCTACAATTAAACTCATGAGTTTCTTCAAAAATTTAGCACGAATTATTTTTTATAATTATTTTTAATTATTTAGCGTGAATTATATACGCGCTAAATATATTTTGTTTAGGTGTAGAATATCAGTGTGTTTACCATTTTTATTTGATGTAATATCTTTGCCCTATCTGCTTCAAAAGGCAATTTGAAAGTGAAAATCTTTCTTTTCCCAAAGTAAAGATTTTTTAAAAATCAAATGGACACCTTTTTTTTTTAATTGAGTGTTCCTCATGTTCAAGGCACTGTGCTAAATGCTGTAAACAACAATCAAAGACAAGTTTCCTTTTGCTTCTAAATCTACTGATTACACCCCTTTCTCTATGATTGTGAGAGAGTCCCTCAGAGTATGAACCTGCTTATGTCTTTTTGAAATTTTAAAAATACATTTTTATTTCTTTGCAAGGTTGCCCTTGTTTGTTGGATAAATTTCAAAAAAAATTCTACACTTAAACTCCATTATTGATCCATTATAAATGTGGAATGAGGAAAGATAGCAGGACTAGAGGGAAGTATTAAGTGTTAATATAGTATTTTTTAAAAAATTGTGGTTATCTTGTATTTCATGCAAATAGAAATGTTTTTATATTCAGAACTGTTTTGTTGGTAAACTCTGTAGAGGAGATTGAGGGGCATTGATGCAATGCACATTACTTTCTGGGTAGAGAGAAATTGACATCTATAGAAGACTTGGCTGGGAAGAAATAACCATGCTATTGAGACCAGAAGAAATACACACACTTTCTATGAGGAATAAGAAAAATGCTTTGTCAAGAGACAACTGTCTTGTTTGATCGTGAATGTAATTGTCAGCTTTCCAAAAACTATATAAAGAGGGCCACCATCTTTTATTTTCAGCAATTTTCACCTTATTTTCTGAGGCATCTTTTATAGTTTCACACCAGGCCCACCTGGGTATAAGCAAAATCAGCTGGGGGAATCCTTCGACACCAGGGTTCTACAGGTTCATTCTATGTGGCCAAGTAGGGTAGGAGTTGTTAGCATCAAGCTTAGTCCTCAATGGAAGCTCTGCCATCTCTAATAGTATGGTGATATCTCACCTTATGCTAACAGAATAAAATGTTCATTGCTTTAAATTTTTATAAAGACAGTGCTTTTACTTTTCTTTTTTTCGAACTGGGACACCTTCTAGAATATTCATTAGAGGAATTAACTATGATTCATTGTCACAGCTTGGATGCCCATGGTTTTCCCTTAACCCCTTTACTTCAATTCTCTGCACATTATATGTAGATACATGTCTCTGTTCTTGTTTCCAAAAGAAACAAAGAGGCAGCAGAATTAAAATTCGCTAACAAATCATGTGACCATCGGTAGTAGAAATTTTATTGAAAAATGGACTAGAATTATGCAAATCTCCCCTAGCTGCCTGAGTCCTGACACTTCCTCTTTCAAAGAATTAATTTGATTCAAGGCCCTGGGAAGCAAAAAAATGAATAAGATATTAATATGATCGATTTATGCAAAGGAAGCCACAACAATGAATATATTGTGCATGTGCGAACCAGAGGCAATGTGCTCAGAACCAGAGTCACTTGAAATCTTAATTACAACAGTTACGTATCGAAGTACACAGAAATGACAATGTCCCGTATTAAACATTTAACATCAGAGGTATCAAATAAAGAATGCAGTTTTAAAAGAATTTTTAAAAAAGCAATGAAAAACTTACAACATCTAAATTGTTATGAAATTATATGTATTTCTTGACTTAGCATGTGTGACAATATGACAAGTGATAGAAGACAATTGAGCACATTTGACATGTGCCTTTCTGCTCCACAGAACACCTTATATGCCTAATGAGGATACCATAATCTTCTCTATTATAATACGGCTCACATCCCACTGGGGAATGAGGCAGCCATTAATGCACAGCTGTTAGCTTCTGTATAATAGACAGATATGAAACATCCTCTATTTAGCTGTTGCTTTTTTGTGAAACAGCAGTGAAATTTCCTATAATAACAGTAATAATAATCTCTTACATTTACTTAGTGATTTACAGTTTATAAAACATTTGATGATTTAGAATTACAATGACTATTCAATGTTGTATATGTGTTTTAGGCACTTTCTTGAGTACACTGTGTGCTTTGTTGGTTTAACTCTTGTAACAACTCTGAGAAGTAGTCATTGTCCCCACATTTTCCAGATAAGAACCTGAGTTTTGAGAGATTAAGCAATTTAACTAAAATCATGTAACTAGTAAAAGGTCAGAGATGAGATCTGTGTGACTACAAAGTCAGTTGTCAAAAACCGTGTTGTACTGCCTTGTTTAATGTCACAACAAATACATTTTTTTACTCATTTTTTGTCCCCCAAAATACATTCTGATGTTAAATAATTATAACTGCTCCCTACCATGCTCACAAAGTATTACATACTGTGATTATTTAAAAAATAATATATTTACATAAAAGAAAAAAAAAAAAGAAAAAACTGTTGCCTGGCTAAAATTTTTCTTTTTTATTTGCTTAATTATTTTCCATGCCTTCTACACCCCCATAAACTGTCACCTCAGCTAGAGCTTGACATTTTTTAGCCTTCTTCCTGTTGTCCCTTAGTCTAGAGATCATCTTGGCTACTCAGTCATGGGACAAGCTGTGTTCAATAGGGGACTCTGTTCTTCCATCACAAATATTCTACTGTGTGTGTGTGTTTGTGTGTGTGTGTGTGTGTGTGAGAGAGAGAGAGACAGAGAGAGAGAGACAGAGAGAGACAGAGAGAGAGGGAGAAGAAGAAGAAGTAGGAGGAGGAGTAGGAGGAGAAGGAGGAGGAAGATAAAGAACAATTAGATTCAAGAAGAATCAGGTTTAACAAGGTTGAATATAAAAGAACAATCAGTTTTTCTGTGGAAACGATGGTAGCTCCCTTGCACTACTTCTTTTTTATTTTTATTTTTTAAATTAATTAATTCATTAAGTTTTTAATTGAAGAAATGATTTAAAATTTTCCCCCCATCTATCTCCCTGCTCCCATCTCCCCTCTGGTAACCACTAATCCATTGTCCATGTCCATGAGTCTCTGTTTGTTTGTCCTGTTCATTTGTTGCTTTTAGGTTTATATCCCAATTATAAGTAATATCATGTGATTTTCAACTTTTTCTGTCTGGCTTATTTCGCTTAGTATGATTATTTCAAGGTCCATCCATATTGTCACAAATGGCAGTATTTCATCTCTCCTTATGGCCGAGTAATATTCCATTGTATATACGTACCACAGCTTCTTTATCTAATCATCTATCGTAGGACACTTCTGTTGCGTCCATGTCCTGGCCACTGTGAATAATGCTGATATGAACTTCGTGTCCTTTGCACTACTTCTGAGACTTTTCTGAGTCATTCTGGATAGTATTCGTGTTCACTCACTCACTCATTCATTCATTCACTAAATAATAACATACACCAGGCTTTGTTCTAGGTGCCGAAAATACAGTTAAAAATACAGATACAATCTTTGCTCTTATGGCGTGTATAGTCCATCTAGGAAAACAGATATTAGCTGTAACAATACAGTGTGAAGAGGGAGGTTTGAAAATCATGACAAAGTCAGATACCAGCAAAAAACAAAGTAGCTTTGAGAATTGGGGAACATTGACTCCCAGCTCTTGATGTTTCCATCCTTGTTGGGGGACATGAATTAGTGTAACATCCAGCATCTTTCAGTTTTTCATTCTCTGGTTGTCATGTTTGTTTGTCTTTATTCTTGCTCTCCACCCTTCATCATTCAATCTTACTTGACTGGTGAGATTAGGAGGAGGAACCAGGCACATATAACCTCACTCCTTCCACTCCCTGTCTCTTTGAGAGCTCCTGCCTACTGCAATTATATGTACTTTTCTGCTTGCCGATGCTTAAATTATTCTAGGCAGACTCTTCCCTCTGGGAAGATCTGTGGATTGCAGCCTAGCCTGCGACAAGGTGGGTGAGTCTGTCTAATTCTGTGGTGCAATATTAGAAATGCATTGTTGCTGCACATTTAAGCTGCATTCTTTCATATCAGTTCAAAGAATAATAAAGGCGATATTTTAACCATAATGTATCTTACTCTTTTGTATTATTTCTCAAATAGCTCAAATTATTTCTCACATTTCTCAGAGAACCATTTGAGAGGAGAGAGACTGGTGTAAACTATTGAGTTCATGTACAGATTATAACAATTATCTTTCAAGACATCTCTGCTTTAGAGGAGGACTAGAATTTTTCTCATAACTCAATCATCAGCATGATTACTGCCTGTTATTTTATTTCCAATAAAAATGTTATTTTAATAAAAGTAGTCCTGGAATGAAAAATCAAAAAATTGTTCTGTGTTCAGTTATTGATATCTAATTCTTCTTTGACCCTTACTACATATATAATTATTAATGGTAAATTTAACTTGTGACTTTTTATGAATGAGTTTTTCTTATTCCATAGTATTAAGCCATAAAGATTTATTCTACTTTTTAAAAATCATTATATAACATTTATACAAAAAAGTTCACAAACTGTAAGTGTCCACTGTCATGAATTGAATTATTGAATTCTTCGAGTTGTCACTGTTCAAAGTGTAAATTCTGATGGAGAAAATAATATGAAGGGCTTGTTTTCATATTTGTTGGTTTCTTTATTTGTCAATGAAATCTGGGAGGTTCTCACATCAACCCACATTTTGGTTCTTTATTTTCATCTGAGAGCAGTGTGGTTCCCAGAATGTGGTTGATGATCAGGACCATATTTCCCAACATGTGAATTGTCTCTTACTGACAATGTGGGTGCTATAAAGACTGCTATTTCCTCTTACCTCATCCACATCTGTCATCATGCATGTGTAAAATTGTAGAAGATTCATAGAAGCAATCTGATGATATTGTTATATTTCCTTAGGTACTTAGGAAGGTTGAAGGAAAAAAAGGGAAAATTTAATTACCTTTTCTTTTTTTCATTTTAAATGATATGAGTTATATTTTGATAGATGAATCCTCCAGTTCACTTAACTGAGAGCTGCAGCTTTGCTTGATTAACTCTGATTCACATTAACCTTTCCTTTAAACCATATGCATGCACAACTTTCACCATGTAAATTTGCATTTACTAATTGTTGTTCTTGTATTCATTGAATAATTTATTTAACATTTATTAAGGCTATGTTAGGTCCTAGGAATGCAAAAATAAACAGGAAACAGAATTACAACAGAGTAACAAGCTGTAGGGTAAATTTAGGAAGTAGATTTGGGAGCACAGAAGAGACAGTGCTTAATATAGATTGGAGACAACAGGGAAGACTTCATAGTAAAGGGGTTGGAAGAAACACTCTGGAAGGAGAAGAGCTTATTTACAGAGAATTTGGGAGTTTTAAAGCACTATAGAACAAGTGAAGGTAAAATTTAGAGGTGAATAGATAACATAAAAGGCCAGCTAGGTGGGAATGAGGGTAGGGAAAAGAATCATCCATTCTTTGGTTTTTGGATGACCATGAAGAGCGATATGAAGGGAATTAACTGGCTTCACAGTTGCAAAATGAACTATAGTGAAAAACTATTTTAGAGACGCCTGGTCTTTAATAATTTCTTTTTATATAATTATGGAAATTCTACTAGGGTCAATGCTGCTCGTTCTCAACTAGAAGAGAGAAATGTTGGAGAGAGGGTGGCAGAAAGAGTTTACACTTTAGAAAATGCATGTTTGAAATACCTTGGTGTGATAATTACAACTATTCTCTTAAAAAATGCAAATGTGATCTTAAAATCTTTTCACATGTTATGTCTCTGTGCCCTTTTCTTCCTTAAATAATATGGAAATTATTATATTTCAGGAATCATACTTTCTAATTCCTTTATCTACTCCTACATCCCTCACTACATAGTAAGAATATTATATATTTTGTTATAGTTATTGGATATATGACTTAATCTCTTTTAGTTATAAACTAAAGCTGGAAATTTAATCATCCTTAGTTATAACCTTATATTTAGTAACTACTTAATAAATGTTTGTTAAGGTACAAAACCAGAGTGGAATTGAACAGTGGAGGCTCAGGTGTTGATATTTTCCATAAGCCTATGGAAGACAGGAGATGAACATACCACTTATTGGCATGGAAATGAAATAAGTCTGCTTTAATATTCACTCCTGAGCTATAGACATCCAACATAGATTCTTACATCTACCTTCTACCCCAAGGAGAACATTATGTGAAATAAGAGAAAAAGCCAAGAACTGTCAAAGCCAGCAGCCATAGATGTTAATGACTTTTCTTCTTAACTTTTTTCCCAGTAAGCCAACGTTAAATAGTTTTTAGGATAGCAGTGGAGAGAAACTTTTCTCCTCTACCTGCCACAATCTTCATTTTGTGTCTTACTGATATGGAAGAGGATAATTAAAGAAAAAACACTAAGTATTTTCTGTTATTTGTTAGGATACTTGCCTCTAAGATGTTTCATTTTGTGTGAAAACTGGGTGGTGATATTTCATGATCTCCAGATCCCAGAAGAGATAGTTTTAGTGAACAAAGAAGGAACCAATATGATACTGAGGGGAAATTACTTAACAGTGGTTTTCAGCCCTTGTTATAATTTTTAAAACCTTTTTTTATTTTAAAATAAAAATAGTTGTAGATTTACAGAAAAATTGCACAGATAGCACAGAGTTCCCATATGCTTCTCAACTAGTTCCTCCTGTAATTAAATCACATTAGCATGGTACATTTGTCACAATTAATGAACCAATATTGATACATTATTATTAACTAAGGTACATACTTTATTCAGAATTCCTTATTTCTTTCCTAATGTCCTTTTTCTTTTCCAAAATCTCACCCAAGATACTACATTACATTTAATCATGTCTCCATGGGTTACTCTTGAAACTTTGACACTTATCAAGCCATAGGAACTAAGGTAAATAGGTGCTTAGTGGGAGGATTTATATTATCAGGGCCAGAAGTTAGGTTGTGTTAATATTTGCTGCTGCTTCAGGTGTCAGAGACTTAAAATTCCTCGCGTGTCCTTGATTTCGTCTCTCTTTCTGACTTGAGGCTTCCCTAAGTACTTTCCCTCTGAGAGAGTCTGTGTGCTGCAGCTCTTTCAGCAGTTATCTGTTGTTATTTTATTGAAAACCTGTTGGTGTTGTGAAAAGGTGTGGAAGATTTTATAATCTTATGATTGAAACCCAGTCTTTTTGTGGGCCTGTGACCTTCACAAGTATTTCTCCGGTGGGGTAGCCCCGCCAGCCCCCTGCCCCCTTCTCTCACTGTAGTATTGCCAATCTATCCCCTGAAGTCCTGATTTCCATTGACTATGCTTACCCCTTTGGAGAGTCCCTTCAACAAATATTTATATTTATTTAGCATCTACTATGTTCCATACCAATTTGGTATTGGGACTGGGGGAATGATTAAGTATTTTGGAAAAAAATGATGTTTCACTCGCCATGGTTTCAGTCACCCACGATTAACTGTGGTCCGAAAATATTAAATGGAAAATTCCAGAAAATAAACAATTTATAAGTTTTAAATTGCATGTCATTCTGAGTAGCATGATGAAATCTCAGGCTGTCCTGCTCCTTCTTGCCTGGGACCTAAGTCATTTTTTTGTCCAGCATGTTCAATCTGTATACGATATCCACCCATTAGTCACTTAGTAGCTGTCTTGGTTATCAGATTGACTGTTATGGTATCCCAGTTCAAGTAACCCTTATTTTACTTAATAATGACCCAAAATCTCAATAGTAGTGATTCCGGCAATTCAGATATGCCAAAGAAAAGCCGTAAAGTGCTTCCTTTAAGTGCAAAGTTGAAAGTTCTCCACTTAAGAAGGCATTTTATCATCTTGCATCATCACAAGAAGAGTGAGTACAGTACAATAAGATATTTCGCAAGAGCAAGAGAGACCACATTCATATAACTTTTATTATAGTATATTGTTAGAATTGTCCTATTTTATTATTAGTTACTGTTGTTAATCTATTACTTTGCCTAATTTATAAATTAAACTTTATCATAAGTATGTATATATAGGAAAAACATTATATATATAGTGTTTGGTACTATCTGTTGGTTTCAGGCATCCACTGGGGGCCTTGGAACATATCCGCCACTGGTAAATGGGGACTACTGCACTTGGAATGATGTCCTTGATTAGGAGATAGAAGCTGTGATCCAGTTTACAAGTGGAGAGGTTGGCTTTAAGATAGTAACTTGTATAGTTGATCACAGGAGTTTGTAAATAGGAAGGAAGACAATATTTTAGCCCAGATGAAGAAGGTTGGTTGATTTGGCTTCATGAGGTACTGAAGACCGGAGAGTCATCTGAAACAGAGAGCTAATTTCTCTTTCTCTCTCTCTCTGATTCTTGAGCTTCATAGTGTCTCATAGCTCTTCTTGTCTGCTTCATTCTCCATTCTTTCTGAAGTCTGACTGACATCCAATACTTAAGCAGAGACATGGCAGGACATAGCTCCACCATAATTCTCTCAGGTCATCACCTTAATTGCTTAGAGTTGCTATGCCTCAAGTATAAACTTCTTGAAGAAAGAACTATATGATTTTCTCATCTGAGGTCAGGTACCTACCACTGTTTCAGTTACCTATAGCCAGTAATTTGTCCCACAGCTCACTTTGCAAGGATTGTGAAGACTGACTCCCTGAGAAGCAGATATGAGCAGGTTCTAGAAGAGCATGTGAAGTCTGGGGGGAAATAACTTCAATTTCTAGGAAATGCGTGTGTATGTGTGCAGATCATGCATATAAAATACCCAAAGTTAATCTGTAAAATAGCTCTGCTTAAGTGAATTTAGGGCTTTATTTTGCAATTAAAAATTCTAGAATAAGAAAATCATATTTTAAATTATCGATGCATAGTTTAAATTATTGGTGCATTTTTCTTTTTATGAAGTTTAGATTCCTTACTAAGAAATATAACTGAATATGTATTGTCAGGCTAATTCTACAGTGCAAAGTGGACTGTAGACCTCTATACGCCGAAGCTGTTCATCTGCTGCTTCGAGTCCTTTCACCGTATTGCAAAGTGTCTTTTCAAAACTAGTCTTTTAGCCCAGATGGAATTTGGTGTTGTGCTTAATGGTCGCTTAAGACAAAAATGAATACTACTTTGTCATATTACTTGCTAGCCCTGGCTGAATTATTTGCACAGTTGGGCACTATTGTAAAAGTGTTTGTGCCTTTGGCAAAAAATAAAATTGCATAGAGCAGTAAAATGCCATAGGAAAAAATGCTTTTTTGGATGTATGAACATTAATAATTCTTTAATAATTAAATATTATAATTACACATCTATCCAGAAAGAAATGTATCTTAAGTTTAGAAAAGTGCTTTCATTTGTTAAGAGCCCTAGATGTGAATAAAAGTCAGACTTAGGTAAATTTTTTTTTCTGTCGATATGTTTAATGTGGCTTCCATTTGTCTAGCATCTATCTTCTCCTTCTTCCTCAGGGCTAGCACCCCAGATTTTTATCTAGGCACAGATAATGGGAATAAAGACTATGTTTTCTGGCTTTCATCCTTTGCAGCTAGATGCGACTACAACTAAGTTCTACAAAACTTCCAGGAAGTTTCTGTAAAAGGAGCACTGATCCCCCTCTTCGCCTTTTCTTTTTTCCCACTGGCCCTGAAGTAGAAGCCACAAATGGAGGAAGCAGAAAAGAAAGGAGGTTGGACTCCTAGCATTTCTGAGCTTTCACACTTTCCCAGACTGCTTTGTTCCTGTATCGGTTCTCTATCGCCACAGTAATACTGAGTAAAAAATGTTGACAAAACCTCAATGGCATAAAAAAAAATACTTATTTTTCATCTATATGTAGGATTCAGCCACTCGGAGGCTGGGCTCACTCATGCTTCTAGTGATCAGCGGAGGGTTGGCTGATTTAGGCTGGGTTCAGATGGAGCAATTGGGATGACTTAGCTCTGCCCCACATGTCTTTCATACTCCAGCAGAGCAGATGGGCATATCTTCCTCGTGGAATGATATAGACACATCAAAGCAAGTGGAAATATGCAAGGCCCCTTAGGGTTTGGGCTTGAAACTGGAAAACCAGAACTTTTGCCTCATCTTTTTGGCCAAAGGAAGTCACAAGGCCAGCCCAGCTTCTAGGACATAGATTTTACCTCTTCAATGAGAGAAACTGAAGGATACATATAAAGAGGATGATGTAGAGAAGAGTGAAGAATAAGGGATATATTTGCAATTTTTCACATTTTCAAACTTCTTTTATGTAAGGGACAAACTTCTGTCTTGTTTAAGCTTCTGTACTATAGTTTTGTTTTTGTTATCTGTAGCTGACCCTAATTCTGACTGATTTATTGATCTCCCATTGGAATGTAAATTCCATGACGGCAAGGATTTTTGTTTTTAAATTCACAGCTGTATGCACAGAATGGAACAATGTAAACTACATAATATTTCTAAAAGACCTTTTTATTTATAAACCAGCTATAGAGGATTCTCTTTTCTGCAGTTATTTTCAGAAACAACCAAAGATTTGGTCAATTATATTAATACAACATTTGCTGATGTGCCATTTTTTGGATCATCAGTTAAAAGATTGTGGAAACCTATTTTTGGTTCAGGATAGAGGTGAGGAAACATCACGAATAGGTATATTTTAAAGACATAGCTTTGATTTTTGTTTATTTAAAAAGCATTTCTTTGGCTATAAAAAAGTGACATTATGAGATGAAATATGATTAAAACATCAAGAAGTGGGAATTACTAATATTTCAAATATGATTTATAGTAGTTCTTTTCTATATCCATAAAACATAAAGATCAAACTTTGCTTTAATTGTTGTTTCTTTTTTCTACATGCATTATCTTATATTCTTGAACATATTTCTATCCCACACAGTAAACTAATAGACATGAAAATATTGGAAATAGTGCAGTTGTTTTCACTGGTCTTTTTGATAAGGACAAATGTTTCTACACAAGCAAAGTAAGCTGATTTTTGAAAATTTTTGTTTACTTTTGGAGGAGTGAATATAAACCTACAGATCATATGTAATTGTCACAGAAATACAGATTTACACACACAAGTTTACACCTGGGTTTCTCAACCTCAGCATTATTTACATTTTGGGTTGGATAATTCTTTGCTGTTACAGGGCTGTCCTGTGCATTGCAGGATGTTAGCAGCGTCTCTGGCCTCTACACACTAGGTGTCAGTAACCCTAACCTTCCTAAGTTATGACAATCAAAAATATCTCCAGACATTGCAAAATTACCACCCTAACCCCTTTGAAAACCACTGAGTTACACAGACACATATAACATGAAAGCAATTTCCAATGAAGCATTTGACAATATTTTTCAAGATCTTGAAAAGTGGCATCTCAAAGCATGAAACATGCACCATATATAGCACGTTAGTATCACTTCGAGGGTTTGTAATGAAATGGATACATCTTTCCACTTTTTCACTTTATTGCACTTGTGATATGAAGCTTGGTTTTCTTCATATCAGATCTAAATGAGCAAGTTGTCAGCTTGATAAAGACAAAAGAGCCAGGCATGTAAACAATAAAAATACAACATATAACTAGAGGCACCTAACAATTACCAGTGATTCATTTTTGAGCCTACAGAGTTTTTATTTTAATTCCAGGGGATACTCTTAACAGTTGGAATCTAGTCCTGGGGGTAGAATAAAAATTAGTTTCTTATATTCTCAGCAGCTGAAAAGAAAAATGACTGTTTACCTGCGTTCCATTCTCAAACAATGTGGGGTGGCCCTTGGGCTGTATTGTCTCCATTGTTTGTTTATATGTCTTATGATCTAGTCTGAGAATGCTTCAGGGTTGCTGAAGCAGTTTTGAGACCTGAGAAATAATAATTAATTTTGAAATACTCCATCAAAATAAAAATTATTTCTGAGTCAACAAACATTCGTTGCAAACACAACATCAAGAATTTTTGTGAGAATGGAAGTTTCTATATTTAGAGCTCAAAGAGACAAGTTTTTAAAATATTACTTCAGAGTGACAAATTAAAGATATAGTTACAAATATAGACATTTGGTTCATTTAGGTAAATTAAATAAACTACCTTATTTTTAACATACCTGTTATTTAATAGAAATTCAAGAGACATGAATTTTCCTCCTACTTGTGGAACAAACGAGATCTTTGATTTCGAGAGGGGGAAGAAAGGAATTTTTTTTAATGACTTTTACAGCCAGGAGCTCCACCTATCTTCTCCCAGCTACTTACTGCTATTTCTGGTCACTTAACTTCTCTATGTCGAATTCCTCACCTTCAAATTAGGATGTAGGATCTAGCCAATGTTTCTTAACTGAGAATCCATGCAAAGAATTCAGGGTGGTGTCTGAATTTTTTTTAAATTGCGTGAAAATTTTTGAGTATACATGTATGTGAAATACTCTGTGAAAGATGGTCTAGAGCTTCCATCACTTTTTCAAAAGTATACAGACCCTGAAAAATAAAGAATTAATTTACTTAGGATAAACTAGGGTGTGAGTGCCCGGAGTAGGCAAACGCAGGAGGTATGCAGGCATGGAAAGCTCTAAGGATGTCTATTTGTGTTCCTCAGCTTCCTTGTATATTATGTGCTAAAATGGAATGGCTCGAGAAAGTATGAGTAAGAAAGCCCCTGTAATAGAGGGCTGATTCTCCTCTCATACATCCTTCTTCTTAATCTCCACTCTTAAATTCACAAAAGAAAGATTTATTTCTTCTAATTCTTTCATAATCTTACTATGGTGCATCGCCTCCATAGTGTTAAAAATCTCCATGGTGCCAAACAGAGGAGTATTTCAGGATATTAGTGTTGAAGTTAAGAAAGTAAATGACTTTAATGACTAGATGACAATTTGTACTTTTCATGGTTTAATCCATTTCTAAAGACTATTTTGTCTGATCTAAGTATTGTTACCTCATTTTCTTAAAAAATTTTCATTTACATGAAATATCTTTTTCTATTCCTTTACTTTCCATCTAGGTAGCTTTCCATCTGAATTGGGTCTCCTGAAGACAGCATATGTATGGGTCTTGTTTTCTTATTAATTCAGCTACCCTATCTTTTAATTGGAACATTTAATTCATTTACATTTAAAGTGATTACTGTAAATAGTTGTTGTACATAGGTACATAGTTATGAGCATTTAGAGTACATAGTTATTGGCATTTTATTATTCATAAAACATAAAAACATTTATGTTTTTTTTCCTTCTGTTTCTTCTTCTTAATGAAGTCTCTTTAACATTTCTTGTAATACTTGGTGATGATAAATTCCTTTAGCTTTTTCCTGTCTGGGAAGCTGTTGATCCCTCCTTTGATTTTAATTGATAGCCTTGCGAGGTAGAGTAGTCTTGGTTGTAAGTCCTTGCTTTTCATCACTTTGAATATTCTGTGTCAATCTCTTCTAGCCTGCAAAGTTTCTGTTAAGGAATCATTTGACAGTTTTACAGGAGTTTCCTTGTAGGTGACTAATCACCTTTCTTTTATCGCTTTTAAGATTTTCTCTTTGTCTTTACCCTTTGATATTTTAATTATGATGTGTCTTGGTGTGGGATTCTTTAGGTTCATCTTGTTTGGGATTCTCTGTGCTTCCTGGACTTGTATATCTATTTCTTTCATCAGGTTAAGGAAGTTAGCAGTCATTTCTTCAGATAGGTTCTCATTCTCTTGCTCTCTCTTCTCCTTCTGGTACCCTTGTGATCTGAATGTTATTATGCTTGATGTTGTCCCAGAGGTTCCTTAGACTATCCTCATTTTTTTGTTATTTCTTTTTTCCTCTTGCTGTTTTGATTGGATATTTTCTGTTACCTTCTCTTCACTTAATCTGTTGTTGATTTCTTCTAGTGTATTCTTCATTTTAGTTATTGTATTCTTCATTTCTAACTCGTTCTTTTTTTATGGTTTCTATGTCCTTTTATATGCTTACTATCTCCTTGTTTAAATTCTTACTAAGTTCATTGAACATCCTTATAACCCATGTTTTGAACTCTGTATCTGGAAGATTGCTTGCCTCCATTTCGTTTAGTTCTTATTCTGGAGTTTTGTTCTGTTCTTTCATTTAGGATATATTTGTTTGTCACCTCATTTTGGCTATCTCTCTGTGTTTGTTTCTATGTATTAGATAGATTTGCTACATCTCCCAGTCTTAACAAGGTGACCGTATGTATTAGGTGTCCTGTGGGGCCCAGTGGGAAAGTCTCCCTGATCACTTGAGTCGGATACTCTAGGAGTGTTTCTTGTGCAGGTTATGTTTACCCTCCTGTAGTAGTTGAGCCTTGACTTTTGTTGGTATGTCAGTAGGTGGGACTGACACTCAGGTTGACTAGCTGTGAGGATTGGCTACAACCACAGTATAGTGCTGCTGTGTGGGGATTTTCGCCACAGAGCAGGATTTGCCTGCCAAGACCACCCTTTGGATATGCCACTTATAAGGCTAATTGGGTGATGCTCTGTTTTGGTCTGAAGTCAGCCACCAGATATGTTGGTGTTGGGGTCTCTTGGGAGGTTACCTAGTAGGAGTTACAAAGTAATCTGTGTTTGGTCTGTGCTGGACCTTAAGGCACATGAGAGAGGCCTCACTGTGAACTGAGGCTGGTTGCTACCAGTACTGGGCCTAGGGTAGCTCAGCAAAAGGCCCAGGGCACCTTGAGGCTGTGTCAGCCTACTGGCTGCCTGTAAGTCTCAGCTGCTGAAAGAGCCTTAGATGGTATGTGAATTGAGTGAAGTGAGGTCTCAGGAAGTCACCAGGGTGGGGTGAGTGGTGTTTACCAGGTTAATACAGATTCATATTTGGCATCAGTAATGAGCCTGGAACCACTCAGTAAAAAGCACAGAGCACATACTGAGGCCAGCTGCGGCCCCCCTGGGACCTGTGGACCCTTGAGAGTTGTCCAAGAAAGACTGCAGCATGGCCAATGCTGGCTGCCCATTGCCAAAAGAGCCTTAGATGGTGCATAAGTTGGGTGGGGTGGGGCTCCAAGGATTTACCTGATTGGAGCAAGGGGAGTTTACCAGGCAAATGCAAATTCAGATTTAGCCCTCTGTAGGGAGGGCTCAACACAGGAAGATGGCACCTGCCCACTGGCTGCATTCAAAGAGTGCTCAACACAGGGATAATGGTAGCTGTCCCTCCAGCCCTTGCCCTGAAGTCACACATATCGTTCTCTCCCTATATGTCTCTGGTGCTTCTTGAGCTGCTGTCTCCCTGCCAGAGCCCAGGGTGAGTGCCTGGGAGTGAGAGAGTCTGTGCACAGACCCTTTAAGAGCACACCTGGGTTTCTAGCAGTGCTCTATCTCACCCAGAGGGAGGGAATCCCCACTGATTTTCACAGTCGGATGTTGTGGGAGCTGCTCATCCAACACTGGTGCTCCAGGCTAGGGAGCCTGGTATAGGGTTGAGACCCCTCAAGGGAGACTTCTTCAGCTGAGATATCCCTCCTGATTTTTAACTACCACATATGAGTGTGGGGCCAGCCCCTTTCAAATCTCTGCCCCTCCTACCAGTCTTGACGTGGCTTCTTTTTTATATCCTTAGGTATAGGACTTCCGTTCATCCAGTCTTCAGATGGTTCTCCAGGTTGATTGTTCTATAATTTAGTTGTAATTTTAATATAATGATGCGTTCACCTCTTTTGCCATCTTGACTAGAACCTTTTGATGTTTTTTCTTTGTTCCTTCCCTTCATTTTTATTAAAATCAATTTTGCCAAAGTTCATAAATATATTAGTTTCTTCAAAGAAACAACTACTTTTGTTGATTCTCTCTACTATATGTATATATTTTTTTCTATTTCATTAATTTCTTTTCTTATTGCTATTATTTTCCTTCTATCTTCTTTAGGTTTTAATTCGCTGTTATTTTTCTAACTTCTTAAGCAAAATATTTTAATCTTTGATTTTTCAACTTTAACTTTTTATCTATTAAATATATTGAGCATGTATATTTCCTTCTAAGCTCTAGTCTATATCTACAAATTTTTATATATAATATTTCATTATCATTCAGTTACAGATTTTTTCTTATTTACAATATGATATTTTTGAGCATGGATTATTTAGTAGTGCATTGCTTAATTTCTAAGCATTTAGGAGATCTTTTGTTGTCAATTTTTAGCTTAATTATAATGTGTTCAGAAAACATGTTATAAATGATTTCAATTATTTGGCATGTTTATGACCCAATCTTGGTAAATATTTCACGTGTACTTGAAAAGCGCATGAGTTTACAGTTTGGCCTGACAGCTCTCTTGGTCTTCCATAGCTCCCTCCCCATATTCCCTCATAGGCTTTGACCTAACACATCTCTTGCATGGCTAATTCAGTCTTGCTATCTAATTTTTAGAAGACCTGTACTAACACAGAACTCATTTATTCTCTACTGCATTTTGTGCCATCGTTGCAATGTATTTACTCGCACATATATTTAAAATCCCCAAGGCATTATTATTTGTTATAGTCAATATTCATTTGCATTTATCCACAAACTTTTTTTCTGCTAGTCTTTATTTCTTCTTGTATTTTCATAGCCTTGCCCTCATAGAACTGAAGTCACATTTTTATTCTATCTCAAGAATCTTTTTCGTATTTCCTTGGTCTCTTGCTGATAAAATCCCCTCCCTTCCTCTTTTTTTTTGTTTACCTAAAAACATTTTTATTTTGCCTTTATTTTTAAAAGATATCTTAACTAAATATAAAATTTTAGGTCTTCTGCCAGCATCCATGAAACTATGGTAGGCTAACTTATTAGCTTGCAAGTAGGATACAATCTCAAGCCCTTTACAGTTCTTGACAATTATTATCTGAATTTGCAGTTTTACTTGCTGACTTATATATCATCTGTCTCCTTTCTAGAATTTAAGTTCTTAGGGCAGAGACTTTGTCTCTTTTTACCCTATATCTTCAGCACATAAAACAATTCTTGGCAAATAGCAGACATTTAATAAATATTTTCTGTCAGAATAAATAAATACATGAAAATATTTTATTACATACTTTCCTAGCATAACTTTCCAAAAATCTATAGCGCCATTTTCCTTATCATATCCTAAAACAAACAAACAAACAAACAAACAAAAAACATAGATTCTCAAAGTTAATGCTGCCTAGATAATTTTTCTTCATACCTAGAATATTAGTTAAATCTTTTCTCAGCATATTCATGTTACTTCCCATTTCTTCCAAAGCACATAATTTATATTTGTTCCTATTGTAGAAGTTTAGTATTGTGGGTACAAAGGGTAATACTCTGGAATCTAGAGTAAAATTGCTTCTCAGTCTCTTTCTGGCTTTACCCTGGCGTTACCCCTTACTAGCAGTGTATCCTTGAGCAACTTACTTAACCTTTCTAGACTGAAGTTCCTTAATTTCTAAAATAGAGATAACAGTAATACCTATCATAATATTATTGAAACTATAATCAAAGATAACACATGTAAAGTACTTAGCAGAGTAATGGGACTATAATACACATTGAATAAGTATAAGCTGAACTGTCTATGGAATTTGGATATGGTTATTTCTCTTGGTGATGCTTATGGTGACTCTGAGTTAGAACTCTTTGCTAACTTTATGCATATGCTCTTTGTTTCACGGTGAAAGAAATTACAAAACCAGTGAACAATAATAGGCTCAGAACTGTAAAGCTCTGGGATGCACCACTAAGCTTTTATCCAGCTTTTTATTTGCTGCAGGTGAGCTGAGAACACGTCTCCGAAGTAAAAGAGGAAAAGAGTTGAGCAAATATTTTAGAATTTCCAGGAAGTAAAAAGAACTGCATTTTGATTTTGATCTGCATTTCTATGTTTATGGTAGTTGAAATTTAAATGTGTTATTTTGGTCATAATTTCCTCCTAAATGATTGTCTCGGAGTTCAGATTTATTAAAATTATAGAGTAACAACATAGTTGAAATCTTATTTTATAAGATAGGAAACCGAGACATCATGGTGAAATGACAAAATGTTTTAATGGAGATGCAAATTCTGGCTGAGCAGACATTCATGAATTTATATCTCAAGTTTAAGTGTAAAGACCAGAGCTGATATTAAATAATCATTATGCCACTAGATAGGAGTGTAACCACATCATTCTGATATTACATTTTATTTTTTTAACTTCAAAGACTATCTGAGAAAAGTTTCTGACCAAGCAGCAATATCGAAGATGAAGAATGCTTCTTTTGTGAAGTAGCACAAAGGCGGAGCATAGGCTTGGATTTATCTTTCCCAAATGCTGGCAGCAAGCAGTCATGTACAATTGCTAGCTCAAAAAAAGTCACAATTCTTCATGAACTCCACATCAACACCAGTGCAAAGGGTTGCTGAAAAAATAGACTGAAAAGCTGGTGGTTATAGTTAGATTTCTAGAAATAGACGAATTTCAGAAAACAGAAACAGAAAAGGCTTGACATTCTCAGATGGTGTTATATTTACAAGTTGCTCTAGCAAATGAAATTGAACGTTGATGACAAAGCATTCACCAGAAAATAAATAAATAACAGAAACAGTCCCTGGGGCCTGTGATTGAGGATAGCATTTTGTTTATCAGGCAGAAAACTTTCCTTAACTAATGCTAAACCTAAGGAGTGTGAGACAGAATGAATATAAACAGCAGCTTCAGAGACATGGAGGTTAGTAACAAATGACACATACAGAAATACATTGGGCACATTTTCCTCGAAGAGCATTCTTATCATCCTCATTGTTATCAGCAACTCCATGCGCATGCTAGGTTGCCCACATATCATGCATTTGGTTTGTTTGGACAGTACTGGTTTCATTGTTCTTGTGACCCTGGCTTCCAGCGTTCACTTTCACTCTCACAAGTGTCTTGGTTTGGACAATAAATTATATGATCACTCTGTACATGAGAGTGATCATTAGTAGGCATTTGGAAGCTAATCCAAGAAAAGCTGTGGCCCCTGGACTTAATGGTACTTATTTTTCTCCTTTGCAGAAAACGTGCCCCTGTTGCATTCTGGAAGAGCAGGGGCTGGGGTCAGGGGTACGCAGCACCTTGGCACCAGCAAGACTTAATAGATGAGTAAGTTGGTTGAATTAAATACTTAACCACCCCAGAGTCTCTTAGGTTTAGGTAAATATTACACCTTTGTTGAAGATTCTGAGGAGTTTAAAGAATACAGTAGTCCCCCTTATTCATAGTTTTGCTTTTTGTGGTTCCAGTTACCTATGGTCAATCCTGATCTGAAAATAATAGATGAAAAATTCCAGAAGTAAACAATCCATGAGTTCTAAATTGAGAGCCATTCTGGAGTAGCAGGTAAAATATCACACCATCCTGCTCTGTCCCACCTGGAACATGACTCATCCTGTTGTCCATGTTGTATATGCTCCCTGCCAGTTAGTCACTTAGTAGCCATCTAGGTTATCAGAGCCACTCTACCCACCGGTATAGCAGTGCTTGTGTTCAAGTAATCTTTTTTTTACTTCATAATGGCCCCAAAGCGCAAGAGTAGTCATGCTGGCAATTCGAGTATGCCAAACAGAAGCCGTAAAGTGTACGTATGTACGTATAGGAAAAATATGTTATATAAAGGGTTTAGTACTATCCATAGTTTCAGGCCTCCAATGGGAGTCTTGAAACATATCCTCCATGGGGAAGAGAGGATTACTGTACTGTAGCCCAGTCAAAGGGAAGCTGTCTTCAACCTTTCCATATTGGAAAGCAACCATGATATAGTATTTGGTTTGGCTAGAAATCTGGCTCTTACAGCACCAACAATCTGACCAGTCCTCTTCATGCCCAAAAGTGTAGAGTGAGTTAATCTTTGCTATTATTCTGATGAAAAAGTCTCAAGCATATGCTTCCCAAAGATAACAAAATTGTAAAGCTACCAGTTAAACCTATTCATAGACTAAACATCCCTTTGTTTCTTATCAGGGAAAGTAACTAATCAACTGGGTCCCCAAATAGGGTTTATTGTTTGAGGATGTTTAATTTCCCAAAGAATCACATCAAAAATAAAGTTGGGATTACCTTTTTGAATGAGCCATCTATCCTTTGTAGTCATTAGAAATAAAAGAAATAAGATACAAAATCTAAGCTAGATTTTTTAAAAGCACCTAATACCAAGATGTTAAAAATGTAGATTTATTTCTCAAAATTTATTCTCATATCTCTATGAAGAAAGGAGTAACTATTATTAGCATCTCTGACCTCTGCAAAGTAAAGATCAGGTTGAGAAGGAGACAAAAAATGTGGTTGCAAAGATGTGGTAAAAATAATGATGTTTTATTGAGCTTCACATTAAGAAAAAATGGATAAAAATAATTAAGACTTTACCTTTGGTGATGATTACAAGGATGTGCATAGAAATGAGGGGCTCTAGGCCAAAGCTAAAAAGGAGGATTAAAGAATTTTCAGGCTAATTTATTCTGAACCTCACTCTTACTTGAATTATCTTGGATATTTGTCAACTGAAAATAGTTAACTAGAGCCATTCATCAATAAGAATCATTTATTGCTCATCTGAAAACACATTTAATTCTAAAGAATTTATTAATTCATTCGATGAAGATTTATTTACCACTTGCCTATGCTGGTAACTTTTCTGAGTGCCTGGAACACTGAAGTAAACAAGACAGACAAGACCTTCCTGAACTTACGTGATTGACAAGAGATAGATTTAAACATTGAGAAATGGAGTGACTTCAGACTGGGTAAGTGTTATGAATGATGAACTAAAGATTGCTATAAGCTTTTGGGATTTAGACAAAAAATTTCTGGATGGTGAAATTTAAGCAAATATAAGGCGAGGAACAGAAAAAGTGGTAAGAAAAATCATCACCAGAATAAAATTAGGTATTGGCAATAAGTTTTCTTTCTTTCACTAGCTGCCTTCCTTCAATGCTGAATGACTCCTAGCTTTCCCAAAATTAGGCTATTTGCTACTCTCTATCCATTTCTCAAATGGAGATCCTTTGTGATCCAAGGACTCTTTCTTTGTGAGTCTTTAATCTAACACCTAATTAGTTTGCAATCCAAAATCGCTCTTCTCATGCTTTTCCTTGATGCTACAAACCTGGGCAGAATGTGTCCCTCTATTTAGTCCTCTTGCACGATGATATTTCATTGGTTTGATTCCCATATGAAAATTACCCAGGTGCACAGAGGAGAAGGTGGCACCAAAACAGGTAACTAGAGACTTTTAGCTGTGTTGAGAGCACTTTTGTCTCCAGTGGAGACTCATTACTATTGAGTCCTGCAGTTGTTTGGTTGCTACTGTTGTTGTTGTTCCATATTGTTTTAATACTTCCCTGCCCTAGTTGCTTTCTGTTCCAATTAACCCTTTACACAGTTGCCCCAAGTATGTTTTTGTTTTGTTTTTCAGAAACAAAATCTAGTACTTGTGCAGATTGTTCTGTATTCCCTCCTAAAAAATTCCATGTTGACACACCTAGGTCTGATTTATTAATTATTTTTATTATATTCAGTGTATGAATATACCACATTTTGTTGTTCTAGTCCCCTATTGCTGGCCTTTTAGTTTGTTTCAACTTCATTTCTATTATTGCAAAGGACTTTTATGCAGTTTGCTTTTGGTATCAGTGACAAAGTTCCTCAAAGGAACGCTTAAAGTGCACATTTTCAATGATGAAAATTGCTAAATGCTCAAACTGGCTGTACCAATTTATCCTCTCCCTAGAGTTTATGAGAGTTTCCATTTCCCTACATCATCTCAATACCTGGATGAAATTTCTGCCAATTTGATGGGACTCGGGAAGCTGGGAAATAGCATTTAATTGTTTTAGTTTGCATCTCTCTGATTACAAATGAGGTCAAGCATTTAAAATGTTTATTTCAATATCAACTCCCTATTCATGTTCTCTACCCAAATTCATTTTGGTTTGTCTTTTTTCTTCTGCTAATGTTTAAGAATCTTGTATACACTTAGATTAATAACTATGTGTTCTACTGTATGTGTATATCGCAAACATTTTCTACCATTCTGAGGCTTTCCTTTAAATTTTTAATTTTGATATAATCAAGTTTATTAGTCATTTTTTTGTTATAATTTGTGACTTTAGTGTTTTTCTAAGAAACCCTTCTCTGTTGTAAGGTTATGAAGATATTGTCCTGTAATTTTTTCTATTAAGTATTTAAATTATATTCTCATTTAGGTCTTTAATTCATCTGGATTTTTTTTCCTAAGTGATTTGAGGAGAGGATCTAAAATACTTCTTTTTCTGGATGGATAGCCTTCATCCAAACACCTCTTTCTCTATAGCCGATCTTTTCCTTGTGAGCTTGTAATGAGCTGTCAGATAACAAGATCTCATAAATACATATATAAGTTTTTAGACTCTCTATTCTGTTTAGCTGACCTATTTGAGTCTACCTGTGACAATACTATGCAGCATTAGTAGTTATTATTTCATATCGAATCTTGATATCTGACAAAGCAATTCCCTTTTTCTTGTATTTCAAAATTAGTTTGGTTATCATTGGCCATGCTATCGAAATAGGTTTGTGGAGTTCTAACAAAATTATTGAACTTTGACTGAAATTGCATTTAATATAGACTAAATCTGACATACTGAGCTCTTTTAAATATTGATTTTTCCTTCTATAGACATACTACATCTTTACATTTATTCAGATCTTCTTTTATGTCTCTCAATAAAATTTTATAACTTTTCCCATAATAACCTTATATATCTTTTGTTAAATTTATTCTTTGATACCTTATCATTTTTCCTCTTATTATCCTGTCTAGAACCTTTATTATAATATTAAATTCCGGTGGTGGCAGTGAGATTTCACACAGCTTTGTTTTTGAATTTAAAAAGAACTCTTTTAAAGTTTCACTATTAAGTATAATATTTACTCTATGGTAGATATCCTTTACAAGATTAATAAAGAACCATTCTATTCTTAATTTTGATTTAAATCTTAAATATATGTTGAATTTTATTATGTGCTTTTTTTTTGCATCAATTAATATCACAAAATGTTTGGCTTAAGTTGTTATTGTGGTAAATAATTCTAATTTCTAGGTAATAAAGTTGTATGTATATTGTCTTTTGTAAAAAGCATATAACAAAATTTTAAAAAATTCCTACATGGCTATTTCCTTACTTTCTGGTACTTCCAGATGCTCCAAGCCCATCCTATATTTTCCCTGCTTCAGCCCTAGAAGCAATCATTTCTTCAAGGATCTCTGGTTCTTTTTATTGGAGAATGGTACTTAGAAAGCAAGACTGGGTGGTAGGTGTGCTCATTGCTATTGGGGTATTTTAAGCCCTCTTGGTGGACAGAGATAGGAAGTATACGTATGTATATAACTCATGCCTATACTGATTTTTAATTTCTAAATTTTTGATTCTAACTTCAGGTAGGTGATGGAAAATTGAACCCAAAACCCACTCAGGCATGGCTTGAGGTTTCCGTTTCTTGAGGGTGACTCGTTTTCCATTCATCACTGAGTGATGTCAGTCCGCTTTCTTTGATGTATTATTCTTGGGTCAGTGAGCAGTTTTTCTCTCTCTGTTTCTTGGACTGGGCACCTCTTTCTGATTCTTACCTTTAGGGAGAGAGCCCAGTGCCAATGTCCCACGAAACATGGGGTTTGCAGCCTTAGTCATAATTCTCTCTTAGGCATCAGTACCCTTACCTCATGTCTCCCGACACTCCTCAGGACTATTTAGCTTTTGTCACCCTTTAAATTTAAGTTTCTTCGTAGCTTCTTGTACCTATAGGCATCCGTTTTTTTTTTTTATTTTTTTTATTCCACTTTGGAATTCTAGTATCTATAAGAAGAAATATTTGATGTTATACTTTATCTAGTACTTCTATGTATTATTTCTATATACGTGTATGTATCTTCACATTAGCTTCATTTGCTGTATTATAAATATTGTAAATAAAAAATTCTGTTTATTGACCCCTAAGAAAACAAACACCAGAAATCTTGCATGACCTAACATCACACAGAGAATAAGTGTCAGAACTGTCTGCACACCCATCGCTTGTGTTTCCACTTTACTTCCCTGGCCTGTGGTAACTGCAATAGTTTCAAAAAGTTTTAAGCTTTACATATATGACTTATCCTTTTCTAAACTGAATTTGGTTCTAAAAATTTTCAGAGTTCTACACTGTGATCAACTTCCCTTGAAATGTTGCCATTGAATTGATAGAGGAGGGCAGAAGGTCACAGTAGACTCAGAATGGATTCCTCTTCATTTTAGGACAATCTGAACAATATTTAAGTTGCAAGCCTAATTTTGGAACAGAATAGCACTTGACAAACACAGATATTTCTAAAATTGCAGAATTCATATATAACTCAAATATTAGCCATAGGCAAACTCATCGGTTTGTTGGAATTTATATAGACTATATATATCCCAGCCCCTCATTTAAAAAAATAATTGTCTAGACTTAAAGACATAAGTCGAATTCTGGATTTGTTCCTGCTAAGGAAGAAGCTAATGTGGGCATATCAAAATAAGAGTAAATTTATGGTTCAGAGGTTGGAAAAAAGAAAATTATTAAAATACTCTCATTCCGTTATGCTTAATCTATTCTTCCTTATTCTTCCTAGTTTTTGTAACAGTTGGTTCTTATTTGTAGTCATCCCATTACATTAAAAAATAATAGTACTGAGAAAATATTGTTGTAACTAAATATTCCCCAAATTAAAGCTCTTTATTGATAGGACGACTTGTATAAAATAAATAAGTTAAACATTGTAGATTTAATTATAATCTTTGCTGAGAAAAAAGGTGAAGACAAAACAAACGAGCAAAAAAACAACCCCTCTCCTCTTCTAACCAAACTTCTCCACTCATGCCAGATGGATGTCAGCTATAAAACGTGACTGACACTTCGTTATTCAGATTATTTTTAAGCAGAAGAAATGACCCTATCAAAAAAGTACTCTTAATTCACCATAAGATGTGTGAATTCCTTAATTAGATTTCTTTTCTTAACTTTAACATTCACATTAATTTTGTGTAATGCTGATTAAAATTCAAGAATCAGTTATGCTTGGGTAAGCCACAAGCTACTTTTTAAGCACAAATTTTCTAAATCTTTGTAGCAAATACATTGTGTTATGAAGCTTTAGTATCTACTTGTGGACTTTTCAAAAGTAAATATCTTAAATTAAAAATGTACCTGTATATTTTATGGGAAATTATTAAACTCTTTAAAAATATTTATTAAAATACAGCCACTGTTGATTTAACCTAAGATCCAATATGCAATGTACAACCAGGAGATTTTTTTATTCATAGTTATTTGTTATGACTAAACATCAAAGTCTGATTAATATTAGCTGCAGATGAAGGAGTTCATTGAGTGTCAATATTTATAAAATATTAAAATTTTTACTCATCCACATAGTCTGGCAAATGTTAATGGAAATTGCTATTGGGCATGATGTTCTCATTCTGGAAAAACTTACATAATTATAGAAGAGAGAGATCTCAAGTTCAAGATTATTGGCTGTCACTGACTGCAAGCTTTTTATCTTTTCTATGAAAAGAGAAAGAGATGTAAATTACATGAAATCTTAATTTATATTAGTTGTTCCAAAGATGCTTATCCAGTAATCACTGAGAAATAATTTGGAGGCCCAAGAGCTGTATAAGCATTTGATGAATTAATGTCTTAAATAACCTTTCTGGAGTATCATGCAGTCCTAGTGGTTCAGGTTATTTTGGCCCATGGGCCCAACATTGAAAAGAGAGAAGCTTTGTCTCCGCTTTCATGCCTGCAGGAACTTATCAGTTTTTTATGTTTACGTCTTTACTGGAAAGATTAAACTCTTATGCTGTAAAACCAGTCTGTTCTAATAGTGCACTCTTTTTCATTTTGATTCTCTCTCTTGCTTTAAAAAACTTTTACAGCAGTCGATTAGAAAACAGCAGCCATTCCCACAGCAGCAGATCACTATTGTGAACACATCACTCTCTCGGGGTTTTTTCCCCTTCACCGTGTCTGTCTGCGAGTCAGCAGTATCTCTGCTCACAGAGCAGAGTGTACACTACACAAAGCCTACACCTCCTTAAATGTCGTTCTGCAAATGCAAATCATAGTGTTCTTCAAAATAAAGGAGCAAAGTATTTCCGTTGTTCTTTTTTACCTTTGTCTTTTTTTGGTTCTGCCTCATGCATGTGCTTTCTCTAAAGAAAGAGGTAACCATCTGACTCTTTGATTTATCCTATAATTCCCAATTGTGCTTCATCAAATGAAAAGTCTTTTTAAGAGAACAGTGGGAACATTTTTCATTCCTATTTCTGAAGAAAAAAAAACTAGCATATATCATAATAGAGTGATGTTTCTATAGCAGTAAAGGTCTACCTGTCTCTTTTACTCATTTCTGGAAGTTCCAAAAGCAGAAATTTCTACTCCTAGTGAGGAGAAAAAGATGTGGTATGTATGTGGGTATGTGGGTGTAAAGTCAAATGAAACAGTCAAATAATTGGAGAAAAAAACAAACTCCTCTCCATTTTCTGTTCGTCTTCTCTATTCCCCTTTCATAACCATGGCCACACTAACCAACTGCATAAGACTTGCAAGAGCAGCTGCATGATGACCTTGTTAGGTGACAGAGCCAACGCTAGATTATACTCTTATCTTGTCGACCAACAGGCATTTAGTCCATGGAAAAAAATCCATTTGAAAAGATTTGACTTTTCCTCTTAAAAAAATACCCCGATTATTCTTAAAGTGGTGACGCCTTAGCAATTACAGTTGACCTCCCCAAAAGACCTCCCTGTCTTCTGTTCTGGGAGCAGCAGCTTCCTCCATACTTAACTTGACTCCTCTAACTAAAGTGGTCCTCCCACTGTCACTTAGTAAAATTTGTCTTTGGCTTACCTATATTTTCTAGCCACTCTTGACAAGTAAACAATGGTGACATAGGAAGGGGCTTGATACTTTGACACATTCTTTGATACCGGCAAAACCCCACAAAGAAGAAAATGTATTTTATAGAAATCTTTTGTGCAGCAACTGGTGGCTGGGAGTGTGATATCTGAAATAGACTGATGCTTAGTTATCAGTATTTAGTGGGCAATAGCAGCTATGCTTAACGCCCTGCAGAGAGTAGAATGACCTTGTGAAAGGAAGAATTGTTCCATCAAAATGTCAAAAGTGCCCCCAAGAAAGAACACTGGATCTAGAGTATATTAAGAAAGAAAGAATGCTGTCTTAAGTCTGATTTGCCCATCCAACAGTTGCTCCTCTGTGTCCTATGCAACTCCTATTGCTCCCAGTTCCACTATGGGCCACTAATCACCTTCTAGTCACTTTCTGACATTCCTGGATACAATCCCTTTCAGAGAATATTGCTCCCTCTCCATGGGAACCAATATGAAAACCAACTTCGCCTTGTCTCTCTGTACTCTACAATTTCACAACGACCATATTTTATTTGATTCTACTGAGATTTTGGCATAACCAATGGAATGACATTATAAACAGAAAAGTATTTAAAGCTTTATACTAAATATGACTTTCTCTATAGTTCAAGGGAAAAAAAAGCAGCAAAGTTTATGATCTTGCTAATCTTTAAGTTTAAGGTGCTCCATTAGATGTTAAGACACAGACACATATATTACACATTTAGTGTAATATATATATCCATATATATAACAGTGTCTGACACATACTAGGGGTTTAATAAAGACTTGCTGAATGAACAAAGGAATGAACGAATGAAAGCTCCTTCTTTCCCGCCTCTCCTTGCAGTAAATCCTTTTATTTTTTGCTTAAGATAGATTTATTTTTTGTTGCTTGAATTTAATAGTCCTGACCGATTAAGAATTAAATTGCTTTTCCCCCCTATTTCTTATCTTTTGAGGAGAATTTAATCCAAACCCAGTATCTGCCAAAAAACAGAGTTTGTCAGTTACCCTCAACTCTGCCACTGGGCACTAGTTAAAAGCCCTTCTCAGAAATACGGTCGGATAATATTTGATTCACGAACACATTTCAGATGTTTAGCAGACTTTCTTCTAGTGCAGCTCTGTTGAGCTGAAATGAGATCTTCTCCTAACACAGCTTTCTGGCTTTCTAATATTCTAAGTAAATAATAAACACGAGAACTTCAATCCCCATGAATGCTGTCATCAGCTTTTCCTGCCACCCTCACCTAAAAACTTTATGAGAACCACATCTCCATATATTTTACCCCTCCCCTTTTAATGCCTGGTTGTTTTCTGGGAGCAGCCATCTCTGTGTGACAGTAGAAAGAGATTCTGAGGGAGAGTGAGGTGGAGGAGAGACTTTGGCTTCTCAAGAAGCACCTCTCATATGGCAAGTTGCCTACTTTACTGATTGATGTTTTTCTGACTCAGTGATTAAGCAGTGGGGAGTGCTAAAGTTGTTTCACTCCCTATTATCATGTATCATACAGCTTCTTCATGTAGTTAGTTTTATCTGTTGTATGTTTAGAGGAAATTTCTTTCAAATTCTGGAGATTAGTCTAGTATCATATTTAGTTTGCAGCGTTGGAAATATATACATCCTTTTTTTTTTTTTTAAAGAAATAGTGTGTTTGGAGAGATCATGATAGAACTTAAACTAAAAGGCCTAATGATTATTTATGTACATGTTATATTTCAAGTGTTTTATAGAGCCTTTATCCAAATATACACTCATGTATAAATCAAACTAGTACATACTTGCATTCATACACTTCATGTTTCAATAATGTAATTTTTTAATTTGGAGGCATAGTTTCAAGCTTTGAGCCTTCACCATTGCCAGTATTGGGACTCTGGTCCCTCACCTCCATTATAAATTCTTTCGGTCTTCAGAAAGGTATTAAAGGGCTCAGTGATAAGTTTTCAAAATATACTTCCTGCCTTGAGACCTTCTGTTCATTGTTGGGCCATTATTTTCTAATGCTAGTAGTGGCCTTGGCATGACTTTCACAGTTTGTCTGGACCCTTATTGATGGTCGCCACAACTTTCATCTTTCTCACTGATAACTGCTCTTGAAGTACTTCTATATTTATTTAGGTTTAAGTTCTTTGAATGTGGCAGTCATGCCCGATACTTTGTAAGAAGTTTATAGACCACTTATACACTCTGGTGTGCTACACAGAGGAGACAGTTTTTGGCTGTTGTTTGATTGATTACCATTAAGGCTGAAGTTGTCATGTGTCAAGTGGCAGGCTCACAGATTGGGATACTGAATCTTAGCTCTACAAGCCATTAGGAAACCATGGAGTGAATGGAGAAGGACTTACTATAGGTATTACATATATTTTTTATTGATATTTTCCATGTTTGTAGTAAGCACCTCCTATGTGCTATCTCATTTAATTTACTCTATGGAAGATATATTATTCCATTTTTACTAACAGAAAAATTCAGGCTCAGAAGAAGTGGTTGCATAGCCATAGTAAGTAACTACATAAAATGATAACTACATAAAATTACATTCTGGGAGCTGGAAAAAAACCTCAGATTTTATATGTATGGGAGAAATTTCTAAAATTTGATTAAGGGTAGGATATCTTTCCTGTGGAGATATAGCCTGGGCCAAGGACATAGTTGGTGTTCAATAGAGACCTGGAATTCTAGAAGCATAGACTTCAATAGCTGGAACTTTAACTTAGACATCTTTCTTTTCTTTCTTTTCTTTTCTTATCTTTTCTTTTCTTTCTTTTCTTTTCTTTTCTTTTCTTTTTCTTTCTTTCTCTTTCAACTTTCTTTCTTTTCTTTTTCTTTTTCTTTCTTTCTTTCTTTCTTTCAACTTTCTTTTTCTTTCTTTTCTTTCATGTCTTTTATCTTTTCTTTTGCTCTGTTTTTCTTTTTCTTTCAAGCTCTGGCATGGCTGGCACTTTCTTTCAGCGCTCTAAACAAGCCCACATCACTTTCTTATCTTTTCAGCTTTCTTTTCTTTCTTTCTTTTTCAACAAACAACAAACAATATTTTCTTCTTTCTTTCTTTCTTTCTTTTTCTTTCTTTCTTTCTTTCTTTCTTTCACTTCTTTCTTTTCAATAGTAGCTACAGAGGGAATTTGGGATTTTTGATTTTTAGCATTTTATATCTTCCTATTGTTAATTATACTGAAATTATGCCTCAAAAGCTCCTATTAGAACAGTGGCCTTACTCCTGATTATGGAAAGCCATGTTTCTCCTCCTAATTGAGCCCTGTCCTGCTGAGGGAAATGTATCTAGTTCTGTGTTTTCAGTTTAATTTTAGAATGCTATTCCTTGAGGCCCTGTAGTTTGACAATTCTAAGTCCCGGCAAAAAAGACTAGTATATTCTGCTGGTGGATATGTCCTATATCTGCTCTGTCCAAAACAGTAATCACTAGCCATATGTGGCTATTGAGCACTTGAAATGTGGCAAGTGTGCCTGAGGACTTAAAATGTAATTTTATTTAATCCAAATTAACTTACAGTTAAACTTAAATAGCCACGTGTAGCTACTGGCTGCCATATTGGACAGCACAACTCTAGTGTCTGGCCAAAAGGAAACCAATCAGTTTCAGATTACATATCAGTCTGCTCTTCCTACTGAAGTCTTGTCTCAACAGAGCTTTTACCTCTGTACAGTCATGTGATTCCATCCTGCTCTCACCTCGCGCAATTAACTTTCTCTTTTATCACTTGTTTCTCAGCATTTTTCACTCATTACCTGTTTACCTCTAGCAGGAATTTTAAAACTGCTTTATTGAGAAATCTTTTCACAGAAGCATTGTTCCTCTCATTTCCCCCATGTTTGGAAAATAAAAATAGTTTGTAAAAGCTGTTTCTTTTCGTGTTACTTATTAATGTAAAGCAGTATTTCCCAAAGTGTAGAGCATGTGCCCCTAGTGGCACGAGAGACAATTTTAGGTGGTATAGTGCCAAGCATTTACATAATTTTATCACTTATTTTTATTTTAATGGCTATTGGGAAGATGTGATTAGCACCTCAAATGTGTAATTTCATGGGTATTATTGCTTAGCTAAAGTAGACATTTGCATTTTAGAGAGTCATTTAAAACAACGTTAAGTAAATAGTAGTACAGGTGGTATGCAGATATGACAAAACTTATTAATTTATTTAAAAATGGCTGAACTCTGGGCAGTGCAGTTGTTAAATAAACTTTCTGTATCAGTTCCATCCCATGTCACTTCCCACGCATTCTCTTCATTTCAACTTAAGGCTCATCACTTGCAAACACAATGTACACTTCTTCTCTATCAGGCCGTTGTTAATTTGACTACTTCTGCCAGGAGTGCCCTTCTCCCTTGACCACTCACTCTCTACCAGGTGAAATTCTGCACAACCATTAAGGCCAGAGCAAATCCTCAGAGAAACCATCCATGACACTCCTTCCTCAACTCTTTCATAAAGTGAATTGCATCTACTCTCTTATCTTCATTGTAAGTTATTTAGTCTTCCAGTATAGCACTTATCATTTGATGGTTTATTTGATTGTATATGGGTCTGTTTCACTCACTAGAATTGAGATTTCCTTGAAAGTAGAGACACTGTCTTTATTATCTTTATACCCTAAAGTTAATCACAGTGCCCAGCACATAGTGTTTATGAGATATTTGCTAAGGGATAAACTAAGTTTTTAAGTTAAACTTAATTATCAGAAGCCTATTTTAAGCACGCATTTCTCTTTTCTCTCACATTCATCACATTTGCAGGCGGCCTTTGGCCGTACAAGGCCGATAAATACTCAGAACAAGTTGCATTTAGTACAAGCCAAGAGGAAACACAACGGTTTTAAATTTGTGAGGGAAAAAACTAGAAAGCTTCCCAAAGCTAAAAAATTATTCTAAAAAATAATTTATGCTTTTGCTATCAAATAGTTTGTAGACTGAGAATTTAATTTATCCAAATAATACATTATTGAAAAATACTCTGCTTTATTGAATAAGGAGATCTTTTTGGTTTTAGTTATGAACCTTGTCTATACTGATTTCCTTCACCAAATAATTGCTTAACTATCCTTTTCACTTTGTCTGGTTAGCTACATTACAAATATAACATTACATAATTCTTTGCTATCAAGCCCAGGTAATAAGATATGTACAGAGAATATCTGAATACAATAAACTTTCTATAAGCCTCCTTATGTGAATGAGTTATTATGTCTAGGACAATAAAAATATACAAGATAGCCACGATTTATAAGAATACTTTCTATTTGAATAAAAAGTTAAGTACATTACTTCTTAAAAGCTCTTGATCCTTTCTTAAAGTGTTTTCTATCTTGGATAAGCAATATATTTGTTCAGGAGATATTTATTTCCATATGTGCTTTTCCCCTCCAACTTTATATAAAGTCTATCTAGTAGGTAAGGCCTTGTCCCATCTCTCTCTATTTTTTAACAGTACCTGATTTTGAGAATGTGTAGGACAATTTTCTATGTCCTTTTCTTTATGGCCAGTTAGTCATTTGACAAATGCTTATTACATGCCAGACACCATACTAAATGGTGGGATAGAAGCTGAGTGAGACAAGGCACTGTAGCTCATGATGCTTTTAGTCTACAGAGAAACACATAGGAAAATTGATGTCATTTTATGCACACAGAGAGCACGATGCTTCCACTAATGAGGTTATCTCATTAGGCTGCAGGGTCAGGGAAGGCTTCCTGGAAGTAGTGACTCCTGAGATAGTTTTTGAATAATAAGTAGGTGTCAGCTGGATCAGAAAAGGAGAGTGAGCAGTATATGGGAAGACCTGGAGGTGTGAAACAGCCTCGCACATAGGGAAACTGAGCATTCTGTTTGCTGTGCAAAGAGTGTACACTTGAGAATGGGAAGAAATGAGGCCAAAAGGGGAGGCAAACAGCCAGAATGGACTTTCCGCTAAGCTAAGGGACTTGAATGGCATCCTGAGAGCTGGTGGAGCCATTGAAGGGCTAATAGCAGGGAAGTGACAGGTTAGATTTGTGTTTTAGAGCACTGTGGCAGCTCAGTGTATTGAAGCAGTGCCAGACTGGGACAGGGAGCCCAGTTTAGAGGCCACTCCAGTGACCAGACTGAGATGTGACAAGGACCTGGACAAGGCTTAGTGATATGATAAGATGGGAAAGAGAGGGGGAGGTTTTTAGGGGATAACACAGCAAGACTTGGTGACTGTGGGGTGAATGAGGAGGCACAGTTCACGCATCTTCCTTCAGCATCTGGGTCAGGAATAATGTTATTCACAGAGCCAGTTGTCACAACAGGAGGAGGATATGGGTGGGTAGGGTTTGGGATATAGTGTTTCTGATGTGTCTCTGGGACATCAAGTATTGGGACTATGTGAGAGTTCTGAGAAAGAAATAGAGATTAGAGAGCTATTGGTAGTAGCAAGTGACAAGTGCAGCCAAATATGTAGATGAGATTACCCAGGGCTTATGCATTGAATAAGTAAAGCAGGGAGCCAAAGTTGAGGTTCTGGGCAAAACCAACAGTTAAGAGGCAATTGGGAAATAAGCCAGTCACAGAAGGATAAATGCTGCATGATTCCACTTACATGAAGTACCTAAAGTAGTCAAATTCAGAGACAGAAAGTAGAATGGTGGTTGCCAGGGGCTGGGTGGTGGGGTAATGAGAAAATTGTTGTTTAATGGGCAAGGAGTTTCAGTTTGGAAAGATAAATAAGTTCTGGAGATAAATGGTGGTGATGGTTGCCCAGCAATGTGAATGTACTTCATGTCACAGAAGTATACTTAAAAATGGTTAAGTCAGTAAATTTTATGCTATGGACATTTTAGCACAATTTAAAAAAAGATTAAAGAGGTTTTGTTTTACTAGAAATTGTTTAAAAAAATAATGTTTCTTAAACTTTCCCAGTATATATATATATATATATTTAAAAAGGCAGCAGGAAGAGGCAATTTGTGGAGGAGGATGCCTGTAGGAAAGATAGTGAACCAAGGGCAAAAACAAGAGAAGTATTCTTCCAGAAGCAAAAAGAGTAGAGAAAGTCAACAGTGTCAAATGTTGCATAGTGTTCAGGTAAAATAAGCGCAGAGGGAAGTCCATGGGCTTTGGAAAATGCAGGAGATTGGAAGTTTAGGGTGAAAGCTGTTTCAGTGATATGGTGGGGGCAGAAGCCATGTGTTAGTAAATTAAGGAGTGAATAGAGCAGAATGGAAATACAGACAGGATGCAAAGCTCTCCTTCATCAAGTGTTGAGAAGGCTACATAGGATTGAAAAAGGTCTAAGTTTTGCTTTGCTTTGCTTTTAAAGGTGAAAGGTATTTGAACATGTTTGTATGTTAGGGAGATAACCCAGTGGAGATGGAATCCAATCATTGGGAAAGAAATCAGCCTTGGAAGAGAATGAGGGTGGTCACCGCATGTTCAATACAGAAAAGGACAAAAAATGCATTTAAAGACAGGTATTTGTAGGGCAAAGAGAAAATTGAAGAAATTTTCACCTGATAATGTTTATCTTCTCAATGAAGAATGTGAAAGGGGAAGGTGGCAAGAGAAAGGATTTGAGGAGAGGCAAAGTTGTGTGACTTTGTGTCATCTTGTAGGAATCTATTCTAAGCTCGTATTAGCTTGAGGAAAGGAGCAGAGAACTCAAAGGGTTGAATTGATTGAGGCCAGAGATTTTGTTGGATATGGGTAATTGTGGAACAGAGGAGATTAAGGATTAATTTAAGAGATTGTCTACAGGGCTGAGGCTATTGAGGGAAACTCAAATGTTGCAGTAGAGGTTTCCTAAGCTTTATTTTAAAATATAAGTAACAGCCAGGGACAGAGGAGTGTAAGAAAGTTTCCATCATGAGGATACTATGTGAAAATGCCAGAAGTGAAAAGAGAATGTGTCTCATTCAAAGAAAATATAAAAATGACTAATAAAAAAATGCCTAATATCCTTAGCCATTAGGGAAATGCAAATTAAAACCACAATGAAATGTCATTTTACACTCACTAGGGTGGGTATAATAAAAAAAGACAGGCAATAACTAATGTTGGCAAGATATGGAGAACGCGTACACTCATACATTACTTCTGGGCACTGCAGAAAACAGTTTGGCAATTTCTTAAAAAGTTAAGCATAAATTTATCATACTACCCAGAAATCTCACTCCCAAGAAATCCCTAATCCCAAGAAAAGTAAAAACATATACCTACACAAAGATCTGCATACAATGTTTGTAGAATTATTATTTATAATAGCCAAAGACTGGGAAAAACCTAAATGTTAATTATCTGGTGACTGAATAGACAAAATGTGGTATATTCATGCAATAAAAATATTACTCAGCAATAAAAAAGAACAAACTACTGATATATGTTATGAGATGACATAGCAAAGAACCTCAAACACATTATGGCAAGTTCAAGAAGCCAGACAAAAAAGACCACATAATATATGATTCCACTTATATAAACTGTCCAGAACAAGCAAATTTATGGAATTAAAAAGTAGATTAGTGGTTTCCTAGAACAAGGGTGAAAACAAGGATGAACAATAAATAGTAAATAAACAGATTTTATTCTGTAGCCTATTAATAACAGTGCATCACATTAAGTGATTACAAATGTTAAGCCAACCTTACATTCCCAAGATACATCCCACTTGGTCACAGTATATAATTCTTTTTATATGTTGTTGGAATGGGTTTGCTAATATTTTGTTGAGGAATTTACATTAATATTTATTATGGATCTCGGTCTGTTTTTGTTTAGCCTCCAAGCCTAAAACAGTTTTTACATTTTTTTACCTGCTTAAAAAAATCAAAAGAAGACGTTTTCGTTTTCTCGACATGTGAAAACTATATTAAACCAAATTTGTAACCATCTGTAAATAAAGTTTTATCGAAACAAAGCCACACTCACTTTTTTCCTGGTGTTTATATGGCTGCATTCACATTGTAACAGCAGAGTAGTTACAACAAAAACTGTATAGACTACAAAGCCTGGAATATTTATTACTTAGCCTTTTACAAAAAACATTTCTAATTCCTGCTGTAGATTCTAATCACTTTTTTTCCTGCTTCTTTGGGTCTGTAGTAATTTTTTGTTAATTGATGGATATTGTGAATATAGGCTATAGAGATTTTGAATGATAGTATCTTTCTCCAAAGAGCATTAAATTTTAATCTGCAAGGCCAGCATCACCTTTATCAGGTGGTTTGGCTTTATCAGGAGGTTTGACTTTACAGTCTGTTAGAGAAGGTCTGTTGTTTTGTCCTTAGTACTAGGGTGTAGCTCTTGTGGCTAGGACATGGCCCTTCTACCTAGGGTGTGGTCTTTTTTGGAGACTCAACTCGAAGTCCTGGGGTTTATCAAGAACTCTCTAAACACCAACCTCGATTCCTCCTGGCATTCTGCTGCCTCTGAAATTTCTGATTAGCTAACCAGCTCTCTGACAGCTTTCTTTGCTGGGCCTCCCAGAATCTTGCCTTGAGCATGCACAGCTTAGGAACTGACTCTGAGTGGAGTATTCACAGGTCTCTCCTTTCTGAACTTTGCCCACTAAATACCAGTGGCCTTTGCAGCTCTGCACTTTGATCTTTGTCTCTTTTACTCAGTGAGACTACCACTCTCTGATTGGGCGCTATCTCCCTGCACTGTGGTTAGAAAAATGCCCTTGCAGTGAAAGTTGAGGTGAACATGGAGCTCATCTAATGTGCTAATTTGCTTCATTTCTTATATGTGTGTGTGTGTGTGTGTGTGTGTGTTTTCCCCTAAAGGATTGTATTCTTACATTGGCTACTGCCTCATATTTTATTCAGCTTTTAGAATTGTTCATGGGGGAAAGTTAATTCTAATATCATCCAATCTATCAGGTCCAATTTCAGACCAATTTTTTTAAAAAAATTTTTATACCAGATTCTTTATGTATATATTATCACTAGTCTGCATGTGTCCTGAAAGGTATATATTATTATCCTTATTTTTATTGATTAGAAAACTGACCCTCAGAAAGTTTTTTTTTTTTTTAAATTTCCTAACATTAATCCAGCTAGTCAATACAGCTGGAATTGGAACTGAGATTTCTTTGACTCCAGTTTCTGCTATAACATGCTACCTACTTAGCCATTGACAAAGCCAGTGCATAAATTCCACATAAGAGTCACTACAATTTTTCTCAAAACTTTGCATCAATATTTTTGTATATTAAAATGTTTAGAGGGAGAGAATATTGAAATCATCTGCTACAAATGTTAACAGAGGTTTGTATAAGGGTTCTGCTCCCCTATTCACAGATAATTGATAACAAATTGGATTTAAAATAGTGAGAGTTTCTGGGGTATTACTATGAACTAAATGTTTTTGTTTCTCCCAAATTCATATGTTGAAGCCCTATTCCCCATGTGATATTGTGTGGAGGTGGGTCATTAGGAAGCAATTAGGTAATGAGAATGGAGCCTTCATGAATGGGATTACTGCCCTTAAAAAAGAGATATGATAGGGACAATCTCTCTCCTTTTCTGCCATTGGAGGATATAGCAAGAAGGTAGCTGTTTGCAAATTAGGAAGAAGGCCCTCACCAGATACCAAATCTTCTTGGACCTTGATCTTAGACTTCCCAGCTATCAGGACTGTGAAAAATAAATGTTTATTGCTTAAGCCACCCAGTCTATGGTACTTTGTTATAATAATGTGAACCGGCTAAGATAGAAATTATTCATATATTTTTTGGCTAATATTTTGGGATGTTAAAATAATTTGATCTATTTAGAGAAAATTGATACTACTAAATAATTTAATATGGCGAGCTTTCTTACCATGTCACTATGACAGAGATATACCATACTATGTTTTTGGAAATGGGACATTTAGCAAATAATACTTAGAAATTTTAAACCTATCAAAATATAGTCTGACTCTGGAAAATTAGCCTTTGTTCACAACTAGTACCACATCTCCTCTAACACTCCATCTCTCTTATCAAGAAAGGTCAATTATAAATCTACAAACAGTATTCTGAGTTTCCCCCAAAGTGATAAGTTTCCAAAACACAAAACAAAAAAATTATGTAAATAAAGAGAAAGGGGTTATAAAATGTTTAAACAGTCTTTGAAACCTGTTGCCTGTTGTCCATTACTCTGCTCTGTGCACATTTTCTATATCCACTAATACTTCCTTTATTGATGGGGGGATTCTGAAAATTTGATTTCCCAGTATCCCAATTATTTTATCCTTTCTTGCATATACATTTAAAGACCCAACCAGTCCACTCCCTTTCCTACCCCTTCTGTACAAATTTCCCACTGACTTTGCTTTTCTTCTCTTGCATGAGTTCAATTATGTGAATCAAAATGCTGAAGCTCCATCATTCTAGGTGCCATGTGTGTTTTTAGTGTTTTAAGTAGATTTAATGAGACTTAGGAGAGAAAGAAAAAGCATATAAGAATGGCAGAGAGAAAGCATGGGCCATTGGGCATTTTCAGCAGCACAAGAAATTCCAGGCAACTGTTCAGAAATTTGGGGAGAATCATCAATCACTTTGGGAGCATGAATTTGAAACTTTATTCAATACAACACACAGGTGCAGTCTATGCTAAGCAGATTAGTCAAAAAGTCTGGTGACTCTGAGATCTGGAACACAGGCCAACTTCCACTGTTCCCTGTGAGTGGAAATGTCTCAAAATTAGCAACATTGGAGAAGGTGTAGCTGAGAGCCAACTGCTGCTTCCTAAAGAAATTCAACAGAACTATCATGTGTCTTAAGTGGAACGCAGATGATGTAATGGTAAGAGTGGAATGGAAATTTTGCAATACTGTTGCTCCGCTAACCACCACTGGTTAGAGTGAGGTAAACTGAGCAGTGTGACCCTGAAAACCTGCATACTGATTCTCAGTCGATTGCCTTTATCCATTTTCCTTTTATTCAGAGCTGATGCAGGAGAGATTTTGAAGCAAAGGGGGCAGCAGGTAAAAGGGAAACAGGTCTTTCTCACATTTTTTCCGTTTAACGCCATGTCAGACACACCACCATGACACTTGCACTTTTAACACCCATTTCCCTACCTCTCAAATGCTATTTAGTTACTTTTTAAGACATGAGCATGAAGCACAGAATTGGAGGTAAGAACGTATGTGATGCTATATCCCCTTTACAATAAGGAATAATAAAAACTTAAGGCTTGTAACTGCTTTTAGGTCTTTTCTTAACAGGGGATTGAAATTTTACATCTCTCATCTTGTTCCTCTCCCATTTTGGTTTTCTCCCTTTCTGACTCAGTGGGGATTTAGGTCATTTGTATTCAGTAGCCCCTCTAGAGAGACGACCAGATGGAAATGCAAACATTGAAGTGCAGACACAGCACCGAGTGTGACGTGCCAAAAACATTAAAAGGGAAGCAAGCCACATGTGAAGGAAAGGGCACTGAAGCAACCAGTCATTCCAGGAAGACACCTGAAATTACCATAAATGTTGTTTTAGTAGAGAGATTCTTACTACGATTTGCTTCCAGTTTCAGCCAAAGTGCATTTTATTTACCTCTTCTAAATTCAGTGGGTGCCCTAAGGGCAAACTCATTGTGAACTATTAGAATTTTAATGCCGATGAGATTACGAGCCTTAGTCCTGTTTGTAAAAGTTCTTTAGAATGTCTTGTGTAAATCCAAGGTATCAAAATTTGAGAACGAAAAGTTGAGAAAGAACAGAACAGCATGTTAATTATAAAAGGGAAAATGTTCTAATTTGGGTTCATTTTTGTAGAAAAAGACCTCAGAGATATTTCAGGTGGTAACTGGGTTTTACATAAATCGAAATATAGTTTGGAGAGGTTTTTTTGAATAGCTGTTTCTTAAATTTTTGATTAAAAAGGGACTCCCAATATTGTTAAAGGGATGGGAATTAACTTCTTAACCAAACAATGAATCTCATCTTTTCGTTATCTTCTCCTCTCCCTTCCCTCTGTTAACCAGATACAGTCCATTCCTTTCCTGAATGTTATTTTTTTCCTCAAAGCCATTCTCTGTGCTAAATCCTATCACTAGTATTTATTTGCTGGTTTCTAGTGCATTTGGATTGGACCGTGTTATTAGAATGCCTTTCCGTAGACATACTTACCTATCAAACATATTCAGGGCAAATAACTTCAAATAACTGGAATGGAAAAAATTAAATATGTCTATCATTTTTCACTATTTAGGCAACCTAGATAAAAAAAAAATGTAAAAAATATGTCTTTCTTAAGAGTCAGTTGTTAACTGGGATTTGAATCAATAGGTAAAAGAGATGCCTGAGACAGAGAATCAGCTTCCTTTGGTAGAGAAAAGGTCTTGTTCAGGTCTAAGATTTCTGTGCCAGATACACAGGGGTTTTCCCTTTTGGGAGTGGAGATCTTCTGGTCAGAGCAGCACTGTTGAAGCCAGCTGGGCCCCCTGCTGGGTGCTTTACCTCATTTAACTCTTGAAACACCACGGGAGGAAATATACGAGTAGCCTTGTTGCACAGAAAAGAATGTGTCTTAGAATTTCAGTAATTTGCTTAGGGTCTTTCTCCTAAGTTTTAGAGACGTGATTGGAACTCAAATCTGCCTACGTTCCTTTCACGGCCCTACAAAACGGAGACATCAAGTTGGTCAGATATCCTTCTTTCACTTACCAGAATGAATTAATCGTGGGAAGTCGCTTCTTCATATTCCTCGAGGCCTATTATAGTGAATGTAGGTGTAATTTTTAAGATGTTGGAATTTGGTTTTTTTTAATCCAGGGCCAGCACCTGTCTCAGAGTCCTGTCGCTGTCCGGGAATGTAGTGCTAGATTCTTTGGCATCTCCGTAAAAGAGAGGAGTCCCCGCCAAGTAAAGAGGGAGGTTCTATCTTTATGCCCAGACACACACACACACACACACACACACAATAATAATAATAATAATAATAATAATAATAATAATAATAATAATAATAAAACAAAACAATCACTGCAAGCCAGATCTTGGGCCTCCAAGGACCGGGGAGAGGAGGGTCGTGGGCAATGAGACACCTCGGGAGCGCCCTCTGGCGAGAAAAGAGCACGCCCGTCCCCCGCCCTGGCCCCCCTTCGCCGCCGCTGATGCCGCGGCGCCCCCGCCCGGCTCTCCGGGTTCACTCTCGGTCTCTCACTCCGTGAGACACAGACAGCGGCTTTCCCAGCGAGCGGGGGACAGGCTTAGGCGGCGCTCGCCCGGAGAAGACCCGAGCATCGAGAGAGAAGCCGAAGCCCGGAGCCCCATCCCTTCTCCCTGTAGGGGTCTCCTGAGACGACGGGCAGCTCCGCACCCCTGCGCGACACCCTTCACAACCACTTCACGGGGCGTGCCAGGACTTGGGGACGCGTCTCGGGAAGAGCTAGGGCGGGAGGCGGCGGCGGAGCGAGGGTGCGCGCCCTGGGACTGGAGAGGAGTGAGTGGCGGGATAGGTGGCGGCGGCAGCCGTAGCCGCGGGTGCCTCCCCGCCTCGCGCTTCGCAGGCAGCACCGCCTCCCCGGGCCGCGGCCGCCCGCCGGGTCCTCTGCGCGTTCCCGGGCCCGGAGCCGGCGCACGATGCGCCGGGCTGTGTTCTGATCGCCGCCGCGCCGCCGCCTTCGTCGCGATGATCCCCCCCGAGCCGCCGCAGCAGCAGCTGCAGCCGCCGCCGCCAGCCCCGCCGAACCATGTGGTGACCACTATCGAGAACCTGCCAGCGGAGGGCAGCGGCGGCGGCGGCGGCGGCGGCGGCAGCCTATCCGCCTCCTCCCGGGCTGGAGTGCGCCAGAGGATCCGTAAAGTGCTGAACAGGTGAGCGGCGGCGGGGAGCAGGGCAAGGGCCCTGGGAGCCGGACCCGGGGTCCCCTCTGCCCCTGTTCCGGGAGGCCTGGAGGCCCTTTGGGACGGAGTCGCGGCGGGGGAGACTGAAGAGACCTGGCGACCACGCGCCCCGCGCTGGTGGAGAGGCCGCGGCAGCTTTGTCCCGTAGCGGGGAGCCCTAGAGCTCCGGGGTTGCCGGCTGGTCCGAGACGGGAGTTCGGGGAGAGGCGGGGTTTCGCCTGCCTAGTGCGGTGTGTCTACACTCACACCCTCGCAAACGCGTGTTGCTTCACTTCCCTTTCCCACTCACGCCCCAGCTTTGCGCTCAGGGGCCCGGGGGGATCCCGGGGATGGCCGCGGCGGAGGCGGGAAGGCGTGGGGCTACGGGGATGGCGTGGAAGTTGCGGGCCTCGCACTGTCGCCTGCCCCGCCCGGATGTTCCGACCCCCTTGTCAGAGAATGGGGTCGCAGCGACAGCCCTGGCGGGCAGGCGAGGGACCCACTTCTGCTCGATGCTTCAGTTGCCACTGCGACTCTTCCTGGCTGGGAGCAGGAAAGGGAGGCTAGAGGCCTGGATCACACCCACGCAAAGTGCATAAATGTTGCGGGAAGGGTGTGAGAAGGGGCGCCGGGTTATTCCAAAGCCGGTGAAAGCCAGAGGAGGCGAATGCAGATCACTGGCGCTTCTCGTGCTGGAATCTGCGCAATAGATGGACCAAGGACGAGGCATTTTAGGATGAGAACCTAATTGACGTGATGAAGGGGGACCCCCTCTTGGCACTCCTGACTCGACTGTGATGTGAAAGGGACTTTTTCTACTTAGGTAACCTGAAGTGGTTGAAGAGCTGAGACTTAAAAATCACGTAGAGAATTGGTTTTGTGTGTTTTTGTTTGGTGCGTGTGTGCTTTTCCATGCACCTGTAGTGGTAACTCTTAAGGTCGCTCTTGTCATACAGGTTTCTGTGTGGCATTGTTTTGGGTAGCCAAGATTCCCCAAGGAATTCAATTAGAGCTCTTTGGAGCTCAAAGCTGTAGTGGGAGCACAAAATATGTACCGAAATGGAAGCTTGAAAAAATCTCTTTAGTTTAGGAGTATGGTGTAATTCAATTATATCAAATCTCAAACCATTTACGAGTCCAGTGAAGACTTAACATCCATATTGGCTTACTTGTGGGTACTTCTGTAGGATTCCACAAACAAGAAGAAACTCACTCTGAAGTGAGACATAAGTTGGTAATAGAAAGTCAAGCCTGTCCTTTGATTTGTAACTTAGAAATAACATTTTCTAAAATATTATGTTTAAAAGATAATGAGCAAAATAAATCAAGAAGATGCTGGATCAGTACACACATTAAGTGGGTTTCCTAGTCTTTATGATTACCTGTGGGTTTTTGAATTGTAAATGCTTTGGCATTGGCTGTTTAAATTTTTAAGCAGAATACGTTAATTATCAATTTCCGTCATCAAACTGGAAAAATGGTGCAATAGTTCATTTATCTTTGTTTTATTCCAAGTTATTATTGATTCCGTGCAAGGTATTTATTGATATTTAATAAATCTTAAAGTCCAGAATGACAAGATCACTGAGATAGGAGAGAGAAGACTTGGGTTGTCCTTATTCCTCCAGCACTAACTAGCCATGTGGCTCAGGCAAGAACTGTTCATCTCCTTGGGCATCAGTTTCTTCATTTGTAAAATGTGTTTTGTAATACTTATCTTACTTCTCATCATAGTTTTGAAAATTAGATGAGATAATACTGAAGAAAACACTTGGGAAAGTATAAAGCTCTACATGAATTCATTTATTCAAATGATTTCTTTTGTCTAAGCTGAGTCTGTGGGAGTATCATAAGCAAATTAAGTGAAGACATGGTATATCATGGGCAGAACTTTATGTTTTACTAAGCCTTCAGTGTCTGTGACATGAGTTGTATTATTCCTAATTTATAGAGGAGGAACTTAGACTGGAAGGTTGGGTCAATGACATTTAATCACAAGTACATCTGTAAATGGAAGCCTAGGGTTATATTATAGCCTTTAGACATCATAAAATATTTAGCTGTCTTTCAGAGTTTTTCAGAATGTTCAATATAATATTTTGTATTGAGTAAATGGCCTTTCCTTATCCTTAAAAGATAAGAAGAAAATATTTCTTTTGAGAAGGGGCACTTTTGGTAAGGAGACCGAAAATAATCAGAATAAATGTAAAATTCTTGATGAAATAATTTTATTAGCATGCTGGTGGATTTGGCTTTTGTACCATGATTATGTCCACAGGAGATAGTGTTAGTAGTGGCTGCTGAATTACTGGGCTGTAAGTACAAGCAAGAGTGTGGAAAGAGAGTAGAATTTAGAGATTCTGTGACAGCGCTTGGGTGTGGCTCCTTTCTGGTTTGAACCCTCCAGGTGTGTTGGACTAATCAGTAAGGACTTTAAGGTTGGCCCATTGGGGCTAAATCATAAGCATCTTTGTTCATTTTCTAAAAGCTTAAGATCACTTTTTCCTTTTCCTTCTTTTACTCTTCCTCTTTCCTTAATGCTTCTATTTCCTTCACCTGCATTGCCCTGTCAGCTCAATCTTCTGGGCATCAGTTGTTTCATCTATTTATCTCTGGCATGCAGCAACTTAGCTGCTAACAGAAAATGAGGCTGCAAATCTGGAGCCAATATAAAAACATATCCCTCCAACTTTTGGCATGCAGATATATAGTTGGCAGTGTTCTATTGCTGCGAGCTGGCCAATAGTCTCTTAAGTGTCAGACTTGGGCATTGCACCACTGTTAGTTAACTCTTAGCATCCCATTGGGCCAAAGGGGTATTGCTAAGAGACTGAGGATGGTGCAGATAGATGAGGAGTGTTAAACTGTGAGCAATGCAAGCCTGGTCAACTGCCTGCCACTGGTCACAATCTATAACAATAGCTACCTGACAACCCAGAGGAAGTGAAGCAAACACATATGCTATCTATATCCTATCTACCTAGCAATAGAGAAGTAATGGTTAGTAATTAATTAAATATACTTGCTCTCAAGATGCTTAGAATGAAAATGTAGTGTTATCTTAATGAAATCTGCCTTATAGCCTATATCATTTGATTTCCTCAGTATAGCTCTATATCCTTTCCCCCTTCTTTAAAGACTTATAGTTAGATTGCCGTATTTTGTACACAACAGGACATCTCACTGATTGACTACTTACTTTTTGTATAGCAATTAGATTATAATTAAAGCAATTAGAATATAATAGTATCCAAGACTTTGGTGAAAGAAGAGGTGTTAGATAAATTTTTTTTTAACCAGTTAATAGGGTGTGTCACATCCCCCCTCCATACTATTCGAAATTGTTTTGACAGTGGGCTGCTAGAGATACAAGATGATTTAAATGCTAAGATAATTGTTACTTTTTTAATTCTCAAAGATTTAGAATAATGTATTGGTTCAAACAAGGAGAAAATTATGGCGAATTCTTCCTCACTTATTTCTTAGCATAGAATAGTATTTCTCACCTTGCCATAGGTGAACATGATATGACAAAAAATAAAATACTTCAAGGGCAGCTGGTGATGACCCTCTCACAGAAACTGCTGATACCAGTAGATTTCTCAGAAATACACAGGAGTAGATACTGATGAATATCGTATCTGAAGATTTTCTCCTCTATAATGATTACTTAGTGAATGCTTGTAAAAACAAGTGATAGCTTGTTTTGTGTTTTGCATATGTGTGGTTTTATTTATCTTTTCCTACTTGAATATTATTTTCAGATTTTAACAAAAATAACCATGGATTTCTGGTTTTGACCCACTTTCTTCCCACTAAGAGGTATTTTGGGTTATCTCAAGTTATAAAGGGATTCTGCCTTTTTGAATCTTATAGTAGGAAAGTTTAATCAGAATGGAACCAGTAATTTGACCCTGGGTCGTCTATTCATTTGATTCAAAACTAATTTCCAACTTACATTCAGATTTATTTTATTAATTTGCAAATTTCTGAAACTTTTTTGAATTGAAAACCAAGGAACATTAAAGACATAACAGAAGAGAGTTGGTAGCAAGCTTGTATAAAAATCAACGTCTATGTGGGAAGTTACCGTATGTGTATACAGCTTTTATGAGTCATTAAATAAGGTGGACACAACATGATGAACCAACAGAAAAGCTGCCAGGGAGTAGGATTATGCTTGAACTATGTATTAGGTACAGTTGATGAAGACATAGATTATAATTTAGATGATCCTTTTTTTAAATCAAGTGGGAAGGCTTTCGTTAAAAAAATTGATAGTGAAGCTCTTCTTCAAGCTGCTTTTTTTAAACAGATGTCAAAATGAAAGGAGAAGATCAACTAGTAATGAGGATAATTGATGCAAAATATGCCAAATGGACCAGGTGGTGTGATTAAAAACAGACATTTCTAAGATCAGTAGTAAACAAAGGATATCTGAAAAATGCACTTATTTTTTAACTAAAATAAAGATGATCCAGTATATTTATTTTTATGCACAGGTATTGGAGTAATGAATGTTTGTATTAAAGAAATATTTGGTTTACCTCAGATAAAGATGATGCATTTTCTTTTCAAGTAATTCACATGTAAGAAAATGGACGTATCTTTGTATAATTTTATTTGACCTTTATTTGACTATCTCAAGATCCTTCAGTGCCTGAGGGCCATTGTAAAAGATGTCTATTTTTACCGTACATTGATATAGATGTAGATGATATAGGAAGTTGAGTAGGCTGCCCTATAGTTATCAAATTACTTAGTGCGAGAGCTGATTTATTATTTAATTGCCATTTCTCATATAAGTAGAATGTGAAAGTGCCACCATCAGGTTTTAGTTTAGTTTTCTTATTTGTGTTCAGGCCAATGAGCATTTACTGTACATTGTTCAAACACATTAATTCTTGATTATGTTTCTGAAAAAAAATGCTTAGGAAGTAAAACTCCAATAGACACATGGAAAAATACCTCATAAATATTTGGCATATTTCTTAACTGCAGCATGAACATATATAAGTACACATGCATTAATTTTTTAATAGTCAAAACCACATAACATAAAATTTACCATCTTAAACACTTTTAAGTGTATAATACAGTGGTATCACTATATACATATTGTTATACAATAGATATCTAGAATTTTTTCATTCCACCAAACTGAAACTATATCCATTGAACAACAACTCCTCTTTACCCTTCCTTACTGACTGTTACTTTTTATTTTTAAGAATTTGACTATTTTAGATCCTTCATATAAATGGAATCATGCAGTGTTTGTCTCTTTGTGACTTGCTTATTTCACTTAGCATAATGTCCTCAAGGTTCATATACATTGTCACAAATGGCAGAATTTCCTCTTTTTTGGCATTTTATTTTATTTTATTATTAGTTTCAAGTATATAGTACATTGGTTAGACATTTATATAGTTTATTAAACAATCCCCCTGATTATCATCTCTCCGGCTCTACATATAGCCATTACATTACTGCTGATTGCATTCCCTATGCCGTGCTCCACGTCCCCGTGACCATTTGTCAACTACTGATTGTACTTCTTTAACCCCTCACTGCTTTCTCCCAGCCCCTCTCGCCTCTCGCCTCTCCCTCTGGCCATCACCAGATTGTCCTCTATATTTGTGAGTCTGTTTTCAATTAGTTTGTTCTTTTTGCTCTTTAGATTCCGCATATAAGGGAAATCACATGGTATTTATCTTTGTCTGACTTATTTCACCCAGTATAATAACCTCTAGGTCTATCCATGTCTTTACAAATGGTAGGATTTCATTTTTTTTTTTTATGGCTGAGTAATATTCCAGTGTATATATGAACCATAACTTTATCCAGTCGTTTGTTGATGGGCATTTAGGTTGCTTCCATATCTTGGCTGTTGTAAATTGTGCTGCCATGAACATAGGGATGCATAGATCTTTATGAATTATTGTTTTGGTTTTCTTTGGATGAATACCCAGAAGTAAGATTGCTGAGTCAAAGAGTAGATCAATTTTTAATTTTTTGAGGAACCCCCAGACTGTTTTCCAGAGTGGCTGTATCCAATTTGCAATCTCACCGACAGTGTATGAGAGTTCTCTTTTCTCCACATCCTTGCCAACACTTGTTGTTGTTTGATTTATTAATGATAGGCATTCTGACAGGTGCGAGGTGACATCTCATTATGGTTTTAATTTGCATTTCTCTGATGATTAGTTTGTCTTTTTGTGACTTGCTTATTTCACTTAGCATAATGTCCCCAAAGTTCATCTACTTTGTCACAAATGGTAGGATTTCCTTTTTTTAAAGGCTAAATGATAAACCACACTTTCTTTATCCATTCATCTGTTGATGGATATTTAGCCTGCTTCCATTTCTTGTCTACTGTGAATAAAGCTGCAGTGAACATGAATGTGCACATATTTCTTTAAGAATCTGTTTTCAATTTGGGGGGATTTATACCCAGAAGTGGGATTGCTGGACCATATGATAATTCTCTTTTTTATATTTTCAGGAACCTCTATACTGTTTTTCACAGCACCATTTTACATTCTCACAAATAGTACACAAGGTTCCTATTTCTCTAAATCACTAACAGCATTCGTTACTTTCTGTGTTTTGATGTGTTTTGTTTTGTTTTGATAATGGCTATCCTAACAGGTGTGAACATTGTGGTTTTGATTTGCATTTCCCTAATGATTGGTGTTGTTGAGCAACTTTTCATATGCTTCTTGGCCATTCATATGTCTTTTTTAGAAAAATATCTATTCAGTTCCTTTGTTCATTTTAAAATTGGATTTTTTTTTTGCATTGTAGGAGTTGTTTATATATTCTGAATATTAACCGCTTATTAGATATATATGGTTTACAAATATTTTCTTCCATCCTGGTTACCTATTCACTCTATTGATTGTTTCTATATTCCTTTATTCTTCATCATTTGTTGTTTGCTGAGGCCTCTTCTGGAGGACATGTATATGATGAAGCATTATTCTTGGCCTGAAGGACCTCAAAATCTAACTGGGTAATTTGCCGTATACTGCTATTGAAAGCGAATCATTATAATCTGTAATTTGAATTTTTATGCGTAATGCCTAATTGTATGCTTTCAATTGTCTAGATACTGAAATTGTATAAATAAGTTGTTGGACATGCAATTCATTTAAATTTCTCATTCTGTCATTTTGACCTTATACAGGGACTACTTGAATGTATGAGAGTTAAGAAATTTCACAGAATATGTCAAGGAAAACAATAAAAATATATCTTAGAAACTATTTTCTTAAAAAAGTGTAATGCCTTAATTAGTAGCAACATAAATGTAATTTCTTTAAGTATATATTACTAAAAGTTTTAAAATATTGTTTTCTATTGGATTTTAATTCCAAACTTTATTTCAAGAAAATTTTTTTCTATATGACTCTGTGATGATTAAAACAATACCTAAATACCATTATGCAAGTTCTGATAGTATAAACCAAATATACAATATAGTTCTGATAGTATAAAACAAATTAATCAGGGAAACACATTACAATTGAATAAATGCTTAAAGAATTTTGAAAACCAAATCATGCTAATTTTATCTATTTTTAGAGCCAAAGGACTATGATTCCTAATCATTCCTGACTTTGAGATAGCACAAGGTGATCCATCATATAAGACAAGTACTTCACTGGTTTCTCACTCATTTGTTCATTCATTCATTTATTGAATGAGTATTTATTGAGTGCTTATCATATGTAAGCACTGCTGGATCATGTGATGAACCAGACAGGTATGGGCTGAAGTGGACTTTTGGGTGCCATTGGTGGAGTTTCTAAATGTTATTACTCTTTCAATACACACTATCAAGGGGACAATTTAAGGAAAGTAGAAATAAAGATAACATACATCACTTATCAAAAATGGTTAGATTTTCAAAGAGGTGCACAAAAAAGCCCCATAATTGAGCTGTTTCAGCTGTACGAAAATTACTCAAGAGGAAAACTAAATCCATAATAAAATTACTTGAAGTATACATAGAGTCAAGGGGCAGATCTTTCTTGATGACCATAATAGAATTTGTTTTACTCAGGACTTTAAAAAAAGGAGGACTAGCCATTAATGTTCATCTACCTTCAAAGTGTTAGAAGAAAAAGAACAGATTTAAATTCCATCTTGCCACGTCAGTGTGAGCCATCAAGGTCATTGCCATATAACCCAAGAAAATAGAGTTTCCTAAAAATATTAACAGTTTGACAGTACATACGCAGCTTTAAGTGAGCCTCGGCACATGTTTGTACATTGCAAGTAAGAGAGATTTAAAATATGACAAGAGGAAGGGGAAAAGTTGGTGGAAGGATTGGATACTTTGCTATATAATTTGATACAATCAAATGAGAGTGTCTGAGTTAAATTTAGCATTTAGATAGTGGCTCAAATTCTTAAATTTTACATTACAAAACATGAAATTTATATTGTGAAGTTTTATATCATGTTATTCTTCTTGTAACAAAAGTTATTATCATCATTTTATAGAAAGGGAAACCAATTTTTGTGATTGCACAATAAGTGCTTTTATAAAACCACAGAGGAAAGAAAGACCACACTAGGCTGGAGATAGGACAGGAGGGTTCAGGGGTTCAAGGATGGCATTTGCCTTTGGCATTGAAACATGGTGTCTTAGTCATCTCAGGCTGCTATAACAAAATACCATGGACTGGGTGGTTTAAACCAGCTGTCCTCAACATTTTTGGAACCAGGGACTGGTGCTCTTATGAGAATCTAATGCCTGATGATTGGAAGTGGAACTGAGGTGGTGATGCTAGTGCTGGGGACCAGCTGCAAATACAGATGAAGCTTCACTTTCTCGCCAGTGCTCACCTGCTGTGTGGCCCTGACCCTAACAGGCCATGGACGGTACCAGTACGCAGCCTGGGGGTCGGAGACCCCTGGTTTAAACAACAAACATATATTTTTCACTTCCGGAGGCTCGGAAGTCAGAGATCAAGGTGCCAGCGGATTCCGTGTCTAGTGAGAGAGCCCTCTTCCCAATTTGTAGACAGTTGTCTTGTATCTGCATCACATGGGGGGAGGGTGAGGGGCAAGGGGTGAGAGAGGAGAGAGAGAGGAACTGAGAGAGAGAGAGAGAGAATGAAAGAGAGAATGAGAGAGATTGTGCTATGTCTCCTATTTCCTCTTGTAAGGGCACTAATCCCCTCATGGGGTCTCTACCCTCATGACCTCATCTAAACCTAATTACCTCCTGAAGGCGCCACTTCCAAGTACCCTCACATTGGGAATTAGGGCTTCAACACAAAAATTTTAGGAGATGCAAACATTTAATCCATAGCCAATGGGTAGAATAGGAACATGCTCAAGAAGAGAGCTGAGAGAAAAGATGAACCAAATATAGAATAAGAGATTGGAGGAGGATTAATAGTTCTGTTTGACAATATCATGTGTAGGTATAAAAGGCAACAGAGTGAAGTAAGGTCAGAATTGTAGGATGGAGTCAGATAATGGAAAGCCTTAGATGCTGCAACAAGGGGTTAGACTTTATTCTGTGGGTTATTATATTGCAAGTTATTGAGTAGAGAAAGGATATGTTCGTAGATGTGCCTAAACGTGATATTTTGGGCAAAATCTATAGGACAGATGGAGAGGAGAGAGACTGGGGTTTCGGGGATCAGTTAGGAGACTACTATAGACATTTATGGGAGAGGACATAGGAGTCTAAATGGGATAGAGGCAGCCAGGATGGAGAGGGAAGTCCTGCGATTTGAACGGAATCTGGGCCAGGGTCAGGGTGAGGAAGGTTAGATTAGATTACTTTTGGGAAGGGACCCAATAGTGTCTGGAACATAGTAGATGTTTAATTTTTGTTTGTTGAAATGTTATTTAAAAGTTGCCAGAAGGAAGAGATCTTCTCACCAGGGCAGAAGAGACCTATGGTGTGGCTTTACTTTAAGCTCTGAGGAGCACAGAGAAGTAACTATTCAGCCATTTGACAATAATTATTGAGCCGGGTAAGAGGAACCATCTAGATGTTGGGGGTACTGCTGGTAACAACATATAAAGACTGCCACTCTCGTGGAGGGTACATCCTACTTGGGGGCAGGCAATAAACAAATACATTAAAAAAGGTATCTAATTATGCTAAATACTATACAGATAATTAAAGTGGGGTGATATGACAGATAGATAATGGGTGATACTTTAACCTGAGTGGTCAGAAGAGACCCCTCTCTCTCTGGTGACATTAAAGCTAAGATCTAATGACCAGAAGGGACTGGCCACTTGAGGGTCAGGGGGAATTGCGTTCCAGACAGAGATTCTAAGATGAGACAAGTAGGCCGAATAAACTAAAAGAAAAGCAGGTTGTAGTGCAGGAAACTAAGGCGAGGTGGAGGGGAGATCATAGAGGGAGACAGGTGTGAGATATTTTAAGTCCTTGTAGGCCAAGGGAGGAGCTTGGAGTTTATTTTAAGTGGGATGGGGAGCGACCGAAGGTTTTAGCAGAGGAGAAATCTGGTTAATGTTTTGAAAAGACCAGTCTGGCTGCTGATGGAGAATGGATTGCAGGAGCGGTAAGTGGCTGCTAGACTGGAGGGTAGCAATGCAGGTGGAGAGAAATGATTGTGTTTTGCAGTGATTTGCATTTGGAGATGAAACCCATGCGACTGGATGAGTGATTTGATGAGGACTCTGAGGGAAAGAGTAAAGAAAAATTCTAGTTTTTTGGGCTTGAGAAATTGGGTGAGTGATGGTACCAGTGTCTAAGTTGGGAAAGACTGGAAGAGGAACATGTTTGTGGGTAGAAAGTCAAGAGTTTACTCTGGCATGTTACATTAGAGATTTCTGGTGGAAATGTCTAATGACAGCTGAAATATGGGATTCTGGGGAGAAATCAGGGGCTGGGGATTTGGACTGGAGACTATTAGGGTGGTTCTGGAGGAGATCATCTGGAGACAACGTGTAGAGAGAAGAGGAATCTTAAGGTCACTCCGGGTAGCATACCAACTTCCGAGTCAAACAGGAAGAAGGACCCAGCAAAAGGACTCGAGAAAGAGAGGCCTGCAGTAAGAGGGAAAACAGGAGAATGTGGTGCTCAGAAGCCGAAGGAAGGAAGTGTTTCTAGAGGGAGGAAATGTGCAGTTAACTGTGCTGAGAGTAATTGAGGGAAGGGCAGAGAAAGGACCAGTGTTTCAGCAGCACGGAAAACCCTGGGCGCTGTGACAAGCACAGGTGGGAGTGGTGGTGCAGGTGGAAACCTGGATGGAATAACTTGGGGAGGGAATGTGAGGTGAGGAATTCAAAATCAGAACTTTTGAGGCGTTTTCCCTTAAACAGGAGCAAAGTCAAGGGAGAGTCTTTTAAGAGAGGAAATAATACAAAAGGTCTGTGTGCTGATGGGAATGACAGAGTGGAGAGGGGAAAAGTTGCATATGAAGGAAGGAATGAGATAAAAGAAGGAGGATAAGGCTTGAAAGGGCAAGAGAGGATCCAAAGCATGGGGGCGGGAGGAGGGATGGCCTTTGAGGGGGACCAGGACACTTTCCATGATGCAGCAGGGGAGACACAGAATGTATGAATAAATGAAAATAACTTGGTAGATTTGGTGGTGGGAATAAAAGGCAATTCCTGGCAGGTGGCTTCTCTCTCCGTGAACTCTTGGTCGGGGATCTCAATTGAGAATGAAGGGGCTAGGTGGTGGGGGAGGGGGAGGATGTTTGTACAGAGAGAAGTGGGAACTTGAGTTTTGAAGAGTTGGAAAGGATATATACTAAAGAAGTAGAATGGGATTTAAGGGCAGTGTAAATGTGCTTATTTGGCATTTGTGATGGGGATGGGGTAGAGGTGTTATGGGCAGAAAGAAGCTCCTCTAAAGTATGCCTTGAAAAGGGTTAACTCAGAAACAGATTCTGGCCCAAGCAACAGGCCAGCAAGAATCATCAGTGAATTACGCTATGAAGAAGTGAGGATATTGGACATATCTGAGGGCACTCAGTAGGATTTTGGTCTTCATTATTTTTGGTAGTGGGGTGTGACAGAGAGAAGAGGGAATTACAGGTCATTCAGAGATTTCGTGTCAGGGCCACTGGAGTAATGGGGTCCTTTTCAGAATGTGATACATTCTCTCTCAGGCGACTGACTTAAATTTTGGGGACCTCAGTTTTCTCATTTGTAAACTCATCAAAATAATCCAAGCCCTTCGTTTGCCATTGCATTTGGGGGATTTTTAAATGAAACGACATCTGGGAGAGGGCTTAGAAAGCTGCCAACCATGGTGCAATTATTATTCCGGTCACCAAATTAAAACGGGAACCCCGATTTTCCTGGCTTTACGCTATTATCAAGCCTGTGATAAATGCTGACCAGCGTCTTCAGCAGACAGAGGACTGGGATGCAGGCACTGTTCTGGCCCTGTCGTTTTTCTCAGGAACCTTGTCAGAGTCTGAAGTGAAACCCACTCATCTATGAACAAGGCACAAGTCTGGTGACTTCAGTGTGTTCCTTTTTTTGAAAGCTAGATATATTTAATTTTTTTTGTATGGAAAAGCCTCATCTTGAAAAGCCTTAATTTGGCAGAAGACACGTGGTCCTGCTGTCTGATTGCTGCCCTCAGAGATGGTGCTTCTCAGGTACCTGTGGTATGTAAAGGAGAGTTTGACAGGCTTCGGGAAAGGGTTAGTGCCTCTTGAACTGGAGAGGTTTCAAAATGAGTGTGGGCCTAAAAGGCTTCACAGAGGCCGGCAGTGGGACAGACAGAGCGGCTCAGAGGAAAGGGACAGAGCAGCTTTAATGTGCTAATGAGGGGAAGCCCAGATGCTGGGGGGATCAGAAGAGCTCTTTGTGCCGCTGAGTTCCTGAGGATGGCTAGAGTCTCTGTCCCTATCTGGATCCTGCTGCAGGCAGGAGAAACACTGTGCTCTCAGAGAGGAGCCCTGTCCCCCAGATAGCCCTATAGACTTCTCTGCCTGCTCATGGGCCGTGTGGGGCTGTGGAACATTTCAGGGTGGGGTGACTGTTTGAAAATAGTGGGGTTTATGAGTTGGCAGGGAGATACATGAGAGGAGGACAGAGGATAGGAATGGGGAGATCTGTTCTGGAGAGTATATGTAGTCAGAGCTAGAAAGGACATGTGCAGCTTCACGGAATGAACTGTTTTCCCACCAGTACTGCCAAGTTTGGAGAGTGGCATTCATGTCACTAAGGGGAGGTGATCTGTCCTTGAAAATAATTCGAGTCAGCTTTTAACTAGATATGGAGTAAGTCTGAAATAGCACAGAAACCAACCAAATGAAAACTATTATCACCCAGTGCGTGCTGGAATGAAATTCATGTTCTGGTTGTTTCATTCAGTGATTGCCCCAGAATTGCCTGGGGTGGCGGGGGAGGGATTAGGAGCACCCATTTGGTTGGAAGCAGGGTCAGGGGACTTGTCTGGAAGCTGAGGTAGGAACACAGGATTTACGAAGCTTGTGTGTTTGCTTATACTGAACTGATCTACTGATGGAGAGACTGGGTTAACAAAGCACTCCAGCCACCCCTTAATGCTGCCTCTAAATTTCATCATAATGTCTGGGGTTGTTATTCTCTCGGAAATATGAGTTCCCAGATAAGACAGACAAATGAAGGTGATCGATTCATGGCATCTTGACCTTTTTTTTGTTTCCTACTTTTCCTTTCTGAATCTTTCTGAAGATCTCTCTCTCTGTGTCTCTCTGTGTCTCTCTCTGTCTCTCTCTGTCTCTCTGTCTCTCTCTGTCTCTCTCTCTCTCTCTCTCTCACACACACACACACACACACACACACACACACACACACACACACAGACCGACAGGTAGAGGATAGTTGGTTTCAATTTGAAATAATTCATCTTTCATATTTGAAGATAGCCCTCAAGTTTCCTTACCATGCTATTTTTTGTGTATGTGTGCAGAGTTGGTTCAAGAAGAATACTTTATTTTTAATATGCATTATTTTAATTTTGGAACCACAGTGAATTATCACCTAAGAACATAAAAAATATTTAGTGTGGAATTACCTATGAGCTAGATATTCCTGTAAGTGTGAATTCACCTATAGAACAGTTCCCCATAAAGATTTTCCTCCTATTTTCCTGAGCCAGATATGGTTTCATTACAATACTTCGATTCCAGGTGATAATCAGTCCGGTGTCTTGACTAAAATTTTACCCTTTTACTTTCTCTGATTCTAACAGTTTATGTGATTTTATTGCTTTTCTGGCAAACTTTTTTTTTTCCCCCTAAAAAAAAAAAAAAACTTCCTCCCTTCCTTGGTCCTTCCCATTTATTTCCTGCCCCTAAGGGGATGTATGCATTTTGGACTGACCTTCCTTCATGAAAGCCAGGTGCTCTCAAGCTTCAAGAAGTATAGGCAATGAAGTTTTTGCTTGCACTGGTTTTAGAAAACTGATCATTTGCCACTCTAATGCTGATAAATGGACTCATTTGTGTCCAATGCAAAGAGACCATAATTATTACCTCCCTGGCTTCAAAGTTAATTGTAACCTGAGAACTGGCCTTTGTTGATGACAGAAGAAAAGCGCCATTTAAAGCATTTATAACAATGGGTATCATATTGCTCATTTTGGATGATTAATTTCTCAAAGAAAACAGTGATATGAAAGGATGCAAATGGGAATGTATGTAGAATGGACCAGTGTACCTGGACTGCAGTTCCTTGGGCTTAGCAGTCATCTTCCTGTTTTCCTTTGTCACAGCTAGAAAGCAGTTCGTTGAATCTAGGAACATGAGAATTCCCTTTCTTTTTAATTGCTACTGGAGAAGCGGGTAAAGGAGTCGGAGTCTACGATGCACTCTTTTTCTAAAAAGAAATTTCCACAGTCTGATATACTCTACCATAAACTCTTTGAGGGAGATAAGAAATATGCAAGACATACACAAGAAATAAAGAAGTTTTAAAATGAAATAAATAAGGAAGTGAAATGCTGGGGCATCCAGAGTAGGGGGTGCAGAGTGAAGTCTTGCAGAGAACTAGCCTTATATTTCTAATGTTGCTCTCCTACTTTAACCATTAACTTCATGAGGCGTAGAATGTTGATTACCGGTCTTCTTAGGGAAATGTTAGTCAAGTGAACCAAAAGGAAAAAGTCACAGAAGGCATGCGACATGTTAATGAATCAAAAGCACTCTCGTTCTAAGTCAAAATTATCATTTTTGTGAATTATTAATTTTCTCTGTGGAAATATTTGGGACTTAAATGAATAAAGTAAAACAATGAATGGCATCGTAAAGCCCTGATCCTTAATTTTAAGATGCCACTAGGCAGAGACATGAGTGCTCTAGGATACTCTTTAAAGACAAACTGTGATATAGAAGCTCAGTCTATAAGACGTTATAATTCTTCGGCCCAAACACAGACACCTATGCATCTGAAAACCTTCTTTTATATCTCATCCCCAACCCCAGGTCTGGGTCAGATGCCCCATTCAATGTGCAGCCTATTTCTATCATTCAAACTTGACATTATGTACCTGTCTGAGCCCTCACAATGAGTTATAAGTCCATGAGGGTGTTTTCTACCCAACAACTCACACCGAACCGGGCAAAAAATAAATGTTAAATAAATATTTGTTGAATGATCTACTAGAGGGCAAATGATCTACTAGAGGCCCATTCAAAAGAGAAATTATTTTTAGTAAGCTGGTGTTCTCTGATTTTATTTTCTTAAATAATATATATGATAGTGCCTGGAACAGAGTAGGTACTCAATGAATTTTAGTTGTTTTAGTTTTTTTTTTAACTGATCTATGGAAACAGGGTGTATAGAATAGTATAGAAATATAATCTGAATGGTGCCAGAGTTAGGAAAACCAATGCACTGTGTAAGTCTTACTCATACTTTAAAGCTCAACACACCTTTCTATCAACCCTATTTTCCTAAGAGAAAGTTTTCAATTCTGTCTGCCAGGAAATTTCCATGAACTAATCTACTGTAGAAATGAAAACAGAAGTAATTTAAAGCTCATTATATGCAGCAGAAGTTAAGAATAAGGCTAGACTGGTTCGTTTAGCACCTTAGTGTTTTGATTTTGGGGATCTCACTTTCTTATCTGTTCATAGGTTATCGTGAAGACTGCATGCCACTTAGAGTAGCATCTGCATCTAGAAAGTCCTACTCCAAATTGTATTATTATCATTATCATCACCATCAATCATCACTGCCATCATCATCATCTCATCATCACTGATGATAAAAAGCCCAGGAAAAAATAGAGAAGAAGGAAACTGAGTACATGAAAGTAGTGCTCATGTCTGGTTTGTTTAGTGTTTCCTGCCCAGTGCCCAGCATAGCCCTTGAACATAATAGATATTGATCATACTTGTTTAATGAATTAATGATGTACTCGTGGTGGTCCGGGGAAGAAAAGGGAAGAAGGTCATATGGTAGTTAGAAATCCTAGCTCAAAGTAAGCAAGGAGAAAGGAGACCAACATTTTAAAATTCCTGTTCATAAATATTTTTCTAAACAATTTCTACCAGTTGGAAATTAATTTGAGTTACGTTTCATCTTTAAATACATCACTCTGGAAAAATTAAACAAGATTAGATTTGTATCCTTTGTATGTTTGCTGCAAAGAAAGCATAGTCCTAAGTGCAGTTAGGAGATGCAAACACATGTAAGGTTAGGTTTATGCTCTGAAGTATGTTTTAATCTAGTTAATCAGTTATTATTTCAACCAATCAATTAGATTGCTTTCCACTTAAGAACTGAAATCAGTCTTAAGTGTAAAGGATGGGATTATTGCTTAAAGCCATCTTTGGAAAATGGGACGTTGGGCATAAGGGCAGGTCGGCTGGATTTTTACATTGGGGGAAATGTACCACATGAAAACGTTTTGGGCTAGCGGAGAAGAACACACAGGTGTGGGAGACCACCAGAGATCAACTTTGCTGTCTTTGAAGTATGTCTGGGACTCTCTACCAGTGGTACCAGGCATCACTTTACCAGAAGATTTTCAGAGGCATACTGGTCAATAAATGTTTGAGAATGCATCTATGCGATAGCCATAAGAATTTTTGACAAATCATTTGAAATACGAAGTCACTAAGTCCCTGTCCAGCTCTTATGGTATATGATTATACATGACAATAAAGTCCAAAGACCTTCTGACAAATCAAATAAAGTTCATTTCTAAAGCATATATATTGTCTTTCTTCTTCAGTGCTGGTACCTCAGAATGAAATGATAGCTCAAACATTTCTGTAGTGGTTACGATGTGCTTGTGTCCTGGGGGCAAACAGCCCATGCAGAGAGTCTAGAAGTTAAAGATCCCGTGTGCTAGATTAGAGTTCCTTCAGGGAATTATTAGATATCTCAGTATATTTAGATAAACCCTGCAAAGATGGACTCAAGATAACTTGACAGGTTATCTGCACTGGAGTAGAGTGGACATTAGCACATATATTTTTTCTAACCGCGAGTTGGCTTTGTGTATTCTTGTTGCAGAATACACAAATGAGACACCTTGAGGAACAGGACATTACCAGAGGGTTGCTAACTGGAACAGCCTTTCTTTCCCCTCAGCCTTTTTTGCATCACTAAAGCAGGATGTTTTATTCCATGCGAAGTTATGGAAACTTCTGCTTTATGATGTTATTAAAGATCTGCCTACATAAAAAAGAGTAATGAAGTCCTTTGGCTTATATTCTTGATATCATTTGTATTGCCTCTGTGCAGGGTTGAGTGAAGCAGTTTCTATAGCTGCTATAAGCAATAAGCCTTTAAATGTTAAATGCTGACTCAACATAAGCATGTCTGCAGAAAAATGATTAACTTGAAGAGAAGCTAGCGTCAGCACGAAGAAATACAACCACACATTCAAAAAGAATATAGAGTATTTACATGTGATATCTTCAGGAGCTATTGCAAATAGAAAGAGAAAAATATAATTGTGTTAGATGGAAATAAGTATACTCTTTCTCTTCTATTTTTAGCATTGAGATTTTGTTCTCCAAATCTTTTGCTGGTTTCCTTACTAATACATCTATTTCACCCTAGATGGTTCATATAAGCCAGTTAGTTCTTGGCATTCTTCTAGACTCCAGGTCTAGATAGCCATAAGAATTTTGGTCTAGAAGAATGTGAAGAACTAACTGGCTTATATGAACCATCTAGGGTGAAATAGATGTATTAGTTGTTGGTCTTGGAGTAGGCACAGGTCCCAGGTTGGCCCAATCAAATTGAAGGGAAGGACTTACATATGATGGTAGGGGAATAAATTTCTCTTGCTTTGCTGGATCTGATCAAGGAAACAGCCATCTTGCTACTGGCACTGTCGGCTATCTCATGACCATGAAGGAAGCCAGCCTTAGGATGTCATTGATGCTGAAGACAACAGAGAGGAGAAAGACAGAGTACCTGTGTCTTTGAAGATAATATTGAGCAACTGACTGCGTTACATGCTTGGAACTTGCTCTGTCACTGGACACTCATTATGTGGAATAATAAATATCCTTACTGTTTAGGCCAGGTTGAGTTGGAACTTGTTTTACTTGAAACTGAGAGCTTCCTTTTCTGATATATACATGTCTCTGACTTTGCCTTGAAGCTGATGACTTTCTATGAATACCAGCCAGGGCCTTTTCCCCTCTTTCAGTCCACACACATCGGCCAAGGAAGAGCAGAGGCAGGTTTGTTATAGTTTATGGTATGGTGGATTTGTTTTTCTAGGATGTGGTTGTGCAGAGGACAGGAAGAATGAGCTTTGTGACTGGTAGATGTTATGGATATCCATATATGTGGCACCTTTGATAATTCTGAGCTGGTCTTGATTAGATAAATATGCTGAGGAGATTGGAATCCTGGATGATAAGCTCCCCCATCACAGCATCCATTTATTCATTTACTCGATAAACATTTATTTCGAGCCTGCTTTGTGCCAGGCTGGTACTAGACATTGAGTGTGTGAAAGATGTCCAGAAATAGTGGAGAACCTTGGAGCACCTGACGTAAAGAATTGCAAAGGCATCTGAGCATGTGCAGCTAAACCGACAACTGGAGAATGAAGAGAACTTAGTCAGAATAAAGAGCGGAGTATGTGTGTGTGCGGGGGGCAGTGGATATAGGGAATAATGTTTTAGGCAGAGTAAGCGACACATCAGAAGACTGAGTGGATGAAAACATGGTGCATGCTGGGAAATAAAATCTGTTCACATGGCTGCAGCTATGTGTGAGAATGAGAGAGATGTTAGAGGCTGGAGGAGTAGGTAGGGACCAGATTATTCAGGGCTTTGGAAGTTTGTTAGGTTATGTGTACTTTATCTTGGGAGCACTGAAGTGTATTAGAGTCTCTAAGCAGAAGAATAACATGACCAGTTTACATTTTGATAAGCTCTGGCTGCCCGCAGTATATATAGTGAATTCAGGTACAGTAGGATTGGTTGCAAGGAGCCCAGCTGGGAGACAGTCGCGGAGGAGAAGTGGAAAGTTGTGCTGTACTCTTAACCTCTCCTTTCCACAACCATTAGTTTTGATTGTAATTACTACATAAGGGAAAGATGAATTGGGTTTGACGGTGGTCAGTGTTCGATTCTATTTGGTGTGACAACTGCATTACCTCAAACAAGTTACCTAAGCTCTCTGAGCTTTAGTTTCGTCATCTGTGAAATTACAATAAGAACACCTACTTCATTGGGTCATTGAGAAGGATTAAATAAGATATAATATATTTATAGCTCTTGGCATCATGTCAAAACATGCTAGCCATTATAATTATTAATGCTTAGCCTAATAAGTATGTCAGGAAGAGGCATTAGAATGAAGGCGCAGGAAGAGCTTTCTACCTGAGTTCCTTTGTAGTCCTGGGAGCTCAGTCCCATGAATATCATGAAGCAAGTATAACTATGGTGCTGTCGGATTTTCATTGGGAGCAGGACTTGTGTTTATTGTATAGGCAAAAATTTTCCAATAATCTTTGCTCCTGGAAGGAAAAATAGAAATCAGGACAAAAAATGAGAAATAGAAAATGTACTTATTTTTAGCTAAGGAGAAGAGGAGAGAAGGGGTGCTGAACTCACAGTGCAGGGAGAGGAGCTCTGGTCCTGGAGGACACTGGCAGCAAGGCTTCCAAAAGACATGTGGCTTCTCAGCAGTGACAGTGTTCTGCAGAGACACACCTGAAAGCTCTAGATGAAAAGTATATTTCTTTTAGGGTGGGGGCTTTTGTCTTTTTAAGAAATATATCTGGTGGAACAGCTGCCCTCTAGTAGATATCGCATTCAACAGTATTTGCTTTGGGAGCAGGACTTGTATTTACTGTATAGGCAACAAATTTCGAATTCCGGGGTCAGAATTTCTGCCTGAAGCATGGACACATGCTGGGTTGGATTCCCATTTGCCACCTACAAAGCAGCCTTGTATTTTCTGTTGCAGTCATTAGAGGAGCTAATTAGAGAAGCTAATCAATGGCTGATGAACTGATTCATAAAGATAGGTTTCTCAAGCCAGAGTTTGAAAGAAAAGAACAGAGTTTTTCCTTGGGCTGCGTAAGCAACTATTTTTAGCCAGCAGGTATTGCAGTTTTCATGAGGCATTTGGCAGGGTTTCCTTCTACTTCTGTTTCGTCCGAAATATGTAACTTTCATCCCTTCCGTTCCAGAAACATGCTGCTTTGTGAGTGTTTTCTGAGTAGAAAAGGGGATTGTTGGAAAGAAAAATCAAGAAAAAAAATATGATGTGCTTAGCCTAGAACTTGGCCCCATAGGAAATGGGCAGTAAATAAGAAAGGAGCTAGATACGTCATTCACAGTGTATGGGTGGAGAAGGAGATGGCAGGTAGACACGGCTCCCTGCTGCACATGGAAGAATGTCTCTGTATCATTGGAGATAACGTATAGCTTTCAGCTTTCTCAGTCTGAATCAATTCCTATACTCAGAACCTTGGCTTATAATTTTAGATGTCAATACTTATTAGTTAGGTAAGAGCCAATCACTTTTCCTTGTGCATTGCTTAAACACAAACAAATCCCTTCCACATCAGTTGGTGAAAACATAATGGCTTAATGCTTTGAAAAATGGGTCCCTCAGAGAACACTACAATACACAGTTCTGAGATGAGAATTGGGCCTCAAGAACAGTTATTTCTTGTGATAAATTTCTAATCACACATTAGATTTATGCCAGAGATTGATAAAGTATAAGCTACAGACATTTGTTTGCTCTGTGTTCTTATGTTCTACCATGAGATGCCATACTTAGGTTTTTGATGAAGCTAAACCTGGAATATTCTTGCTTCTTGAAGAACAATTACAGAAGTCAATCAGATACAGGAATGGCTTGCATCAGTGAGATGTACATTTTCTACAGTTCTGGATTGTGTTCTGACCAGTACTGCAAAGGGATCGGGGGACAGCTAGACAAGTCATGATGATGGGATCAGTCCAGGTTCTCCAGAGAAACAGAGCCAGTAGGAGATATAAATAAATATATACAATATAAAATATATTATATATGTATACATAGAAATATATATGTGGAGGAAGGGAGGGAAAGACAGAGAGAGAGAGAGAGAGAGAAAGAGAGAGAGACAGAGAGAGAGAAAAGAGAGAGAGAGAGAGGAGAGAGAGAGAGAGAGAGAGAGAGACTGAGAGAGAGACTGAGACGGAATGAGATCAGTTCTAAGGAATTGGCTCACACAGTTGTGGGGGCATGCAAGTCCAAAATCTGTAGGGCAGGCCAACAGACTGAAAACTCAGACAAGATTTCTCTTACAGGCAAAATTCCTTCTCCAGGAAACCTCAGTTTTTGCTCTTAAGGCCTTCAAATGATTGGATGAGACTCATCTTCATTATTTGGAGTAATCAGCTTTACTTAAAGTCAACTAATTGTAAATGTTAAGCACATCTGTAAATACCCTCACAGCAACATCTAGATCAGTGTTTGACCAAATAACTGGGCACCATAACCTGGCTAGGCTGACACATAAAATTGACTGTCACGGAGATGGTGATGATGATGGTAATAGTGATGTTTGTAGCACTCAGATGTCTTGGCATTACCACGTACCAAATGCTTTAAGGAATTGGCTCACACAGTTCCAAATGCTTTACATGTATTATCCTGTTAAACTCTCTTAAACCTTCATCTCCATTTTAAAGATGAAGATGTTGAGTCAGAGTGGTTGCTAAATTGCTTGAAGTCACAGAAACTGAGTGGCATTGTTAGAGCTTTGTTACGGCTTGGTTTTTAAACCTTATTATGTGGCATTCCATGCAGCAGACGTGGTTAATTCTATCTTGTTTCCTCTCAGTGACAGAAAACTAATTTAAGCTAGGTTGCAATTTATTGTCTCATGTCCACAGTAAGTCTAAGGTGACCAGTTTTAGGCACAGCTGTTTCCAGGGACTAAAAGGATGTTGTCAGGACTCTGCCTTTTACACTATCTCTTGGCTCCAGTTATTTCACGTTAGCTTTATTCATGAGGAAGGCAGGACTCACATCCTCTGTCTCAGCAAGTACAATAGAAAGGGACTTTGTTCTTCCATAACTGTATAGCAATTCCAGAAAATGACTTTGGCTTTGCTTGGATTTTGTACTATTCCTGGTCTAAGTCTTAGGTCCAAAACATGCAGCTCTGTGGTCGGTCAGTACCACCTGGGTCTCAGGTCTCACTCTGGGTTGGAGGGCTTGGGGACTGGGGAGCCAAAGCCTCATGTTGGAAAGCCACATTAGAACAGGTGAAGTTTCATACTCGAGCCTCCCATTACTGACATGACTCCGTGGACATGTTCTTGGAAAGGAGACTTCCCGATGGATAGATACCTCCTTGGACAGGACTGGATGTGACTGTTTTAAGTTCCCTGGTGGTAAAATTACCTTGAAGCCATGTCGTGGGAACAGTTTTTAGTGCCTTGTCCTGTTTGAAAGGAAAGCCAGCCCCAAACTACTTAGAATTTAAATATGGAACTTAAATATTTTTTCCTTTGATTCAAAGCACAGGACCTATACCAACTTTTTTCTTAGCTCTATACTAAATTAGCTTCCTAGTAGATACCCGAACATCAAAGTCTGTTTCAGGGAAGGTAATGGTGCAACCTAACACTGTATCATTTCATCCTTTCTAAGTGCAAGTCATGAACTACCCCGAAATATGGTTGTTTGTATTCTAGTCTTATCTTTCTACAATCTTATCTTCCTTCTTAGGGGGCAGGGTCCAATCTTATTTATTTTAGTAACTCCCTGCAGTTCCTAGTACCGATTTCTGTCACAGTGGGTACTCAGTAAGTGCTTCTGAGCAAGTGAATGAATCTGAGTCATTATGGAATAAAATAATCCATTGTGTGCTGTACTCAGAGAGTTCTCCAGGGTAAATTTTTAAAGGGGCATGTCAGAGAATAGGGGTTAAGGGCACTGGTCTGGGCCAGACTGCCTGAGTTCGAAGCCTTTACCCTGGTCCTTTTTAAACCTTCATACCCTCATCTATCAAATGGAGATTATAGTAGTATCAATCCCACTGAGATCTTAGGAAGATATATTATAAGCACCTGGCCTAAGTTACTATTCAGTAAATATTAGCTCTTATAATTATTGTCATTTTGTTGTCTTTGATGCTAGAAGTTTACGAGGCCCTGTTTGAACCTAGCAAGCATTCGATTTAGTTATTCTCATAAATGTGCCTATATCACATATTAAAACTTAAGTCTACTCTTGCTTACATTGAAAAAGTAATGTCTCCTTATTTATTAACACAATATTATCATGTTTCTCAATAAAGCTGTTGCAAAAACAAATACATAAACAAACAAACATACTAGTGTACAGGTGGTGGTTCTCTAAGGACCTTAGTCTCAGGAATTTAGTGTGATAAAGCCACAGCTGGTTCACCTTGATGATCTTCAAAGACCTTCTTCTTCACATCGCCGGATCAATTTTCATGGTGCACGTGGCCCAATTTTCTCTAAGCTCATGATTGATTAACAACTAAACCCTACCATGTTCATTCTCATATAGTTCAGTTACTTCATGGCACGTCATTTGATAATCTTTATATTTTAAATTCGTCCGAGTCACCCAGAGGGATTGTTCCCTTTGCTGATAGATGTAATGAGTGGTAAGACTGAGGGGAAGGTAGGGTGGAATACGCCCAGGCTTCTCTGGAGTTCTCTCTGGATTTCCACAGTGGGGAGAATAAGAATTGCCTGCAGAGTTCTTCAGCCTGGCTACATGCCACATAGACAAAGGAACAATGTATGGAGGCAGCTATCTGCTTAATTGTTTCTACTGGTTTCTTAGAAACTCTGGATAAAGAGGTACCTCCTGATCAAGGTGGGAAAATAACCTTATTTTTTTTTTACTATTATTACCTAATACAGTTTCAATTTTTTTCAACAGTTATTATCTCTATTTCATAAAGAAGGAAACCAAGGCATAAAAAAGTTTAAGATAACAGAGCAAGTAGCCAGGCTTAGACTTTAATTCAGTTTGGCTCTAGAGTCTATTATCTTTACCATCACATGACACCTACAAAGATGGCAAAAAAGAACACTTTTCAAAACCTCTTGTGGTCTCTACTCAGATAAATTAACTTTTACATTACCAAATCTAAGTTGAACAATGATAGATGAACCAAATCTCAGACAGATTGAGGCTTTTCTTCAGGCAAGACCATTCAAATGCTCATTTCTAAAACCTTACTTTGTAGTATAATTTAGTGCTATGTGAACAGTGTCTTTTCAAGGATAGGAAGTTTTGGGAAAATGGAAAGACTGAATGGGACTTCCAGAACTTAGAGTAACTGAGGTTGACCTACATTTTCCTTTGGTGGTGGTCAGCAAACGAACTTTAGGAGACTTCTGATCCTGTTTGGTTGGGATTCCTGGTCTGGGCAAGCCAGAGGTTTGCCCCTGGCCTGTCCCCTGCATTTCCACGTCCCTTGTCTCCCTGCTGGTCTTCTCAGAAGGTGCTTCCAGAGAGCTAGTGGTAACAAAACCGATTTCTTATGTTGATTTCACTAAAGCTCTAAGGACAAGCTCAGAACTTGTTCGACTTCCGCTTTTGTGCTTCATAACTAACAATTGTACAGAGACGTCTACTGATGCTTGTGAACTGAATATGGCTCATGTTGAGATATTCCAGAGATGGAGATGCAACCCTTATTTCTTAATGATAATCAATTCCTTCCTTCCATGTTTTGTTCCTCATCATGCCTCTCAGACATGCATACAATGCTGGACATTATAAACCTTGCATATCTATATCTTAAATAATTCCTTAGTGCAAACCATATTCAGTATTTAGACTCCTCTTTCTCTGTTTTCTTCCTTCCAACAACCGCAAGCCCTATGAAGCTCTCCACTGTTTTCTTTTAGAGTAGCAAATTGTCTTTAAAACAACATCATACTTAAGGGACTCCCATTTTCTTTTAAGCACACTTTTTACTTTTTTTTTAATGAAGGTATACCACACTCACAATATTTCTGAGTAAGCATACGTGTCTTATGATGTAGTGGTTGCCATAGAAATTAATCACCTTCCAAAAAGAATAGTGGAGAATATAAATCCATGTAAATTACTTGGAACTGTAGTTGGAATTGCCCCCTGGGCACCTTGGTTATGAAGAATTTCAGAAAAAAAGGGGTGTTTTCCTCTTTTTCTCTTCCGTGGAAAAAAGAATGGAGAAAGCTGCTTTTGTGCTCTGATTGCTTGGCCTTCTCCCTTCCCACTGGCAAGTGCCAGAAGGTTGTGGGGCAGTGAGGCAGTCACTCTGTCTGACAGAGAGGGCTCTTGTGATAAGTAATTGCAAAATACACTTGGGCATGGTGAGGTCTATCACTTTATGAATATTCTGCATTCAGATTCTAAATCGCCTGTGCACTTTCTTGGAGCTCAGCACTCACTACTTTGGCAGATGTTTTTCTGTGTGTCTTGACCTAGGTCTTCTTTCAAATTGAGGTGGAATTTACCACCAATTTCTATTCATTAGAAATAACAAAAGTAGAAATTATTTTGAAAGGTTGACTGTTGAGCAGGGGTCTGCTGAGACAGAGTAAGGCATTGTGAAGGGAAATTCATGAACTAAAGAAAAAGGGCTCAGAAGGGAGTGAATGACTAACGAGTGATTTCTGAAATTTAAACTATGTTGAGCAGTGCCATTTGGCACCCGGGAAAGAGTCTGCCTTTTAACCTGTTCCTTGTCAGTCAAAACCAATAGCTTATCATCCTTTTAAAGATGGGCTGCCCAGAAGTGTGGTGCAGTTCAGTGTGGCTGGCACACAGAGCCATTCCCGACTGAAAGGCTTTCTTATAAAAAAGCTAATAGAAACAGTTTAATATGGTAGAGGTGTTTTTAACTAGGACAATTAATGGATCATATTAAGAAAATATTCTGTAACAGTATTGATGAGACATTTTGGTAAGGGAATATCTGATAATTATTAAGGATACATTTTTAAATCGCATTAATAGTCACAAAAAGAAGCCTTAATAATCATGTGTGTTTTACTTCATTTTATAGAAGATATTTTCTTAATAATCACTTGTAGAGTGATTTCTGGTTTCAATAAATATGAAATTGTTTTTGGTAGAATTCATTTCCTAATTATGTAAGTTAAAATTGATTATTTTGGGACTATTTGGTTACATAAGAGTAAAATAAACTATTATATTTAATAGTTTTATTTAAATGAAAATGATTCTTTCTGATATTGTTGTATAAAATAAATTTCAAGATAGGATATTTTGTGTGTTTCACTCAATAATGAGCACACACTTCAGGATCACCATTTAGCTCTATAAGAGCCCGCTGGCACGAAAACCCACTTAGCTATTCTCAAATGATTAATGCACAAAATTAACACCAAGAAAACCGACCACTGCATTCCATTGGGTGGATTTTACTCTCTGCGAGTATCAGGACTTACTTCTTACCTCCTTTCAGTACCCCTTGCATTAAATAAGTCTGAATACAACAAGAAATTTCTTTTTTTCCCAGTATTTTAGTCAATGTTAGAACTTCTATGAGATAAGGTAAGACAGAGTAGCACAACTGGGGCCATGGAAAGGGAGGGAAATTCAAGATCAATTACTATAATAATTGTAGTGTTGCAGGTCAAGCCAACGGAATCAGATTTTATTTCACCTGTATAAATACTCATCTCTTGTAGAAAAGAGTTACCCTCCCAAAACAGATAGTTTCAATATATATCTCTGCACAGTTAGCTAGGCCATTCTGACCTCTCCCTCACTTTTCAGAATTTGCTAACTAACAATGTCACTGATGAATACAATGCAATTGAGTTACAGGAACCAACACTTTGTGAGCATCTACCAAATGCTGGGCACTGTGCATCTCATTTAATCTGTACAATAGTCTTGTGCAGATTATCAATTATCAGATAGGTAACCATTATCAACTCCATTTCAACAGATGATGAAACTACGGTTCAGAATAATTACATAAGTTGTTGAAGCTCATGTGGACAGTACTGTAGTTGATATTCAAATCAAGATCTGTTTTCAATAATTTTCAAGTGTTTTAGTAAAAGTCCTCTTTTTGTCCCATATAAGATCTTAATGGAAACGACATTATATCTAACTGTTAGAAGCAAGACTCACTCATATATATTAGTCTTCATTATTTGGGGAAAACACACCTTTGTTGGAAGAAGCTCTGAAGCATCTCATCAGAGCCTTAGCATTCTGGGTGGACCAGGTGTGAGACCACTGTCCAACAGAGTTAGGTCTGAGAGGCCAGGAGACTATTCACCTTAGGAAGTCACATCTTTCTTAAATACATCTTAAAACAGGCTAATAAGTTAGCTACATGCATAATAAGGTGGCAGAGCTTTTTAACTAATTTCAAATGAAAATAGCTTTTTCTGCAACCTAGTCTAAATGTACCCAACATTGGGGAAACAAGGCTCCAACAGAGTGCATGAATTTAATTTTTGTCGTGTTTTCCTATCTGGCGAGTGACTTCACTTTTTGTGTCTCCTTTCTCCAGTTGACCTATTTTGTGCCATGCCAATCCTTCAGTGAGTAAGTTATTTCAGGATGGGACCATAACTATTTCAGTATTAGTTACATTAAAGTTAAGTTAGAGATGAGATGAGTTGAGCACAAAATGGTTAGTCAGGAATTCCAAGTGGTGTTTTTAATTGCTACTGTGACTTTGGAAAAATTACTTATTTAGGATAGTGATTTTTAGCCTAATTCTGGAAGAAAGCAGTCTCCCTCTTTAAATCTCTCTGTTCCTCTTCCGAGCCTCCTTCTTGAACCTGTTAAGCTTTGGGATTTCAGAGCATTTTATTCCCAGAGGCAGGAAATGCTTCTTTCCCAGGGGTGGCACTGGCCAGTAGATTCCATGAAATATCCCACTACAGGATTCAACAAATGACTTTGCTTTTCTCTTTGGTCCTTTTCTGTTTCCCAAATTTTATCTCTTCTTCTCCTTTCATTGGGCCTGTAATACTTTTGCAGTCATCATTTAGAAAAAATATGTAAGTAGTGATCAAAGAAGTCTGAAAAACTAAGACATATGTCTAAATAATTATTTGGAAAATATTGCTTGCTCAGTAATGATTAAGTTGTGTTTTATGTCTTCTTCATGAATTTACTTTTTATTTTGCTGAAGTACATTAATATTTTTTTTTGAAGTGGATATATGAGTGATAAACTTTCAAAGTCCTTGCATTTAAAAAAAATCCTTCTTCTTTGCTCAAATTTATTTTCTATGCTCAAATTTATTTTCCGTCAGCTTGGAAGACAATGTTCCATTTTCTTTTAACGTCGGTGTTGATCTTGAGAAATCTGAAGTTAAAATGAATCTTGTTCCTTTGCAGGAAATCTAGTTTTTATTTTCCCCCCTTTGGAAGCTTTTAGAATCCCCTCTTTATCCTTAATGTTGAAATTTTATGACATTGTATCCATATGCGGACTCTAAAATTCCTTCTGCTGAGCACTTTATGGGTTCTGGCAATTTGAGGACATGTCTTTTTTTTGATTTTGAGAAATGTTTTCTGTTCTTTATCTTTTTTGGTTCTGAAACTCAGTAGGTAGATGTTAGAACTTTTAAACCTCTCTCTAATCCTAAACTTCTCTCATCTACTTTGCATTTATTTTTGTCCCTTTGCAATTTCTTTGGGAGCATTTTTAGCTTGATCTAACTTGCTAATTTATTCTAAAGCTAGTGTCCACTTTGCTATTCAGTTTACCTATTAATTTAAAATTTTATATAATCATATATTCATTTCCCAAGAATCTCAAATTTATATTCATATACTCTAATTCTTGGATGTAATAGCTCTTATTCACATGAAGATATTCGTTATACAGTCAATTTTCAGTATTCACAGTAGTTATGCTCTACAAAGTTGCTGTGAATTAGAGAATTAGCTAATATTGAATTAGTGAATATTGAGCCATTGATCCTAGGGGAAATACAGGATTAGGTACCTGTGAGCTTCTGGTCATAATGTTTTCATCAACTGATCAATGCATAACCTTTTATGTGTGTTTTTGTTGAAGACACCCTATTTCATATATATTGTTGATTCATAAATATTAAACTTACAACCAACAGCACTCTAGCTCATGCCTGAATGAAACTTATCTAATACATGTATTTTCTCTGCAAAGCACATTACAGCCTTCTGGTGCTTAGGAACCCTGGACAGCATTTCAATGCTACACATAGGGGACATTTTAGACAGCAAAATCACCAACAGGAAGCACAAAAGCACTAAAAACATGGCACTAAATATACCATGAAAAGGACACTTGTTTACAGTATGAGAACTGGAATGAGAAAGCAGAATGTTGCCTTGTTTTGACTTTGTTTAAATGTGCGTGTCAGGCAACTCAACATTTTCATCATCCTTCATTTGTCTGATTGACCTCGAAAGCACCATGAATATTAATTTTGGGGTTACAAATATTAGCATGAAGGTGAATTCACAAATTTAGAATCTACAAATAATGTGAATCAACTATATTTCTTTCAAAGACACCTTGTTTGTTCTATTTAAGTCTTTTTCTTTAGATGTTTGTGTTTCTCTTTATTGAATTTAGTTCCCTCTCTCATGGGATCGCTTTTCTTGAGTATTTGGTAATTCTTGTTAGGTGTTCAGTTTTAAATTTGAGACTTCTTGCTTAATTATCTGTAAATATTTCTGCATATGAGAATCTCCCTTCTCTTTTGGCAGGGGAGAGCTGGAATGTGTGGCTGGGTGTGATGTTCAAATACTCCTTTTCTGGATATGGAGACTCTCTATTTTCAAGAGGCATTTAAGTCCCTCTCTCATCTGCTATCCTCACATGGTGACCTAGGTCTATGGTGGATGCTTTGCTACTGCCGTTGGCGGTAGTGGTGGTAGTTGGTGGCTGGGTTGTAGAAGGTGGGAGAGTGGGGTGTACTGACCTATTCATTAGTCGATTACTGAGACACTTTCTTCAAAATTCCTTCCTGCTAACCAGTCTGTCATCTGAGTTTTGAGTGTCCCAGAGTTGTTCTCACCTTTGCAACTGATTTCTTCTTCATGTGACCTTGATTGTGGTTTTCCCCATCAACATGATTCTGATAGTCTTTCCTATTTCTGGAAATCCTCAAAATTTCTGTCCACCAATCTGTCCATTCTTATTTTCTATTACTGTTGTAAATGTGTGCTTTTTAAAAACAGATTTTCTGGTATTTTTAGGAAACTGAGGTGGGAGTTGATAAGCATAAAGGCTTACTTTGTCATTTTGATCTAATTTCCTGCTATTTTAATTAGAAAAAAAAATCAGTTCTCTTTTTAAAAATACTTTATATTTTTCAAATATTTCAGACAAAAATGTCCCAATTCTGAATTTCAAGGCAGGATTTGTATGGAATTCTCTATTGATTGCTCATGTAGGCATCTGTAAGAATACTCCAATTTCTTATTGCAATTTATCATTATTACTGTTATATTTCCAATTATAATTTATTATTATTACTGTAGATTCCAACTTATTAGTAGATTCCAATTTATTATTATTATTATTGTATTATTGTATGAATTATTTTTATCTTCATAATTATTCAAAGACTTCATTATTCACATTTTTATGTGAGAATGTTCTGTATTATTACACATTTACATCATAACAGTGATGCTAGTGCTTTATGGTTCATTATCTCATTTTATTCTCACAAAGGTCCTATAAGGTAGTGGTTGTCATTGTCATTTTGAGAATGCGGAAAACAGGTTCACTGACTTTAACTTACCTGTGGTTCCAAATAAATAGTGGAAATGAACTGAACTAATAACCCTCTGGCTCCAAATTCATCAATATGACATACTCTTATGGACGATTGGTGTTTATTCCACAATGCTAATCATTAATTTTCTGTGCATGTGCTCATACACATAAAAATCAGAACGATATGCAATGCATTATGAAAAATTGGATCTACATTGGCGAAACCGCGGCAAACATATAGGCATATGCTCCAGCCTTCTGTTATTGGATTCTTCTTCTTCGTGTTAGGACGAATAATTACTCTAAAGTTCATCTTTCTAAAAACAAATTAATGATCAATTTAGTGTCATTATCAACCATTAAAAATTCCTTTTCAATTTAAGGAATAGCAATCAAACCTTTATTTAAGGAAAATAATTCTGCTCTCCTTAGTGTTTTTCACTAGAATAAACAGAAAATAAATCAAGAACTAGTGTACACAGCAGGTCTCTAGTTCAGAATAGCTCCAAAATTTCCCAACATCTATATTGTGAAAACAGAGAGGAGTTAATGATTGAATTTAAGTTGACAAAATCCTGCTGCTTTTATCTATAGAGATGGTGAGTATACTGGGTAAAAGTAAGAAGGTCCCAGTTTCTAACTTTTGCATTTTGAGCTGTTTGAATTTAGAATAAAGTTAAATTTAGGTGAATTTCCTGAGAACATGGCCTAAACATGGCCTCATGCTATAGTTTCTACTCTCCTCACCCTTCAGTTTTGGATGGATCTGATTGAGAAAGAAGAGTTATATCTTACACACAAACTTTGGAGACATAATTTCTTCTCTGTGATCATTGAACCATTTTTAAGGACTAGTCCAATTATCTATGATATAAAGTGACATAAAAATTAAATACAAGCCTTGGGCAACAGGCCCAAAAAGTAACTTAAGTGTTCCATGACTTCCTTATCTCTTTACTTTTAAAATTTTATTTGTGGTGTTAAGGGGGACACGATTTACTGAAATTGAAAGGTTTTTTTTTTTTTTATCTCTGCCACATACTAGCTGTTAATCTGTTAGTCTCAGTCATTTGAGAAACATTACAGAAAAATAAATCTTGCTGAAATTAAGTTGGATAAGTTTGCTTCACAGAATCAGAAAAAAAAGCCAACTCTCATGATTTTGGTTAATACTACCACATTAGATCATGCGTGCATTAATAACTAAATCTCACCATTCTAAATCTCTACTTGTTCTGATAGAAGGTCCAGTCTTTTCTGATAAACTTTCAAGAGTTGTCTCACATGCCTCGCGATCACTCAGGACTCTCACTGCTGCTGGCTTGCAGGTCCATTCCGCATGATGCTGCTGCCCTTCAGCCTGCCCTGCTTCCCGACTGGCATTTCCCCAGCTGGAGCAGAAGATTACTGCTGAGTCATTAAGTTTCCCTCGACAAGCTTCGCCCTGCCCTGACTGCTTGGCCAACTGTTGGGAAGCGGGAAGGAGGATATTTCCTCCTCTTGGTAATACTCAGTTAAGAATGTCCCAGAACATGAGACTTGGCCCAAACTATGGCAGAGTTTAGTGTGATGACTTTGCCAGGTCACATTTAGGTTTTAGTTTTTGTACATATTTCCAGGTAGCTTTGTCTGAGTGGGTTTAAGTATCAGCTTACTGAATGTCACATTCAAAATTGTGTCTCCCCCCAACTCTCAGGCCACTTGGCTTACTGTGTTAGACAACGTCTACCCTTAAAATGGATTTGCTTTTGTAGCCAGTCCCCACTATTCTCCTAGAACTTTGGCATCCATTCCTTTTACTTCCAAAGTCCTTCCATATGTGCCTGTATATATGTGAACTCTAAATGCAGGCCTGATTCAAGTGTGTTTTTTCCCCCAAGAAGGCCTCTCAGCCCTAATATAAACCAGTGAACACAAAAAGGTACTTTGGAGAACAAGTATCACTTAGCTCTACTTCCCAAACAGACCTGAGTTTCACTTCAGTCCAGCCAAGTACTGCATGTAATTTTTTCATTTATTTCTTTTCCCCAGGGTCTCTTCCTCTGGTATTTTTCTGTTTAAACAGGAAGTTACAGTATACTGAGATTATGTGGGCATCTGGACCTTGATCTTCCACAATGCCCAATTCATCTTTGAAATTTACTGACGGAGACTGAAAGTTACTCAAAAATTTTAGAGTCAATTGGAATTCAAAGTAGCTTCATCTCACAAGTTTCCTGAGAAGTGCAAGGTAGAACGGACTTACAGTGTGTAAACCTGGAAATATAACAGATACCTTACTATGCAGTTTGTGGAAGAGGAAAAGAGTTAGCGAGGAGAAGGTTTATTAAGTAACTGAAAGGTGTACTTAAGTTCACATTATTTTCCTTTTCTACATTAAAATTAGGAGAATTTTCCTTTTGAATTAGTCAGGAGAGGGAGGACCAAGCAAGCCGAGTGTCATTGTATCAGTGTTGCTTTGGTGGGGCAAGAGGGCAGAGGGACCACAGACACCTCTCCTCAGGCCTCATAGCTCCATGGTCCAGGTCAGCATGAAAAGGACAATGAGCAAAGAGGAATGAGCATGAGCCATCTCAGCTGTCTTCAGGCCAGGCCAGGAGTGCAGAGTGGGTGCTCTTTAACTTAGTCTTTTTCCTGCACTCTGCTGATTGAAGAGCCCTGCTGGCAATGAGCCACAGCATTTTAACCAAGCACAAGATAGGCAATGGCATGGAGGAACTAAGGAAATCATTTTTCATTTCAAAATGAGTGCAGTAGGGGGAAAGGGTATATAACTTTTCTAGGCTCATTACTTTTGATCTCTTATAAATCAATTTGCTGAATACCTGGAGAGACAAAAAAGGATGCGGCCTCTATTGACCATCAAGACTAGCACGAAGTACTTCCTATTGAAATGTTGGTGACAAATGGAGTTTTCTTTTATCTCTGAGGGTCCTCTGGAACATTTCACCTGTACTAAGACTGTATTTATTATCTTTGTGTTTCTTTAGATTATGTCTTAGCATCTGCAAACTTTTCTTAGAAATTCAGTAAAGGCAACTTGGATTTGTGCCCATAAGGTGCTCATTGACCTGAAGGCAGGGCGTCAAATTTGATCCCTCATCAGTTTCTCTCCTTCATATTTTAAGACCCAGTGTTCTCATGTTAGTTATTCTATTTATATTTGGTTTTAAGAATCTAGACATATCTTTCTGATTTATAAATTCCAGGTTAAAGAAAGTGTTTCTTAAAACAAAATGAGTTAAGAAGTACAAATGGATAGATACAAAATAGGCATGGAGATATAAAGTGTAGCATAAGGAAAACAGTGAACGATATGGTAAAAAATATATAAAGGGAAAGAGGGGTACTAGATTTGGTGGGGTGACCACTTCGTGAGTTACATAGATCTCTAATCACTATGCTGTACAACTAAAATTAATATATTACTATACGCCAACTATAATTGGAAAAAAACCTCATTGAATTGTACAATGTAAATATGAGCAACTAATTGTCTAATGTACTTCAATAAAGATGGGGAGGAAACAATGAAAGCTCCAGTACCTCTTGAGAAAATCCATATTTAGAATCTTATTTTTAGGCTTTTATACTTCAGATGAGAAAACATATTGGAAAGACTTTTTGCTATTTTAAAATGTGTAGAAGCAAATTAGTCTCACCACATTGTTTACGTTCAAGGTAAAGCCCTAACTATTTTCATTCTTCTATTTCTATGATCAAGGCAGGAAGGTTTGCAGAGTAGGGTAACATCCTTGATGAAACTCTGAAGCCAAAACCAGTTGTAACAGTAATAAAGCCAGTAACAACACCACAATGATGACCCTTTGAGTACACCGAGAATCAGAGATGTCAAGAGAAGCTCATATGTTTGTGAAATGCCTACTTACCTTTAAGCCAGTGACTTACTTTCCTTTTTTTCATGCATATTCAATTTGCCATTGGACATTATTGATTGAGTTGCCAATAAAGCAACAGATTACCTTTGATTTAGAAACAAATTCATTCTATGGAGTGAGTTTTTCAAGTACCACTGAAGGTTTGAGCCTCTATTTAAACAACCGTGTATATTTAATTCTGTTTCTTGTTTACTGGAGGCTTTGCTGAATGGAAACAGTTCCCTCACTAGTATCCATATCCATCTATATCTGAAAAACATCACAAAATTAATATGAATTATTGTTGATCATCCAGGAGTTAGCTAAGCAGATTTTCTTCTTTATCATCATATAATTTGCATAATAGTTTAAAATTTTTTTATTATTTTTTTAATTGAAGAAATGATTTAAATTTTTTTCCACTGTCTATCTCCCCCCTCATCTTTTCCCTCTCCCCCCAACTAGTCACATAATAGTTTTCTTATATTGAATACTTACTATGTGTACTTACTATGTGTACTAGTTTCTTATATTTGAATACTTACTAGTTTCTTATATTTGAATACTTATTGTGCCAGGCACAATCATTCTCAAGATCATAAACATTATCATTGAGGAGAAGAATAAAGTGACAGAAAGGCCAATAACATGTATTTTATAAAAATTATCATTTAATCCTCTCAACAACACTTTGAGGTATCATATCCTCATATAGATGTTGGTACTTGCCAAGAGTGTCTTAGTCACTCGTTTAAGATTACACAACTGAGTGGTGTAGTGAAGACTTGAACTCAAGTCTCATTGATGACAATGATCCTGTTCTCATTCTGGGATTTTGACCTATTTCTATTGTTGTTACAGAATACAAATATTTAATATAAATGATGTAAGCACTATGAGTTTAGATATTATAACTATCCAGAAAAAAGGAAAGAGGATAACAACATTTTGTATGTGTTGTCAAGAGATCAATACCAATTTTATACAGTATGTTTTGACTCTTGAAGATGTTTATGACTTCACGTTAGAGAATTTAAGTTTTTAATAATTCACTTTGATTAATTTTAGTATTTTCTAGAAGGAACCTCCATTCTACACAGAACAGTTTATTCCATTTTTAAATCTATTTTTATTTTACTGAAGTTAATTTCATTGGGTCACTTATATTTTGAATAATTTTTAAAACAATGATATAGCTTTTTGGCATATATTAAAATGTCATTGATTATAGCTTCTGTCACTGAAGTTATTTTACAAAGTCAAAACCACTTGGTCAGGTATTGGCACAATTGAAATTTTATCAGGAAGATTTAATTCTTCCATCAATGGTTAGCCATTGTAGGTTTTGTATTGATTATTTCTACCAAATCTCATTTCCTAAGGTATGCTTTGTAGTTATCATTGCCATTAGCAAGATGACGTGTGGTTTTAGCCATTGTAATTTTTGTTTTATGTTACTTATTTTTACTAGCAGTTCATTAATTTAGAAGTGAGTAAAAACTTGTAGTTTTTATGTCTTTCTTAGCCAATTCATGAGGAAATTATGATCAATTTCTCTTAGTCCACAATTTATCCTTTGTCAAAATACCAAGCCAGTCTCAAATTCTTTCACTTCTAACACAATCGATAGTTAAGTGCCTCTAAGACAACTTTCCTGTCAAATATACTAATCTTGTTATTGATCCATTTTGGATTGAGTCTTACAGATCCTGTAAATAGATTTCTAAAATTCAGAGTCCATTATTTCAAATTCCATTTGAATGTGATATGTGTATCTTTAACCAAATAGTTTGATAAATCATTACAGTTGATTGATATTTCATGTTGAGACCATATCTATGACAGTATCCCAAAACACATTTTATGAACCAATTTAAAAGTGGTTGTAATTTTTCTAACATATTAACTTGCTAAAGTCTCCAGTGAAGCTTTTGCTTATAAATTGGAATTTAGGCAAGTGACACAGAAATCTCTTCTGCATGAGCAAAATACATACCGTTATCAGATGTGCTGTTAACATTCTCTGCTCCAACTTTCACTGAATTTAAAAGAAGCTGAAAAACCTAATGTCAGTGAAAATTGAACAGATCAAATTAATGCCACTTGTTAAGACCATGGATATTGACGTCAGTGTAAAATTTTGCGCAAAGTTCTTTATGGGTTTAGGCATACATTAGTATTGGATCAGAGATCATTGAAATCATCTTGTAATGGAAATTACCTAAATCTTTGCCAAAAGAGTTGGCTATATTTTAAATGTTCTATCAGGGAGAAATCTTTTCATTCACTTTTGCAGTGAACATGAAGACTATTGAGCAGATCCAAACAAACTGAAGTCTTCCCATATTCATAGGTCTGAAAATGTTCTTGAACCTCAGTTTGCGTCAAATCATTAGTTTTATTGGTACTTGAAGAAGTTCCTTTAGTTTTACATTGCTTTTTGTCATACATCCACCTTTAGCTGTTCCCCTTTGCTTCTCTCTCATGTGGTCTGATGAACATAAATCTGAAATAAAGACGGTGTTTTGTAAGCTTTATAAGCATCAGTCATGGAAGCACAAACCCTGGAAACAGCACCTCCATGAGAATCTTCCTCACTGTCCACAGATCCATTTTCTTCAGGGAGATGTGAAGTCTAGCTTTGCAGGTGTGAGAAATGTACTAAAAATTGATGCTTTCATTGTTTATTTTTGAAAAGCAGAATAAGTGGTCATCTCGATAATTTTCTGCAATTTTATTTGATAGCCATGTTGTTCTATATTTATGCTTGCTATTCAAAAACAAAGTATGAACAATTATGGAGAGTTATCTATAATTGAACTTAATCCAGTTCTCCTGTCTGTTCACTATTGCGTTGCCTACTACATGCTCTCTGTATACATTATTGTCAGTTCAAAGGCCATTAGTAAGGAAAAGATAAATTATCTGAGCAAGGGAGGGGACAGATCATCTCTGAGGTCAAAGTTGTGAGGTCAGATATACCACTTTATTGCCCAAAGTAGCAGAAATTCTGTTGTTGGGCTCAGAATTTCAGAGCCACAGTGCAATGGGAAAATGCTATAAATAGCTGAAAAGTTCAATGTGAAAAAATTACTGGGTAGATTTAATATACTAACAAATTAATTATTTTGTTGTTTTATTTTCTGAAAAAATTTTCAACTTTGTTTCTTGAGATCCACCTCTACCGACATGGACACACACACACATAAACACACCCTCACAGTGACAATATATTTCTAAGTGTAAGCGCATGGTAAGTATTTGTTGATTTGTTTCGGCTTACTTTACTGCCATCTTTATGGGTACATCTGTTCTAGAGAGAGAATGCCTGCATACAAACAAGGCAAATTTAACTGAACTTTACAGGATTTCAGTTTTAAAGAGTAATTTGTAAGCAATTTTTGAGATGTGATTTTTATTTCTGTATGAAGCTATTCTTACTCTTAGTTTCAGTTACACTGTCTAATCTGAGTGTTTTTACTATTTTCATGAATGGTCTGAATTTATGAAAAAGCTGTAGCTGGATCTGTCTCTAATGAGGTACAGCAGCTTTGCAGGTTGGATGGCAGGGTCGAGAAATTTCTCCTGGCAGGGCACTTGGGCAAGCTGCTGAGGCTCTGAGGGCCCACGCTGTTCTCACCCATGGGTCACTTGGCACTTACCCAGTCAATCCCTAATTGCTGCCCAATTTTAGGTGGCGTACATTGCTGACTATCCTTCAGTCATGTAGAGACGGGTTTGTCCCTATTTGGAAAGATCTACTACAATAAAGGGTATGTTTCTCCTTGTTTGAAGTTTTTTTTTCACATATTGTCACAAATTTACTATTTCTTTAGTACTTCCTACATACATTATCTCACTTAATCCTCATAAGATCTTGCAAGGTATACAGAATTTATTATCATGTTTTACATGTGAAGGAACTGTTAAGGAGAGTAACTGATGTTATGTATGAGTTATGTATATATACACAGACATTATATATGTTATATATTACATACATATATGTATATATATATATATAAGTAAAATAGTCTTCACAGCTTTTCTGAAAAATAAAAATTAACTGCTCGTGATGATTATTTTAGAGAGCATCACAAGTGTTTAAGATGATCACTTCTTAACAGTTAGAAGTAGCATCGTTTTCTCTATTCTCTAGTGTTTAAACCTTCAAGAAAAGACATGCTTCTAGTTCTACAAGCTTAATGAAACTCTGCTGTCTTTTCACCATCGGTGCCATACTTATTTGAATTGCTGTGTCTTCATGGTGGAATTGTAATGGAAAAAGCTTCTCTTCTGAATAGGAACAAATTTTCCCTTTCATACTGTAGAGACATTTTTAATTTTGGAGAAAATGTTAAGTTGCTTAGTGTTATGGTTCCTTAGAATGAACTTTTAGAGATAGATCTCGGAAGAACTGAAGACAGAGCATCACAAGGAGAGAGACCAAGGTCCTGAGAGAAAATTATAGCTATTAAAATGATGAGTGTTTTTCATGAACTGCAAAAAATTTCTAAAGGAGTTGCAGTTTGTGTTGTTAGTTTAGAATTGAAGAACCGAAACTCCTACTCTTTCTTTGTGTTCCGTTATTCTGACCAGACTTTGGTGCAAGAATAAAAGGAAATGAACTGGATGGTTTCCCCAGTAATACCCATTTCCCTCCATTCTCCTCACATCCATGTCCTGACTCATTTCCAGACTTTTTGGAGAAAGCTGAGAGTTTACTAGGAGAAGAGGATAGCCTAAATGGGTTTGAGCCTAATCCAAAAATATGGATTTTAAAATTATTTTCTTAATAACAACAACATAAATACAAATAAAACGATTGTGAAAGCAGTCTGCAAATTGCCATTCAAATATAATTTTCACAGCTCTAAATGGAAAGAAGGGCTGATGTGTTTCTTAATTCAAATATGAGTAAGCTGAGGTTTTGAGAAATTGATGCCTCTCCCCACAGAGCGCCTAAGGAATGGAGCTTGGATAAGACTCAGGTCACAGGACTTTTTAGTCTACTCTTCTTTAAGCTGAATTTTTGTCATAACTGTGAAGAACCATATAACATAATCCCTCTTTACAGTGACTATGGCATGGTTCTTTTCAACCTCCATCCTTTTAAGTGATTTGACCTAGAGGCGAACCATTAGTGGCTAAATGGAAATGTTGTGCTTTATGATATTATCAGGGTGGTAAGGACAAAAATGCTTAGAAAAATATTGACCTTTTGGGGCAGTGAGATTATTTAGGCTACCTGATAACTGAATTTCAACCATTGCAGACATTTATTAGCAGTTACAGAATAGTATCATTTGTTTTATTTTCAAAAACAAAGTCCAGAAAGCTGAAAAACTGTTTACTTACCTGGTTTATTCATTCATTTAATAGGTAATTATTGAATGCCTACTCTGTACCAAGCACATTTTTAGATTTTAGGAAAATAACAATGAACAAAGTAGATTAAAAAAACTCTGTTTTCATATAGTTTACATCCATGTAGGGAAAGACAGACAATAATAAGATGAATATATAGAACATATAATTTTTTGGGTAGAGATAATGGCAAAGGAGAAAAACTTACAGTGAAAGGAGAATATGAAGTATGGGAAGAGTGATGGAATTTTAGATAAAGTGGTCAGGGAAGGTCACATTGAAGAGATGACTTGTGAATAAAGACCTGAAGGATATTAGAGAACAAACTATTTGGTATCTGGGGAAGAGCTTTCCAGATAGAGCGAATAATATGTGAAAATGTTCACGAAATAACATGCGACTAGGGGGGGCTAAAGAGGATTGGGAGGATAGTGGGAAAAGAGGTTCTAGAGATGAAAAGAGGACTGATCATTGGAGGAGGGTGCCGCAGACCATGGTAAGGACTTTAGTTTTTACTGTGACCGAAATGAGAGACACTTGGGAATTTTTTTGCAAAGATGAGGTGTGATCTGATTTATAAGAGCTCTCTCATAAAAAGTCACTCTGACTGTTGTGTTTAGAAGAGACAGGCATAGATGGGCAAGATAGAATTAGGGAGATCATTTAGAAGGTGACATCAGTAATCTAGGAGCAAGAGGATGGCTTTAGTGAAGATGATAAACAGTGGTAGGATTCTGGATATATTTTGAAGGTAGAGCCATCAGGATTTCTGCCTTGATTGGGTTTGGGGTGTGAGAGAAGAAGAGATAAAGATGATATCAAGGCTTTTAGCCTGAGAAACTGGAAAGATAGAATTGCAGTCAACTCTTATAGGGAAGGTATAGTGAGTGAGCAGGGATGAGGGGAATATGAGCAGTTTAGTGTTGTATTTGGAATGTGTATTATGCATTCGTGTTGATTGTTGAGAAGGCATTTGAGTACAGGAGTCTGGAATAGGGGAAAGGTTTGGCTAGGTATACACATTTGGAAGTCCTCACATAGTTGACATTTAAAACCATGGTACTGGATGAAATCTCCAAGGAGTGATATAGATAAAGAAGAGAAGAAGATCAAGGATTGAGCCCTGGGTCACTCCTATATTATGAGCTCAAGGGGAAAGAGAAACTATCCTCCCAATCCTCTTTAGCCCCCCTAGTCGCATGTTATTTCATAAACATTTTCACATATTATATTAAGAAGCATTTATCCATGATTAATAAATAAATGATTTGCATATTAGTAAATCAATTCATTTCAGTATTTCACATAATTATAAAACAAATGGCAGTAAAGTAATCTGAGGAAAAGCGTCCAGTGGTGTAGGGGAAAACCAGGAAAATCTTCATAAATGAAAAGGTTTTAACTAAAACAAATTCTAACTGGGTTAAGTATCAGAATTAAGTCTGTATGAAAGTCAGGAATGAAAAACCATTAGCATTCATTTTTTTCCCCCAGATTTTGCTATTGCAGACATACTAATTCTAATTATTTTCTATTTGACTTAGTGTTGAAAAATAATTAAGGCTGTAATATCCTGGATACTAGATAAACAGCACTCACTCTTCTACTCAGAAGTTGGATCCATTGCCCTCTAAATTATTTTTATATGCTTGGGGGAAGTATTGGTTAAGTTTTCTCTCTGATTTGATTCTCAGTTACATACTTTCCTTCTGACACTTGAGGGAGAGAACACGCTGAGTTCTGGTGGAGGGTCTAGAGTTGTCTTCAGGGCCTTATTCATTTATTTAAAAAACATTTTTCAGAATTGATTACATATTGAGCTTTGCACTTGACGTTGGGAATACAAGTATTGAATGAGCTAACTCCCTCTCCTGAAAGTGTTCTTATTCTAGTGGGAATGAGCAATTATAACGTAGTGTGGTGTGTGCCATTGTGGGATGAGTTGAGAGATCTGTTAAAGAATTCAAGTGAGAGAGGAACCAGTTACCTGGCATGGGTTGAAAAGTGCTTCTCAGAAGAGGTAATATTCAAGCTTGGTCTTGAAGGGCCAGAAGAGTTTTCCATGGAATAAGAGAACACATGATATTCTAATCAGGGAAGCAGTATGTGTGGGCAAAATAGTATGAAAGAAGTGTAGAATTTAGAAGGCATTTGGTGGATAAAGTCAGAAGAGTTAACAGAAGCTAGGTTAGGCAGGACGTTTTATGCCCTGCACTGGGCACTGTTTTTAATGTCTTTTGTATATTTACTCACTGAATTCTCACATCAATCTTCTGGGATGATACACACTATTTTTATAGATGTGTTTCCTAAGCCATAGAGAGAGTGAGTGATTTCTCAAAGTCATGCAGCTAGTGTTAGAGTTATAATATGTGCATCTGATGATAAAAATGTTAGTTGGTTAGTCCTAACGATTTTCCTCAGTATTTTCTTCTTAGAATTATTAGGAACTTTCTCCAATATATGTTATTGTTTATTCTCCATGGTATACCTGCTCCATCATACCAGATTCGACAAAGACCTTAATTTTTTCTCATTATTTTTTTCTCCTATTTCTACAAATTTGAATTTTAAGCCTCTTTATAAGGTCGGCAAGGCTCCTACTAAGGCTTGGTTTATGTAGATGCCATCTGACCCCTTCCAGGGGCCTGCGATCCTGTCATTGTGGACCACAGCTCAGGAAAAAAACTTCATTCTTCATCACTATCCATGGAATCTACTGTTCTCAATTCATATGCTCATCTCTCTCATGTAATTATCACCTTCAGGTTGGACAAGGTTTGAAAATATCATCTGTTCATTTGGGTCCCTGAGGCTTTCAGTTTTCTAACCTATCACCGTAGGTCTTTACTGAATGAATTGTGAATGGTACTGTGGGTGGCATGGGTCCAGGAAGGTGGTATACCTCCTGGTTAGCCATAGGTTTACACTGATCACTTTTAGTAAAATGTCTCCCTCTGGGGAATAAGTGGAGTCTTTGCACTTGATAATGTGCCCTCTTTACTGTTCTGTGGGATGAAATACTTCTCCAGTAGCAGGTCTGGGGTCCCCTTCTTTAGGTAGAGTCTTGCATTTTTTTTGAGTAACTTTCTTGTATAGCTTTTTCTTCTATATTCCAGTTTCCCATTCATAGTCCTTCAGCTGTGTCTTAATTCCACACTACCCCTTTTCTTCTTTTTTATTCAGAGTGTCGATTCTGCCCAGGGATTACTCTTATTCTTTAATAAGCTGATAGAGAAGTATTTCTCAAGCTGTCTTACATTCTTCCCTTGCAAGGAGTTTGACCCTAACTTGCAATTACAGTAATTGGGAGCCACAATCTTCCCTGGGCACGGCTGTATTTCTTACAGACACTACTAACTTCTAAGGTTTGGATGCTTGAGGAGATTAAGCAATATCCCATAGCACATACTGCCATTTCAAGAGGCTTGATGAACCTTCCTCAGCTAGACTCCAGAGGCAAGGCTCTTGGTTACTGTGCTGGACTGCCTCTTCAGTTCTAAGCATTAAGGACTATTGGTTTTGCTAGTTTTGTTTGAGAAACATTTATTGAACATCGTTTATTCAATACTCTGTGCCAGATGCTGTTAAGATCCTTGGCACACAAAGATCTCTCCACTGGGTTCATTCTCTAGTGAAGTGACTCAAAAACCGATGTGCCTGACTCTGGTCATTGATTTATTTCAAACATTCCTGGCACATATAGCCATAAATTAAAGTAACATAGAAGATTTCCATTATACAACTAAGATGGTGGATATAGGGACATCATCTGATATAATTTAAAAAATCTAAATGAATATTAAACATTAGCAATAAAATATGCAGTTTTGGAATTATAATTCCCTAAATTACAATTAAGGCACTGAAGGAAGCAGGTATTGAGACATCAATGCTGACAAATAAGGGACTTTTAAATAGTCTAAGTCACTCCTAAGAATTGGAAAGAATTTTTTCAAATTCTTTAACGCACAGTCAAAGAATACATTCTTAAGTATATCTAAACTAAAATAAAAATCACAGACATGCACAAGTAAATGAATTATTTTCTTATTCACTTATGTCTGGATGTTCTATTCTTAGACTTCACTGGGAACATTTCTCTTCATAATTTATTTCAATATTGTAGATGTGATCTATGAAAGGAAGATGTTTGGTAGGGTTTGTGCAGAGCCCAGAATCTTTCCAGAGTGAACTGAAGGAGCTTTGAGCAAGGCTGGAAAAGTCTAAAGATTTAAGGACAAAATTTAGTGGCAGAAGGAAGAGTTTTAATTAATCTCTTTTTTTTTTTAGGAAGGAAAACAACAACAACGAAAAGAAAGTCGTATTAGAAAGAGAAAAGAGTTTTCTGTTTAGTTGAGGTTGAAAGTCTTAGTTATGTGCCTTGATAATGATCTGGACATAAAACTGTTCTAGAGATGGAAAAAAACTCTCATTTACTAGAAATTTTAGCAATGTGACTATTTTACAAAGAAAAATGAACAAAATGACATTAAGCGAATTTAGTGGAATTGAATAATCTGGAGGAAATTAAGAGTATGTATAAGTTACAGTATCAAATAACAGGATACACAAAAACAATAAAAGAAAAAAGTATAAGAAAACATTTCTGCAAGTTGAAGGCATGATCTAATTTTTCATTCTTTTAAATTTCTGGCTTCTTTGAAAAAACAGTTAACAAACTTGCTTCTTTGTGCAGTGTAGGTCAAGGGATATGTTAGAGATAAGAGACTGGGAAAAGACCCCTGTTCAAACCTAGGCCAGTGTTCAAGGACCCCACACTAATGCTCTTTTTGCCAGAAGCCTAACCCTTGCCAGAGAACGACAGCGGTGCAAGTAGTCTGGGTGGGAGACAAAGCCAAGGGAAATAGAGAGGGATCCCGTCCTGACTGCCAATGGACTGTGCCTAAAGTTGTCCGTTAAGTCCAAGGGATTCCCTGCAAAGTGTCTGCTTGAGGAATGCAGAGCTTCTGAAAGGAACCTTAAAGTGCAGCTGGGAGTGAATGTTGCCTGTGCTGGCGATTGCCAGCCGGTGGCCCGCCTCATGCTGAGCCCTTCTGCAGAGCAGCCATCTGCTACAGCTTTAATGAATGAATCTCTCTCGGGTGTTTTTTTGTTTTTCAACAGAACAATAGCTTCTGTGGTGTGATCTGCATTCCGATGGATGTATTGAGTCCTTTGCTCACACTCCTCCTGTGTATTGGGGGTGGCGGAGTAGGGAAGAGCTGGTGTATGTCTGAGTCCTCTCAGGTAAGGAGCTGGTGGATGTCTTTGAGAAGGTTAATGCTTTAGGTTTGATTTTAATTGGAATGTTCAATCAGCTCTTCCTTTGGAGACCTGGATAGTTGGGCTGCTGCTGTTTCCTGTGCATTTCCTTTCCATGGCTTTTTTTCCCCCCCTCTAAACATCAAAGGATGGATTCACTTCCTTTGGGAAATGCTAGTTAAGTACAGGTCTACGGAATAAAATATTTAAGTGAATTTTTTTTTTTTAACCACCTGTCATTAACTTGAGTTGATTAATCCCTTTCTGACCCTCTTGCCTTGGCCTGTGTCTGTCAATCCATTTGGCTGCCTTTGATGTAGTACACTGGAGGAACCCTTTGCAGCCCCTATCAATATCTCTTTTCCCTGCGGTGTTCAACAAACTAGAGGCCGTTTCTTCTTAATTATAAAGGAGAGAAAGAACACCCCAAAAGACAAATCAAAAACTTTACCAGGAGAGAAGATTGATTGGTTTTTGGTTTAATCATCCTTAGAAACAGAAAATCCTGTGTTGCCTGTCAATAATGGTCCTGTGGTTATAATCGTTAGCCTAACAAACTGAAGGAGAAGCTAATTTGGGGGAAAACTTTTGGAGATTGGTTATTGGACTCATTGAAGTCATCTAGTTTTTGATTTTCAAGAAAAAATTATTTCTGAGTAAAATTTTGCTCAAAACCCTCATATACAAATCAAATACAGTTGTAGCTGCTCTGGTTGAGTTGGACAGAAGGGGGTAGGACAAAGACACAGTGGCTCACGTTCACAGGGGTCTGTTAGACAGAGTTTGTAAAGCTACTCATTGAGTGTGTTTGTTTTGGAGTAGAATTCTGCATAACCATAGTAGAGAGTAGTTGTCAGTATTTATTTGTATTGTTAATCTGCCTTTTAACTGTTAGGAATGCTACTTATATCTTTTACTGGTATTGCTTCCTCTCATCAATTTGGCTACATCAGGCACAGGATGGAATAAATGAGAACTAAAAATCCCATCTATTCTAAAAGTCAAGGGCAAATGGAAATATTTCTACTTTTACTTTTTTTGTGGATATACGCTGAAGTTTTCCTTTTTAAATAATATTTTTTATTTTTGAGTTATAGTTGGCATACAATATTATATTGGTTTTGGGTATACGGCATAGTGATTAGACATCTATATAACTCATAAAGTGATCACCCCAATAAATCTAGTGTCCCTTTGATACCGTGCATAGGTATTACAATATTATTAACTGTGTTCCTTATGCTATACTTTATATCTCCATGACTATTTTGCAATTACCAATTTATACTTCTTAATCCAATCCCCTTTTTTCACTGCCCCCGAACCCCCTCCCATCTAGTAACCCTTAAAATGTTCTCTGTATCTATGAGTTTGTTTCTGTTTTTATTGTTATCATTGTTTATTTTGTTCTTTAGATTCCACATGTATGTGAAATCAGATGGCATTTGTCTTTTCTATCTGACTTAACTCCACTCAGCATAATATCTTTTAGGTCCATCATGAAATATCTTTTCCATCCCTTTAATTTCCATCTGTATATGTGTCTTTTAATCCGAAGCGAGTCTTGTGTGCAGCCTGCATGAGGGTCTTGTTTTCTTATCCATTCAGCCACCCTATCTTTTTGATTGGAGTGTTTAATTCTTTTTCATTTGAAGTACTTTTTGATAGATATGTAGTTATTACCATTCTTTATTCATATTTTTGATACTTTTTTTAATTCTTCTTAAAGAGATTCTTCCAACATTTCCTGTAATACTGGCTTGGTGGTGATGAACTACTTTGGCTTTGTCTGGGAAACTCTTTATCTGTCCTTCGATTCTAAATGATAGCTTTGCTTGGTAGAGTAATCTTGGTTGTAGGTCCTGGGTTTTCATCACTTTGAATATTTTGTGCAAAGCCCCTCAGGCCTGCAAAGTTGCTGTTGAAAAATCGGCTGACAGTCTTATGGGGGCTCCCTTGTAGGTTTCTAATTACTTTTCTCTTACTGTTTTTTAAGATTCTCTCTTTGTCTTTAACCATAGGCATTTTAATTATGATGTGTCTTAGTGTGGGCCTCTTTGGGTTCATCTTGTTTGGGACTCTCTGAATTTCCTGGGATTGTATGTCTATTTCCTTCACCGGGTTAGGGAAGTTGTCCATCATTATTTCTTCGAATAGGTTTTCAATTTCTTGCTCTCTCTCTTCTCCTTCTGGTTCCCCTATGATGCAAATGTTGTTACACTTGATATTGTCCCAAAGTCTCTTTAAACTGTCTTCACTTTTTTTTGTTGCTGTTACAATTGAGTGTCCACCACCACTCTATCTTCTATATCACTGATTCGATCCTCCACTTCATCCACTCTGTTGATTCCCTCTAATGTACTCTTCATCGCAGATACTGTATTCTTCATTTCTCACTGGTTCTCTTCTATGTTTTCCATCTCCATTTTTATGTTTTCTATCTCTTTGTTAAAGCTCTCACTGAATTCATCTACTCTTCCCCTAAGTTCCTTGAACATCCTTACAACCAATGTTTTGAACTCTGCATCTGGTAGATTGCTTTTCTTAATTTCATTGAGATCTTTTTCTGGAACTTTGTTCTGTTCTTTCATGTAGGGCATGCTTCTTTTTCTCCCCATTTTGGCTGCCTCTCTGTGTCCGTTTCTATGTCTTAGGTAGGGTTCCTAAGTCTCCCGGTCTTAGTAGAGTGACTTTATGTAGTAGGTGTCCTGTGGGGCCCAGTGGCATAGTCCTGGGAGGAGTCCAGCTGCAGGCCGAGTTCAGCCACAGCCTGCGCACTTCTGGGGCCACCTGGTAATAGTCACCAAGCAATCCACAGATGGCTGCCGTCTGTGCTGGGCTTATAGGTGTCTTGAGGGGCCAAGCCAGAAACCGAGGTCAGCTGTCATTAGTTTGAGGCTTGGGCTGCTTAGCAAGAGGTACAGGGCAGGTGGAGGCCAGATGCTACTTCTTTGGGTTTTATGAGCCTTTGAGAGATTTTAGGACAGTCTATAGCAGGAGCCAAGACAGACCTTTTATATGGAATAAATCACTGGAAGTGGCTTGAGTGGGCCCACCAGTTGGGAGAGGCAGAGTCTCACGGAATCACCTGGGCGGAGCAACTTGTCTTACCTAGGTGGATGCTGATTCAGATACCCACAGGCTGCTTGTGTCCACAGGCTGGGAGCAGGGAGGGCTCAACAAAGGAACAAAGGATACTGCCAGCACTTCTGTCTGGGAGAAAGCCGCCCCTCCAGCACTTTCCCTGAAGTTGGAAAACTCAGCACCTCCTCATATGTCCCTGGCACCCTTCAAGCAGCTGCTCTAGCATTAGAGCTCAGAGTGAGCAAGTTCCTCATGGGTAAGGCAGGGCATGGGCCCTTTAAGAGGATCATATAGGACTTCCGCCACCCTTCGTCTCACTCAGCCGCAATCTCAGCTGGTTTTCACAGTCAGAGATTGTGGGGACTTCTCCTGCCAGCACTGGAACCCTGGGCTGAGGAGCCCAGTGTGAAGCTGGGACCCTCACTCCTTGGGTGGAGGAGGGGGCTCTGCAGCCAAGATAACCCTCCCCATTCTCCATCGCCATACTACAGTTGTTGGACTGGGCTGTTTCATGTCTCTACACCCCTGCAGGTTTGAGGTGGTTTTTGTCCCTAGTTGTAGGGCTTCTGTTCAGCCAGACCTCAGGTGACTTGGTGCACTGGTTGCTCTGTAGTTTCGTTATAATTTTGGTGTGGTCGTGAGAGGAGGCGTGCACAGCCTCTACCTTTTATGCCATCCTGACCTGCATTCGCCAAAGTTTTCTTATATAGTCACTTGACAACCTTACAAGTAGGTATTTTATTACTGTAAGAACTGTGATTTAATTTTTATTGAATTTCTTTTTCTACATATGTATTTTTTTAGACACATAGATACCTACATATATATATTTAACAGGTACATATACATAAAAGACATATTTGTGTAACTCTTGCCTAATTCATTTTGAGAAACACATATCTCCAGTGATAGACAGTAATATAGAGCATCTCTGAAATTCCATTTTACAAATCCACTTACCAAGCCCTAAGAAAATCCTCTTTATAGAGGTGTCAAGAAAGCCTCATCAAATATAAAAATTGTTGCTGTTTTGTATTTAAAGGTCAGCTAGGAGCTAGAAAAGGCCGGGGAGGCAGGCGTTTATAGTTACTTTTGAATCTGTTTTATATGTGAATGTCTCGGAGTCCACACGTGACTCTGGGCCCCAGCCCACCTGGGGGATGGCGGTGCTGGTGGTAGAGATTCGTATCTCAAACTGGGTCATATATGAAGGTGTCTGAGTGAGTGGGTAACCTGTCATTCTTATGGGGGGCATAAAGCAGATAATTTATTGTTAAAACAGGGATCAATTTGAAAGTGAAAGGAATCACTAACTGATGGGATGCTGGAAAAACAGGTGTCAACCAGAGTAAGTGGTCACCCTGCTAACAGTTCTTGATGTCTCTATAGATGAACGAGATCTTCAGCCCCACAGATTTCAAAGCCTTCTTAAGTTATATAAGCAATTATGAGGAAGGTCTCAACAACTCAGGAAAATAAAAGCTGAGTCTTATTAAAGCAGCTTGATGCTTAGTAATCTTAATAGGTTAGTGGCTTTAACTTGGTCATGGATTATGAAAGTGGGCTGATGAGAGAGCCAGTTGAGCATCCACCAGTGGTGAACACGGTTACTAAGATGACAAAGGATTTTAAGGAGGCACCAAGATAATGTTGTTCAAGTTAGATCTGCAGACTTAAAAGATCACAAGTGATGAAGTAGAGTTGGAGATGGATGTAGTTATGGCAGGTAGGAATTATTCTCTTTACAGAATGTATGTTATACTGCATCCATCCCAACATCTAAATATACAGGAGTACATAGATCCACACTTGTCTGATGGCTCCTGATCTAGACTTTGCATTCAATCTAGTGGTGCCTTACTGCAGGCTATCTTTCTGTACCCTGAGTTTCTCATCTATGAAAATGGTTAAGTATGCAAGAAGTATAGTGATGACCCTAAGGTTTTCATATGCATTGAATATTAACATATGCCCAGTATAAAATTTAGTATATTAGGCATATTTTTTGTATTGTAATTCTTTAAAAATATTAACTCATCTATAATTTATTTTAAACTATTCATTAGCCTTAATATTAAATTAAGCTTCACAGTCTATTCCTAGACTATTCCAAGTAACTAGGGGCTAATGCTTCATAGTTAAAATTTATCATGAGAAAATTCTTTCTTATAGCTAATAAAATTTTTAGCATTAAGTTGACTCGCATTTGAACATGATATTTATGTCACCTAATTTATTGTAGAATTACTGTGCTATTTTATATCTTAGTACTCATAACTCCTGATATTTAAGTGATTTTTAAATTGCTATTACCAGAAGAAGCATCTTTTGGGAACTGCAATTAAAATTAATACTTGGGCTACATTTTGAAATATGTATTTCCTCCCCAAACTATATAGACCTTATTTCCAAAACTGAACATGGAATCCATTGTCCAATGCATGATCTGACAAGTGGTCAGAAATGGACTGTGTTTTGGAATCAGGACTTTCGCAGCCTATAGTGACCACGCACAGCTGCTGACATATGGTTGGAGCTTTGCACATGGTCGCAACTCTGTGAAATTTTCTGGAGTGCAGGATTGTATTATGTCTGGCTTCAAGTTCTCTATTAATTCTTCGGACCTTTAATGGAGTCTTAATGCTTCTTCATAGTCAATTATGGACTTCCAGTTATGGACTTCCAAGCTTCCAAAGATGTTCCAAAAATTTTCCCCACCTATCTACTTCACTAGAGGCCCAAAGTAAAGGAAGAGGTTAGAGAAATCAGGAACGAGAGAGGCTGAGGGAACAGTGGGGACTGTGTGAGGACTCAAGCTCAGTGGAACTGCAGTCCACTTTTATGAGAGAAAGTTAACTACTTTCTCTCATAAATGTCTGTGCTGACTTGGTTATTGCCTTTGTTACCTTGCTCAACTTAAAGTTTCATATCTGAGCTGAAGTGCAGGTCTCAACACTGCTTGAGGGTAGTCTAAGGTAATAAAAAGCAGAAATAGTAGTATAAAATTAAGGACTGAAAAGCATATGTCCAGAAATTTTTCAACTATGGAAGTTCATCTGTCAGTGCAACAATAACCATCAAGAGAAATGGCATGAGGGATCAAACTGTGCTGGCTTACACCAGCTAGCTATGCCCTGGCCTGTAGGGAGAGCAGCGAGAGCAGCATTATGCCTCTTGGGAGGTATGTAAGAGCTGCTTTACAGGAATGTCAGGAGCCTCCAGCCAAAGCTGAGTGTAGCCTCTGCTTCTAGGCTCACTTTCTGCATCTGTGCTGAAAGCCTTAGAATAGTTCAAAGATGCCTGTTCTTCAGTTCACAAGCAGGTGTCTTTCGGGTAAGCAGAATAGAGCACCTTAAATGCTTTGTCTGCAGTCAGTAACTGGCGTGAGTGTACCACCCTATTCTAGACAGGCCGGAGTTGGGGCACTGTGGCATCAGGTATTTTATTACTGTAATTTTGCTTTGCCCAGCCTTTGTCCTTTTGCTTTGCCCAGCCACAGAGAAATATATGGGGCAGTGCAGAATGATGGTGCTGTCTTTTGATGCGCTTTTGGGCTACATTGTGCAGTGAAGGATTCTGGCCCCTCCATTGTGGATGGGAAATTGTGATTAAACCTTCAATGAGCACTCCTTCACTAGGCAACGGAGGGACAGTGCCTGGAATCTAGTCAGTTCATTGATAAAACTCGAGGTTGAAAGCATGACTGTTCCTTTGTGTAAGTGCATCCAGGCCTCATTAACGGGCTACTGCCCAACTCTGCCATCTGATCCAGCCGCTGAGTAATCGGAGGCGTTGCAGAGGCCATTTTAAAGTGCCTACAAGTGAAGCTTTTAATTTCTCATTGGGAAATTTCAGAACTTGCCAAATGTCACTAAAGCCCCCGTTGATAGGTTACGATTTCAGCAGAGACCGTGGAAAGTTAAGATTTCGGCAAATCTTTAGGAGATGAGAAAACCCTATTCTTCGTAATGGGAATATTTTCTTTAAGCAAATATCTAACTGCAAAGCCAGATATTTGTCATAACTTTTACCATCAAAATGGAAGCCTAAAATGGAAAGAAGAGGAATGAGGACATCTGTTTTCCCAACTAATGTTCATGGAGCAATATTTTAAGGCTACAGTAATGATTTCCTTCTTGGCCCTGGTTAGGGAGGTTTTTCTTTAGCGATATGCTTGGTGAGCATCTATCCTCATGACCCAGGTACTCTAAGTGATTCTGCCTCTGCATCCAGTGTGTCATCATTTTTTCTTTCGTCTTCTCCAGACATATTTCTATGTAAAATGAACATTTATCAAAAGAAAGAATGACACGATTGCCCATGTGAATATTTTTTTATTTCTTGGCTCTAACTTCTTTTTTGGCCTTTTCATATCTCTTGTAGAAATACTTTTGTCACTTTCAGTTTTCAGAGGCTATCAAGCCTAGAACTTTACAACACTGGGGCTCTATGTTTTGGAGAAAGTCACAATAATTAAAGAGAAAAAGAGAGCACCAGACTTAAAGCATATTAATGGTACTTAATGTGTACTAGAATTTTCAATACAGGGTCTACCGAACATCCAAAACAGCTTGAATTTTAGATATGAGCCATCATAGAAGCATCTGAAAGATAGTTTGGTTGTATAATACATTATTCCTTTGGAATATTTACTGAGAAATCTAAAAGGTTTATATAGGGTTATATCAGGTTATAGAGGGTTATGAATTTTTGGTATTGGCTCTTAAAATATATCTTGGCATGCCATTTAAAGATGAATAGTTTTTCTCCCATTTAATGGATAGTTCTTGCTACAAAGAGTGCTTCAGTGAAAGACCATAGTAAAATATGCATTCATTTGGTAGAACTCTGTGTTTCTGGAATTTCCGATCCCTGACTAACTTGTCATTCATACTGTGGAAAGGTAGATTAGTAGACTTAGAGCACAGACTTCAGAGGCAGAATACCTGATTCAAATCTCAACTTCTCTACTTGCTTGTTGCATGCTCTTGAGTAAATCACTTAAATTCTCTGTGCACCTATTTCTTCATATATAAAATGGGAACATTCATGGAAATCTTCTGAGGTTTATGTAGCAGATCTAAATAATGTATGCAGAATAGCGTGGCATATGGTAAACACTACGAACGCTCACGATTTCCTAACATTCTAAGGTGGGTGCAGTAAAGCACTCTGAGCAGGATGGGGAATTGCAAGCATGGGAGACTGAGGCAGCCTCACAGCTCCTTCATTAGGGCTGCGTTTGAGAGTTAAGTACCCGGCTCCTTTAAGCACACGGCACCAAACACTGTCCTCTGGTCCAGGACTTTCAAGTGAGACTTTCATGTAACAAAGGCCTTTTGACATGTCAGTAACTAAATCTCTGTCCGTGAGGCCTGAAGCAAAGTTCTCCAATGCTTGGGATTGTTTTGCATCAAAGAGTTTTCCATCTTGGTTCCAGTGTGTTGGATCTGAGGGCAGGAAAACAATCCCACCATCCAGAAATAGATACACCTTGCCATACTTGCGATGTAGGAAAAATAAATAAAATAAGTTTCTATGTAAGTACATAGACATAAAAATAAGACTCAAACTTTTTGGCTAAATAATTAATCAAATAAGAATAGAAATTTCTCTCTTCTATGTACAGCTGGAGAACAGTTTGCTGAACAAGAGGTTTTTAAGAGATACTGTTAAGATAGATTCAAAGTACATAACATAGCTGACATATATAATTGCATAAATAATAATTACAAGTTGAAACAATTATTTTTTATCAATTAGTATGTGCTAAACATTTTTACAAGTTTTCCCAATTAATGTTTTCCACAGACATGAGTTATATGTTATCTTCATTTTCAGAGAGAGGAAAACTGAAGTTGTGAGAGATTTGTTTGAGGTTATATATAACCAATGATTGACAGCCTTCAAATCCAGGAATTTCTGACTCTGAATCCACATGCTTTCCACTATAATCTTATTGTCTTTCAAAGATAATTTAGTTCAGTCCAGTAGAAAACTAACTGAGCCTCTATTGTGTGAAAGGCATTGAGGAAGTTACTGAGGATAGAAGGCAAGCCACCCAGGCATGCTCCCTGCCTTTGAGAAACTGACAGTCTCGATGGGATGACAGCTATGAGCAGCTATCTGTATTTGCTTCTCTTTCTATTATGCATTCCTAGATGCCTCCTTGAGTAGCACTGCCACTACCTTGAATACAGTTTAGATAATTCATAAGGCACTGTGTTCTCTTGAAGATACTATTTCTGAATGTCATTTGTGCAAAAAAGTGTACATCTCAAATTCTCACCCTCGTTACCTAATGTTGTCACCTGACATGGTAGTTTACAGACTAGACTATGACAGTATAGGCTCATCGTCAATTAGGTTACTTTGAAGGATCAATGAGAGAATTATAATTTAGCAAGTTATAGTGAATTTCACATTAAAATCAGACATCTGATTATAGTGGCTTCCTTACTCCCAATATGACACATGTAAATCTGAAGTAGATTTGTCCTGATATTGTGGAACTCACAAAGAAAGGAGAGAGGAGGAACAGGAAAGCAATCCCTTTGGTATATCCCCAAAGAAAGTGGATGGAGTATGGATGAAGTATTTTTCCAGGAAAGAGAAGTTGTGTGTCAACTGATGCTTGATGGAAAGGAATGAATTATTAGTACAGGCATGGGAGAGACAAAAGTCAGGTGCTTGAGGAAGCAGGGAGAAAATGAGGCTTGATGGGACGTTTTAGAGCTGATTTTAGGAAAGATTGCATGTATCATTTGTCTCCTACTTCTGCATACCTGTATGGAACTTTCATTCCTTCATTTAGCAGACTCTTTGTACCTAGTATCTGCTCTTTAGTTTCACCTAAGATCTCAGCAAGTGAAAGACATGTGCCCTGAGACACCCACTTCCAATCATTCCTCTGACTAACTTGCCATCATCCAATAGCATTACAACATCTGCTTCAGGTCCATACACAAGAAAAACAAATCATGGAAAGGGAATCAAAGGGAGAATCAGAGTGTTACATTTCTCTTAGGAATTGTGAATTGTGAATTTCCTTTAGGTTTAGTGTGTTTTCTTACCCCTCTCCCCTCCGCCCCCCATCCTGAGTACTTGGTTAGCTGCTCATTTGTAATGGAAAGTCCTACAAGGAATTCCATGAAAAACTTGGAAATGAGACAACCGAATCTCAATGAATGGATAACTAAGACTCTCTAGCAAATTCAATTATTCTGACAACATTTTTACTTTGCTTTATCACTGAAGCTATTCAGAAAGCCAGAACAATTGCAGGCAGGACACCAAGACTCTGGTCATCTCCAAAAGATGAGAACATTTAATAAAACCAAATGGAAAACTTGTGGTGCCTTCCTTCCCAGCTGACACTCAGGCCGTCCAGACAAAGGACTGATTAATAGGAGAGAGCCCAGCCTCAAGCTCTGGAGTTGTTGGATTGGGTCTAGAAGGGAAGTGATTTCCACGGCTCTCAATCTTGTGTCTGTGTTAGGCCTCTTCGTTCTCTACTCTCTCTCCTTTCAGTTGGCCTTTGTGTTCTGTTAACATAAGGCGCGAATACGGTGTTTTCTGAGAAAACATGACTGTTATGTTTCTTTATTCCACTATTGATTATTTCTTTAATCTAGATGCTAATCTGAAGTCTCATATTAGGTATACAATGTAACATATACAAACATTATCTATCCTAGTAATCTACTGTAAAATGAGAGATTTCTTTCCAGTATTGGACATACAAAATGTGACAAATCTCATTTTCTGTAATTTTAATTTGACACAACTAAATCAATAGTTTTTTACATTTATATCTCTCCTATTATGCCTAATCTTACAGATTATAAATAAATGTATGTGAAGAAAAGTCTTGGCCAGTAAAGTAGTGTTGGCAGAACACAATTTGCAAATAGAATAAATGCCTGTAGTAGCTGCTATTCATGTGTGTGAGGACCTGTGTCTGATGATACCGTTGAGGATGTTGTTTCTAATATCTGGATGTTTAACAATACTTGTATTGTGGACTGAATCACTCAATTTCCACTGAGCAATTTGGGGTCTTCAATATTTAGCATTTCTTTAGAATTCAGAATCAATTCATTGTTGAGCCAGAATGTAACCACATACAAGGGGCAAGACAGGTGGAGGGCCTTGCTTTTGCATCCTGTCTACCAATCTTCATTTTTCACTGTGGTATGTGGGCAAGAAAGCAGCATAGCTCATGAAATATTCCCCCAGTATTTAATAAAGAAAAACAAAACCCAGGTGTAATGTCTTGTAAAACAAAGAGAATTTTTTATTTTTTTCCTTCACTTATTAGAGATTCCCATTGTTTCTGTAGATCTTTCAGCATGTTTACATTTCAAAATGACCTTCTCCCAGCTTTTTAAAAATGCGAGACCTTGAACATCATCACACACACAAACACACGAAAGGTTTTAAGATTCGCTCTTCTTTGATGTAAAACCATGGAGTCTTGTATAATCATCTGCTTACCCGGAGAGCAGATGCTGCTGTCTTTCTGGGCAAACAAAGCTTGGATGAAAAGGGCAACAATGCAGGAAAGATGTTAACGCCCACCGCTCCTCTCCCACTGAGAGGGGCAGGGGCATTGGACTAACCCCCGAGGGCCTGCCAGCTCTTGTCAAATGCTCCACATATGGTCTTCCTGAGTGATCAAAGAAAAAAAGTATCTTCAGAGCATAATGTGTTATAGAAGAAATATTGAAAAATTCAGAGAGCATGGGAATCTGGATCAGCTGGATGTTCTTAAATTGTGATAGGCTGCTCTGCCCACTTCTCATAACGCTGGAAAGCACCGATGTATGCGTTGATAACACAGTGTGTGAGAGCATGTGCTAGGAGACCCGAGGCATCTGGGCTCAAAGCCTGGCTTCTCCACTTCCTGCTCTGCGATATGGGTGAGTATCTTAGATCACTGAGCCTCAGTTTCCTCATGCTGTAGTGTGCTGATAAATCAGCTCTGGGACATGTGTCGGGGGAAGGAAAAAGGGAGGTGCCCTTTTTCCTTCCCCCGACACATGTCCCAGAGCTGGGTTTACAGGGTTTACAGGGTTTGCCATTTTCCAAAGTGTAACTACTTTCACTATGGCAATTTCAAGCTATCAAGGATTGTGGCTTGTGAAACTCTGGAATATTTAATACCCTCAGTAGCCAGCACAAACCTATCATTGCTGGTCTGTAAAATGGGCATCATAGAATTCACCACATAGAGTTGTGGTAAGGATTAATGAGACAACGTATGAAAAGTTCTTAGCACCCTAAATTCTGGAACATACTCAATATTTAACGAATAGTAACTATTTTCAGTGTTTTTGGCTGCATACCAGTCTTTGTGCTGGTGATTCTAACCCCGGCTTCAGAGTATTATAATCATGTTTTAATTTAAAACCCACGTTCTAAGGGTAAAATTATTCTTAACTTATTTTAATTCTTAAAGTAGTCATGTGTACTACGCAACATTTTAGAGGGAAAAGAGAGATATTTAAAAACGTGAAAGTATACATTTCCAAAGAAACTGTTAATTGATGCTTTTTTGAGCTCCTAACGTCTTTCTAAATAATATATTTTTTTGAACTCTTGAAGATCTTTTGCCAAATCTTGAGTAGTTTCTGTACTTTTAATGATGGATTCCGGGTTCTATTTTAATCAAGGAGCCTTCATAAGGAGGCTTTGGGGAGGAGCCTCACTTTTGGCTGGGTGTAAATATGCCTTTTTGTTTTTCGTTTTGTTTACCCGTTTCAGCTGCACTGTCACACCTTCTCCTTGCCCAGGCATCCTTTCATGAAATCATGGGAAACCCCTAACCTTTTCGATTTCTTTGACTCAGTACTAATTTAGCCATTCCGGTTTAAGTTTTATTCTCAAATCAAATTTAGAACGTCTTTCCTCCTCCAGTGCATCTCCACTTGTGACCTGAAGGGCTTGGAGGTGAGACAGGGTGGGCTGCAATCACCTATTTACATACTTGTTCTCTGTTCTAGGGGAGCTCCTTGAGTGTAGAGTGCAAGAAGGGACTGAGAAGAGAGGGTAATGTTTCATCATGTAACTGAGGGAGGCCCAGGTTTCACCTTGGCTGATTGATTCCCTGTTAGTGACCAGCTATTGGAGCTGTCTCCACCTTTCCCTGATGTGGAAGTTTCGGCACTGGCTTGACCAGCTTGTCCCCATTCAGCTCCAGTCACCAGTTGCTTACCCTACAGCCTCTGTGGTGGGATGCCAGCAAAATGTTGCAAGTCTGGCAGCCTCCACTGAGATACAAGCAACCAGTGGCCAGTTCGCAAGGCCTTGCTGTGCCAAGTGGTAGGAGCAGACATTAAGACACTGGCAAGCCTTTTCTCAGTCCTTCTGTCTCTCTTCAGGTCTCATGAACTCTGCTCAGATAGGCAGAAACAGACAAGGCTGCTCCATTTCTTGCATACCGCAGTCTGTTTGAATGACTCTGGCCCTCTCACTGGTCTCAGGGAGGAATCATCCCATGGGATCCTCCACTACGAACACTATTTTTCCCACGGAGCCCAGGACCCCTACTGTTTCTTCCCGCAAGTGGGGTGGTAGATGACGGGTAGGTGTATTAGTTTGCTGGGGCTACCATAACAAAATACCATAGAGTGGGTGGCTTAAACAACAAAAATTTATTTTCTCACAATTCTGGATACTGAAAGTCTGAGATCAGGGTTGGCTCCTTCTGAGGCTTCTCTCTGGCTTATAGATGGCTGTCTTCTCTCTGAGTCTTCCCATCATCTTCCCGCTGTACATGTCAGTGCCAATTTCAGAGGAATGAAGACACCAGTCATATTGCATTAAGATCCACCCTAATGACCTCATTTTAATTTGATCGCCTCTTTAAAGACTGTGTCTCTAAACATGGTCACAGTCTGAGGTGCTGGGAGTTTGGACTTCAACATGTGAATTTGGGGGAGATACAAGTCAGCCCATAACAGTAGGGTGTGATTGTTTCTGCTGGCCTCAGGTGTCACTGATGCTTCTCCTTAGAAATTTGATGGTTTTAGTTTATTTCAGCTTTGGGCCATATCTCCTACTTCTGAGATGACAGGAAAAAGCCCACTCAAAATTCTATTTACTAGAAATATAAATGACCATTGCTGAATGTTTTTGAGACCCTTACTTTGCCTACCTCATCTAAAGAGTTGAAAGTATGAAATGTACAACATAGGAAATTACTAGAGCAAATGGCAAGACCTGAAAAGAATGAAAGGAAAAATTAATTATGAAGCATAAGAAACAACTGGAAGAAAGGATAGAAGATATCAAAGAGGAAAATGAAAATATTAAAAACCCATTTTGAGACCATGGAAGAAAACCTATTATATGTCTGCAAAATGTTCTATGGGAAGAAAAAGATGCTGCAGTCAGACAATTCCACTGATGAAAGTGTTTTATGAAGTTAAGTAATCACCATAAATGTTACTTTTATTTTCTGTCAGTAACATAGAGGTTAGTAGATTAATCCTAATGACTCTTCCTTTCTCATCCACTTTATAGCTTATTTAACTGTTGCTTTGGCCTTTTTGGAGGATTTTTAACACCTCAAGATAATATTTGTTCAGCTTGACAAATAGACACATTGTGCTACTGTTTACTCTTGTCTCTAAAACTAATTGTTGGCTTTTCAGCAATTTCTCAGTGCTAAGAACTATTAATGTTCATTTAAATAAATAAGCCATTAAGAGCAGAAAGATCAGCCAAGCAATCTTCTGTGATGAATGAGTTAATGAAAGTTAGCTCAATAAATCTGCTCCTTGGTGTATGCTGCTACTAAAAAGTTGGTTGCCTTAAGTCCATGCAAAGAAAAAGAGCTGATAGTAGTTTGGGGGAGCCCTTTCAATCCAACATGAGCAAAATGAAATAAATATTTGTCTTTATTTAAAAAATGCTATTTTTAGTTCTCTGAATTCTTAGCTATAGTGGAGGATAGATGGATGTGCATGTGCTTATGTGTGAGAGAGAAATAATGAAATATTGTAAAGAATGAAGATGTCAAGTATTTTCCCAGAGTACTATTTTCATTTCATTTCTGCAGTAACTAGAAGAGACATTAGCATAAAATCTGGCAATCATCCCAACATCATGTGTTTATATGAATTGTACTTGGGTTCTCCACCCTAGTGACCTCTCTTGTTTCCTTAGAGTACTACAGAAGTGCATTCTCCTGGGTTCTTCAGATAGGACCCATTTCCTGTTTCATCTCTTTTCTGGATCATATTTTCCCAAAGAAAATGAGAATCTTATGTTAATTTGTAAAAGCAATAAGTATCACCAAATTAGCTGATGTTGGCTTTCTCACTGAGAACAGCTTTCCATAGTAGGGCTTCACTAACAGGGTATTTTATTTGGCCATTCTTTGTCTGGAAAGAAGTTACATTATTTGGTACTGTCAGGAATCATAACATTTTAGGAAAATTTAAGAAAAGGAGTTTCATCATTAAATCTTTTTTGGATAGTGGGAAGCAATAGTGAGGGATGGAAAAAAAATTGGAGGTAAAAACTTGCTTGAAAGAAGATTTGGGGAGTGCCAAAACTCTACCAATATTTCATTCTAACTATTTTAATGAAAGTGTGTATCAGAATAACTAGTGAAATACATTTAGTTTATTTTTATAAATCTGGGATTTGGCTTGATAGTTGTATATCTAGAAACCTAATACTCACCCCTTTGCATATTTTAAAGACATCTGAAAAATATGATTCATAGTCTACTTGAATCAGAAACATCTAGGGTACTTGCTAAACCTACTATTCCTAGTCCCCTCAGAGTCTGATTTTTTATGGTGACATCCAAAGACCTGACTGTAAGGGATCTCCAGATGGTTCTGATGCACAAAGAAGTTTGGGAACGACTGTTTTGGGAAATGATTCTGCTCACAGGCAATTTATTCTGGCAACGCTATTGATCTTTTTTCCTTCTCTCTGTTGTATAAGTCCACTAACTACCCATTTTGCTCCAGAGAGGGATTAGGTAATGAGCCTTTTATATGGGTAGCCAAAAAGTGATTTCATATCTTCAGTACAAGAGTATCTCTACCATGCATCTCTTAGTCTCGGATAGATGTATTTCAGCTGACAGAAACAAAAAGAGAGAGATGATCCTTTCTGAAGTGAGAAACAGGTACTTTTATTATAAAACATGTTCACATCTTCGCAATAAATTTTTCTGTGATATAATTCAAAAATTTCACTTGTAGGTTAAAAAAACTTTGTGTGTTGAAAAAAAGAAAAATTCTTCATTTGTGCCCTTATTTTCCAAAAGGACAAACTGAGACATGACGATACTAAGAGGTTTTTGCCCCGTTTCTAATCAGAACTCCAATGACCTGGTTAATCTTGTGAAAAAGAAAACATTTATTTTTTTTTTAAATATACTGATTCATAAAAGTAATATATGATCATGTAGAACTTTCAAAATATAACAAAAAGTATAAAAGTAAAATCATCTTCAATTTCAAAACTCAGAGAAAAACACTTGTAACTTTTCGATGTATTTTTTTCCTTTCCAAAATGTATATAACAATTATTAACATTGTGTACATAAATCTGTAGGCATTCCTGATCATTCTTTTTGGATAAATTCCTAAAGTGTAATTCCTGTAAACAGAAACATGTTAAGGTTTTTGAGACATATTGTTTTAAATTCCTTTTCAGAAAAGTCGAGCTAATTGGTATTCCAATAGTTATACGGATTGTCAGACTTCACTGGTTCAAATGGTATCCTTTTTTTTAAACTTGTAAGGACAACATTTTTTAGGAAGTTTACAAATCTTTAGTGATTTTTGCCTGAATTTTGTGACTTCTGCTTTACCACTTGATGCTGAGGTTATTGCTGTCTGTGGATTGAACAGGGTAGTGTTGTTTGACAGTGTCTCCTGTGTTGACTCTGCCAATTGCAGTGTCTGAAGTTGAACATATCGTTTGAAGAGTAGATCTATAATGCTCTCTCTCTAACCCACTATCTCTCTAAGGAACTTTCTTGACTGAAATGATGGTAAGAGCTACTACCATTAGCATAGCATATACTTCATAACAGCTCCTAAAGGACCTTAGCTCAAGATACCACCCCTTTATGATGTTCTAGAATGTAACAGGAATGCATGGGCCTTGAATTTCTATATATGCTTTTTTGATAATGTTCTGTAGATTAGTCTTTATCCTTCTAGCTTTTCCTTGTCAGCTCCTTGAGGACAAGAAAGTTTGACTATGACCTGTAATCCTATGTGGTATCTACTATAGAGCCACCACATCTAGATCTCCAGTGTAGGATTAGGGACTCTTTGGTTTTTCTTCTCAGACAAGCATCTAGCCATCACAATTTACTAAATTTACAAATGTTATGATGGATGTTAAAACTGGAATTTTTGCAAATGCAGTAGAGTGAGAGAGATAGGCCAATATATTAGTCTGCTAGGACTGCTATGACAAAATACCACAGACTGGATCTGGGTAGCTTTAACTACACAGATTTATTTCTTCACAGTTCTGGAGGCTGGAAATGCAAGATCAAGGTGTCTGCAGGGTCGGCATCTTCTGAGGCCTGTCTTGTAGATGGCTGCCTTCTCTCTATGTTCTCATGCGGCCTTTCTTTTGTCCATAAATATCCCTGGTGTCTCTCTCTCTTCTTATAAGATTGTATTGCATTAGGGCTCACCCATATGATCTCATTTAACCTTACTGCTTTGAAAGCTCAATTTCTAAATATAGTCACATTCTGAAGTATCCTAAGAGTTAGGGCTTCAACATGTAAAATTTTCAGTTCATAACAACTTTTTAATTGATTGATTTACTTATTTATTTATCTGAAAATGAATGACACTTGGTATGTACAGACTATTTTACTGGGACCTGGTTGCTAAGGGTATACTTTCTGGGCCTCTCTCCACATTTCAAAGTTAAGATTTGTTTTACAGAAATTGTAGTTTAGGATTATTGGTAGATTAGGATCATTTCTTCACAGCTCTCATAACTGTGAACAAGTTAAAGATGACCAAAAGTTCCAGTCAGTCTAATTTTTTAGAGCAATCTACAGAATCCATGAATAAATGGCAAACTTGAAGTAGTGGTTTCTTTTGGCTTTGTCAAGATAAACTAACTCCAGCAAATATTGACGTTGCTTTAGATATTGCTCTAAGTCAGCTAGTCCATATACAACTCCAAGACTTTGCTGGATGGTGTTAGTTACACTATGGAAGTATGTGCACAGATTCTGCTACTTTAAATCCTGTCTCTGCCACTTACCAGATCTTTAACCTTGGATGAATTACTTAATTATTCTGTCCCCCAGTTTCCTTATCTATAAAATAGGAATGATAATAATACATTGAATCCTTGTTAGTAGTAAATTAGTTATGCCAATAAGTACTTAGAACAGTGTCTAGCATATACCATGTACTTAATAAATGTTAGGTCTTATTATTTAGAGACAACCACTTTTTTTTTTCAGGCTAAGATGCCATTTTATTTTCCCAAACTAGGAATTTACCAAGTGTAGTTGTATTTGAACATGGTAAGTACTCAGTAAATTTTTATTGATTTCTCATTAGTTCTGCACTGAAATGAAATTTCATATGGATTCTGAGTAGCATAAAGTTTAAAAAAAATTCCTTTCCACTCAGGCAAAGCAGAAAGTTGCTTTGATTGTGAAAAAACAGAAAGATCTTCTGGAGCCTTTGAGTTCAACATTAACATAACTTTTTAATGCTGAGGCAAAATAGGGGTCTCTGACATCTATTCTCCAGAATTTTGGTCTACGACCCATTTACATTCTTTAAAATTATTGAGGACCCAAAGAATTTTTACTTATGTGAATTATATCAATTCGTTTTACCATATTAGAAATTAAAATTGAGAAATTTAAAATTATTTATGTATTGTCCAAAATAACAAAAATAAGCCGATTGTGGGTTAGCATAAATAACATTTTTATAGAAAATAACTTTATTTTCTAAAGCAGAGAAAAATTCAGTTAGTAGAGTGACAATATTTACATTTCTGCAAGTTTCTTTAATGTCTGACTTAATAACAGGTGAATTCACGTATCTGCTGTACTAACTTGTTGCAAAATTTACACTGTATACTTACTTGTAAGAGAATGAGAATGAAAAAGGCAAATAATGTTTCAGTATGATTATGAATATAGTTTTGACCATGTGGACTTTCTGAAAAGATCATGGGGACTACCAAAGGCTCCTAGACCACACTTCGAGGCCACTAATCTAAGCCAGTCCATCAGGAATCCACAACCTCAGAGTTTTGCAGTTCTCTATTTATCAGCACCAATGAGTTTAACAGATGGAAATATTTACTTTCTTCCACTTATGTTTAGAGGCAAGTGACTGAAATCATTTTCCAATGCTATTCACACACCCTTCAGTGATAATGTCTATCCTCAAAAGAAATGCAAACATTAAATAGCTAGAAAAATACTTTTGTTTATTTGACAAGAAAAAGAGAAAATTTGATTAGAGTCAATAACGTTATAAATGCCTTCCTTAAATTTAGAGCCCTCTAACTGGGAATGACCTGGTAATGGCAGGCGGCGTCCCTGGAGAAGTTTGGCAGTGGTGTTGAATAACAGATGTGGGATCTAGAGTTTTGAGAAAGCCTTTTCATTTTAATATGACCTTCCCACTTTGGTGTGTTAGAATTGTGTATCTCAACTTGTTGGTCAGATCTGATATTACCATAGTAAGGTACAATAAATAATCTCCAAATTAGAGTTGTGGGAAATGCAGTTCTCTCTTCTTGGCTGATGGTATCGTTTCAGTATAAAGGAGAATTCATTCGGTCCCACGCATACTCTGTACTGTGCTGAAGACGTCATAGTCTCTATTCTAAATGATCTCTAATTCAATTTTGTTCTAGCTTAATAAGTTGTTTTAATTGCGTTTCTTTTTAAAGTAATGATTTATGACTCCTTACATTCAGAATTTACAAAAGTGACTCTTCTCTCATTTTAGAAAGGCTTGACCCCTTTTCGGGACATTTTGACCTTTACATGTGGGCACGATAGAGCGTTTTGGCCCCGGGGGAGACCCTCGTGTCCTGCATTGTGATAACTCTAACAAGCGGTGGCAACAGTAGGAGAAACCATTCAAGTTGTCTCTCATGAATTTTATGACAAATAACACTATTGAATGTCAGGCACTTTCCTATACCAATGCATTGTATGTTGCAAATCTAAATAACGAAGAATTCTGGGTTGATTTTACTTGGAGGAGTGTGGTCTCTGTCTAGTGAGCAAAGTGTGTGTTTTCTCCCATGGTAAGTAAGTAATACACTGAAGTCTCTTTCAGATCTTAGTATATTATAAAAATTTCATCCCATGCTCACAAGAGGGCGCTAATTCATATTCATGCCTGAAGTGGCAACAATAAATTTTCTCAAATCTCTTATCTTCGTGATCAAACTGGAGAAACCTGGGACACTAAAAAGTTGGTATTTGGCTTCCTTTACTTGTAGCAGAATAATTCCAAATTTTATAAATTTTAGGTTTTAAAAAACAAATAGAACATATCATATACTTGTCAGATATGTAGCAAACTCAGTTTTGAGGGGAAACATTGATTTGGGGAGAAAGATTTTATTTGTGTTTTTTTTTTCAATTTAATTCTTGTTCGTTTTTTTATTGTATTGTTGAGATGACAATAAATTAAGAGTCGAAGGACATAGGCAATCTATAAATATAAATCTATAAATATAAGTATTTAAATGTATATCAACGAGTATGGGCCTAAGCCTTCTGCATATTCTTAGATTAATCCGTATTTCTGTTTCCTTGTTAGAATGAAACAAAGCTCTACAGCTAAGCTAATTCTCATCCCCAATCGCCTCAATCCTTTCCTATGAAGCCTCAGAAAATAAAAGAAAAAAATTTAATAGGAAACCATAATTACAATATGATAACTTGATTAATCACATATGATATTTTGGTATCATCTGCTACTACTTTGGTATCAACTACTTCTACTCTTTTCATATGATTGTGATCCTCCTATCTGTAGATATATATAGTTTTGGGTGCTACTTTGAAATACTTAATGTTGTATCAATTATTTTCAAGGGTCATTTAAATTGTTTTAAATGTAATTTTGATGACTTCCAATATTCCATTTTAATTATTTTTCCATTAATGAACATGCATATGCTTTCTTTTTTTTCTACTATAAATAATAGTGTGATATCTTTGTTTATAAATCCTCGACAATGTGTCTGATGACTTCCATAGGACATATTTCTAGAAGTAGAATTCCTGGGTAGAAAAATATGATCATTTTTAAGGCTTTGGATATATACTGCTAATTTACTTTCTAGAAATGTTTTTACTAATTTATACAATAGAAGAGTGCCTGATATTCACTAACCACCCTCCTTAATGTTAAATATTTTAATTAAAAAAAACACAGCTGATTCTATTAGTGAAAATGTTAACTAGTAATTGATGTAATTAAGACTTCCTTGATTAATAGAGAAGTTAACTATAACCATTTCCTATGTTCACTTTTTTCCTGTGAATTATATTTTCATGACTTTTGTCCATTTTTTTACATGGTGTGAAAGATTTTGTTATCTTTTCAAATGAGCTCTTAATTGTGTAAGAGTAATGTATCTTCTTTGCTATATTTGGAGTATTTTCCAGTTTGTATTTTGCCATTTAATTGCTTATGGCTTTAAAAAAAGTTAGAGCTATTTTAAGTTTTTATGCATTTAAATCTGTTGAATACCTGTGTGGTTTCTGTCATTGATTTTTCTTTTAATAAATAGAATATTTAGAGAAGTCTTTATCAAAATATTTTTTTATGATAAGGAAAGGTTTTTAGAGGCTGTGACTTAAATTTTAGCTTCATTTCGTAAAAGATTTCCAGGAGAAACAAATAGTTGAAATAATAAATATTGAGGAGAAAAAAATCTAATTTATTGTTATGATAATTTGGGAGTAGATTAGAATTTTATCTGAATTTTAGGAAGATGTTGCTTCATATTCCATTAAAGCCTTTTCTACTAGGCTAATAAAAGCATTTATTACATTCTTTCATATTTTCCTTATATGAGGATGATTACATTACAAGATGTTTTTTAATTTCATAACTTATTTGTGAAGCGTTGGTTACATTTCCTAATTACGTTCTCCAAAGCAGTATGGAGATGCTTCATTTTTTTTTCAAGTTTTAAAAATACCAGGTAACAAACAAGGGCCTACTTCTTTTCTGGTTCTATTTCCAAAGAATATTCCTGTGGAAAGTGATTCTCTGCACCGCCACCCCCCTGCTCCCCACCTGCTTTTTAATTTGCCAAGATAATCAGTCTGGCCAGATTATCAGATACTATGGGGTCCATCACAGAATTCAGGTCTGCCTTATCATGTTACTTAATGTTTCTCTTCTGATTGGATTAGTTGTCCCCTTCCATCCTCATCACAATGAGCGACGATTCATGTAGTCTTAGTGTAGTTCATCTATGGTGTGTACTTGCTAGTGACAAAGATCTTACTTCTTTTCCCTTCACAATATTTTTTTTCCAGGATCCCTTCCTCTGGCTCTCAGCTTTGTTCAGAACTAAATCATCTTTCCTTGGGTAGAACCCTGGTTCTCTCTTGCCAGATTCCACACTTTTAACAGAGTCCCTCTCCTATGACAACTTAATATTGTTCTTTCCTCTAAGAAACTGACCTCATTTAGGTGTTAGGAATCAGGTTGTCAAGTCTCATTCTCTCCTTCAAGACCCATTTTCCATTAAAACTTCCTTTTCTCATTTAAGGTTGCCAGCTTTATCAAATAAAAATACAGATGCTCTGTTAAATTTGAATTTCAGATAAACAAAGGTTAATTTTTCCATATATCTCATGCAATATTGGGGACATATTTATATTCCAAATTGTTCTGTTTTTCTGAAGTTCAGATTTAACAGGATGTCCTACATTTTATCTGGCAACTATGCTCTCATCCTATCACTCAGTTCCTCCCTTTCCTGCCTATCGCTGTTATGTCCCTTTCTGGGAGATGGGGAGCTCTGCCCTACGCTCCATGCCTCCTGCTTGACCTCTTCTCAGTTTGGTCCCAACCCTGGCTTGACGGCTTCCTCACCCACCTGCTGTTATCAACTCTTTTATGTAATGTAAATGTGTTTTCCAGCTTATCCTATGCTATTGCTGACTCATTTGATGTTAGTAGATGCCATTGTGGTTTAGATGGAAAGCCACCTGAGAGCAGAAGCCCTACTCACGCCCAAAACTCATTCCTTCCTTGGATATCACCTCCGGTATCGAATGGCTTTCACTTTTCTAATTCAAAAAGCCCTGACTCAGATTGTGCAGCCCATAAATGTTACAACTTTCCATTACCCCATTAGAAGACTTCCTTATGAGGAAGGTATTGGTTTCTGGTCCCTCAAAAACTGCAAAGATTTTACTGTGTGTAAAGCAAATACCAGCAGATACAACTTAAAGACTGGTTTTTCCTCATAGTGTTTTTCTTTTTCTCACAGAAGTAGGATTCAGATGCATTCATCTTACCTTATCTACATCTAGAAAGTATTAATAGCTCTTTTTCTTTCACTAACACAGCTTCTTCTCTACCAATCAGCATGCTGGTGTGTTCCCAACCCTGCTGTGTCTTGCCCTTACATCAAAACAAGAAACTCTTGCTTAAATCACTCTTTTTGAAGCACAGAGGCATTAAAATTTTTTTATTATTATTATTATTATTATTATTATTATTATTATTATTATTTTTCTTCTTTTAGGCTTTTTGCCCAAGGTCGAGTATGAGGGTCTGTGGTAGGAGAATAGAAGAAAATTCATTTCCGTTTCTGTTAGCATGTGCTGCATGGTCCTCACGACTGTAGTCTTTTCACTTGCGTCCGATGGATCCAGCTGATGCGGTTTCCAATATTGGAGCCTTTTGTTTCCCAGCATGATGGGATGATGGAGCTTTCTGTATATCTTGGCAGGAATATTTCATTCATGTTTCTCTTGGCTCTGCCAGCAAAAATTACTTATATGGGTTTTTTTTCCTTCACTGTGGTAACAAGTTGCTATTAGCACAGTTATGAAATTCCTTCTGTCCCTCTGCTGAGATTTGGATTCTTTTTCACTCCCCGGATATGCTTCTCTTTGTGCATGTATATAGCAGCTATGGAGCCAATTGCCTTGCACGGTTGTCCAAAGCCTCACATGTGTGGTTGCAGGGGCAAGGCAGTGTCTGATAATGATGCACTCTCAGTGTGTTTGTTGATTTTGAAACAATGTGTGAAAAAAGTTTCAGAAACCTACATGACTGAACTTCCCCACCAAGGTGAGGGTGGTCAGAAGGGCTAGATGACCTCCTAGTCCCCTGCTAAGCCTGGGATTCCAAAAGGTACATCATTAAAGAAATATGGGGGATGGTGGATACTGCAGACATTATCGATCACCTTTGGGGAGAGCCTAATTGTTTCCATGTTATGAGATCTCGATGACCATGTAGAATTATAAGAATTGGGTCGAACATCTGGTTCTAATGTTGTATATGTTGAGGTGTCTGACCAATTCAACAATTTTACATCTCAGTGGGAGATATTATATTTTCTAAAAATAGCACAAATGGGCTTTAGAAAAAAGCAAAAGTAGAATAGAAAGACTTTTCTGTTTTCATTCATTTACTTACCAGACAATTATTGAGTACCCCTCTACCAGGCACTGTTGGTCGTTGATCCTCTAGCTCTAGGGAGCTTGAGGTTTAAGAAGGAGATGCACACAGAAAACATATTCAGTATACGTTGTAGTTAAGGCTAATTGGAAATATTTACAGAGTATCCTGTGAGTACTGAAGTGTATGTGTAAGAGAATCAGTGATGCATGGAGAATATTCATCTTTTCAAAATAGAGGACATTTGAGTTAAACCTTGATAGAAATGAAGGAGTTCAACAGGTTGTCCTGGAGAGCATTTAAGGTAGCGAGAAGGAAATGCGGCAACAGGGAAGCCTCCATGATTTTAAGCGATAAAGTGACATCATCAGTTTTGAATTTTGGAAACAAAACTCAGAACATAGGAAGACCAGTTGTGGCCATGATAAAAGCATGCAATAAAGGAAAAGGCAGTGAGAAAAGAGAAGAGGCTAATTTAAGACCACTTTGTTTGTACTATTCCAATGTAACTACGCGTTTTGAGTTGCTATTGAATAAGATAGGAAATCAAAGGCTAAGAAAGAGGTTTGAGAGAGGGGGAAAGAGTGTATTATTTATATGTGAGCTTTGCTGGGTTAGAAATGGAACATCCGGATGAAAATAGTGGAAATGCTGACTTGGCATGCAGGAGGGACACGGGCTACAGATATAATGTGGTGGCCTTTATAAAAACATAAATGATCATCAAAGCTGTGATACTGGAAGAGGTCACCCAGGGGGGATGTAATGTGTGAAATAAACAGCAGAATCCTTTGAATAGTTAAGGTGGGGAAGGAAATATGAGGAGCAAAAGAAAGACTGCAGGAAGGCTGCCTGGAGGGTTTCTGTGATGGTAACAGTGCGTGAAGTGGGACGTGAAGGAGGTGACATGAGTGAGCATGAGAGTTGAAAGCTGGGACCAAAAGTCATGAGGGAAACTAACGGCCTCATAATTCTTTTTAGAACATTGGCATGAAACCATTCAGATACCTCTATATGATCCATTCCCAGGTGTCACCAAAAGTCTTCTGGCTATATACAGCGGGGCTGAACTGTGTGGGCTACTAGCTTTACTTAGCAGTGATGAAAAGAAAAACAGGTTACATGAAGTGGGTTATGGTTAATGAATAATTTTGTTTTTGTAGTCTACTTTAGGCCTTACATTTTCTGAACTCTGCCAAAGAACAAAATAATGGTTGAATAAATGTATGTATATTCTTACCAATACCTACACTATTCTCTTGTAGAGTAGTTGTCAGTATTGTTTTTAGCTTGCTTTTTTAGTTTTTTCCTTTTTTGTACAGAGATCATTTTAGGGCAGGTAGAATTCTCTGGTGTCTTTGTTGCCTGATAGGTGTAAAGGATACTGATATGTGTCTGGCAAGCTATGTTTTGCATTATTTGCATTTTTCTGGATCACAGCTCTATGCTTATGCTTTTAAAGATATAACAAAATATCAGATTCATACTTAATCTGAGATCTGTTACAATCTCTAAATCTATTTTGTCAAAATTATACTTAAATATATTTATTTAAGGTTTCTGTTTTTCTTTCTAAATGAATTAGTCTCTTCTGATTTATTTTCACATTAATATGATCTGACTCTTCAAAATTAGTTATAGGAAAGAAAATTCTTTCGACTTAACTTTACTCAGTGTATTTCTGACATATACCTCTTGTTAGCTTTCTCTTCGGAGAAGACAGTGGGTATCTTTGAAAGTCACTGAAATTTAGAATGTAAGAAAGGAGACCAAGAAGTCAATATTGAATGGGGATTTGGATTAGCACTGAAACATTCGTCCTTGCAAAATAAAAACTACTATCTCAGAGAACGATACTCTCCATCCTTCACTCTTCATTTCTCTATACATAAACTATTTCACTTTTCCCTGACAACAACACCCAAAACATTAGCTGCAGTGCATATGATGGGATGCTGAGTTAACATTTAATTGGAACAGAGTTCATGTACGGATGGGTGAAGGAGACCTCTGAGGATCTGACTTCAGAATGAGTTCCTGTATGAGTAGAAGGTGCTTCCAGCTGGCAGAACTATGTGAACATTATCAACAAGAACTTCTCAGAAGGGAGAGCAATCAAGATATGGTCTAGTGCTTTTGCTCAGAGAATGAATATGGATTTGAAACTAAAACCCAATGAGAATCAATGTGGAATGGAAACAAAAACCCATGTATTTTTTTCCCTCCAAGTTTTCTGTATATCATCACTGCTTCGAAAAATCAGCAAATTAATCATTCTGACTATGGGACAAATACATTTAACTTTTCTGCATCTTCAAGTTATTGACTATACGATCTTAATTATCCAGCATTACCCGCTGCCTAATACCTTTTTTGAGGTGATGGCATTTAAATTTTGCCTGCTTCTCCATCTACCTACCTTTCTTGGTTCCATTCATTCAGTGGAAAAGACTTGGCCTGGGACCCTCGGTGTAGAAGAAAGAAAAATATAATTTTGCCCTTTACTGCACTTCTGTCGGCACTCTTGTAATTGTATGTCATTGGTCCCGCAGGACAGTAGGCAATGGAGTGATGATAGATGAGTCTAAAGCCTTTAAAACCAACTCTAAGCACATGCCTTTGGACAGGTGGCTGGTGCACTGTCTTTTGCAGATAAAGAAGTGTCATTTCTTAATTGCAAATGTGAGTTTGCTCATCCAAATAGGAAAGCTCTTTTATAAGTGATTTTCTTAAGTCCTAATCTTTTACTTGGTTTACCTACCTTAGAAAATCCAGTAGCAGCCATAAATCCATGACATACTTTCAAATAGGCAAGAAAGTTTTTCTGGTCCACAAAACTTTCATCATTGTGAACCCACTGGTGAACTAGAAAAGTCTTTAAGGATAAAGTAGTAAAACCCATTTATTGTTTAGATGAGAAAGTAAAAAGAATTGGTCATTTCTCTTTACGTTTGACTAAAATCCCTGCTGATCCTTTATTTCTATCATGACTGCGCTGATTTTTTGAAAGGTAGATATGTGGATACATCAAAACTCGCATGTCTAGGCTCCCACATGGAATTGGACTAGTTGAAGTTGTAGGCTCCAATGGGAAAACTGGGCTTCTCTGCTCCTTCTTGAACCCTTTATCAAGTATATTCTGTCATCTCATAGGCATGATCTAAAAATTCCTGTTATAATCTGCCCTCCAACTGCAGTTTAAGCTGTTAGAAAAAAGTAACTCATTTACTTAAAAAAAAATTTTATTTTATAATAACAGAATTTCTCCTTTATAATCAGTTATCATTGCTATAGGCATACTGATAATAATTTTCAGGGTTTGCTGTGGGGCACGCTTGCTGCCTATTCTCATACAGATTGCAAGCTAAGAATCATTTTTACATTTTTAAATGATCGAAAAATCAAAATAGTAATATTTTATGACATGGGAAATTATACAAAATTCGAATTCTGGTGTCCCGAGGTCGGTTTGGGGCACAACCGTGCCCATTCATTTATGGCTTGTCTCTAGCTGCTTTTGTCTGCTACAACAGCCAAGCTGAGTAGGTGATATAAACACCATATGACCTGGAAACCCTAAAATATTTACTCTCTGGTCCTATACAGAAAACCTGTGCCAACTCCTCCTCTGTACCATATACCTTACATATGTTAGCTCACCAATCCTCACAACAATGCCACTCAGTATGCTCACTTATTATTCTCTGTCTGCATATGAGTAAACTGAAGCTTAGAAAAGTACAACTGACCAGAGTGAAGTGGCTAGGGGATGCCAGAGCTGAGAGAGTAACCACGTTTGTCTGATGTGGAAGTGCTAGCCCTTTGTCATACCCTAAAGTGCCTCTGTTATTGGCTAACAACTCAGTCCTTTTCTACAACTGTACTGCTGTCTTCTGTACTGCTTCTTAATTCTTTCCATATTCGTTAAATTGAAGAGTCAACGAATGCACACTACTGCACGATAAAGCTGAGCGTAACATAGACCACAATATGATAACTCTTTTCCTTAATCGAATAAGCGATCTATCAAACTCTGTAGTTGACTAGGTCTTTGGTAGAATATATATGAGAATAAAAATATAATGTTTTCACCCATTTCTTTTGTACATATCTGGTGAACTTTCTATGGTGAATGTTGAACAAACCATTGCGAGTATAGACTGAAACTGAGAGAAAGATTGAACCACAGGAGAAGGATATCATGAGTAAAATGAGTGCTTTGAATTCGATGCCTGTAGCTTGAGCTTTTTAAATCGAGCAGTGATTATAATCATTTAGGTTTCTCTATTTTTGATGGTGGTGCTTAGCTAAAAACAAACATAAGACAAATCTCAATTCACTTGTAATGGGTCTGTCGAAGGAGAAAGTGCTTGAGAAACACTATCCAAATTTATAATTTAACTTGTGTGCAGAGTTGTTTGTCATGTAGAAAAATGCAACAATTAAAAAGTCATTACATTATACATTTTAAATTGGAATCTCTCAAGATGTTCATTAAATGACACAAAGGACCATCTGAGGACATTGAATACCTGTAGTTGAGTGATATAAACATCTATATATGTACATACTTTTAAGCCATATGCTCCATATGTTGCTAAAACATCTTCAAAGAAACTGTGAATAATACCTCTATCCACTAACTCATTTCCTTTTGACTTTGAAATCTTCCAATTAGTGAAGAAATAAAATGATTTATAAAATTACTTAATTTTTTTTCTTAATGAATCTGTAATTTGTAAAAAAATTAAAGTATATATGCACGCACTTAAATTGGGTTTCTGTCTTAAAGTTAGGCCTCTTTGCAAATCACTAGCTTGAATGAAAGGGAGAAATTTACTGTAAGCACAGAAAAGATCCAGGGGTATCTCTGGGAATCTAAAGGCCATAGTGTGATGGGACATCACAAAGGACTGAGCAGGGTGGGAAATGTTTAAAGCTAGGCAGCTGTGTTTTATTCTCTTTCTCTCTCTGCCAGACCATATGGTGTCTTGTTTCAGATTCTTTCTAGTGTCTGCTTTAGGCTTCTCTTTCTGCAGGCCAGCCTTTTCTGCTTCTCTATTTACATTTCGACATATGGCCTTCTCATAGCTCACCAGAGACTAACCAGTGTCCCAGTTACCGGTTTGTGGGAGACAGAATCTGTTTGGCTTAGCTTGGATCTGGCGCCATTCAGCTGTGGCCAGGGTTAAACATGGCCTTTAAGGTACCTCCTGAAAGGTACCTCCTTGGGTTGAGGAGAAATTTCAGGAAAAGAAGTGACAGGCTGGACAGTGTCCTAGAAATATATCTACTACCTATCCATATGGCCCACGTCAGACCAAAAACGAAAGAACTTATTTATCAGCTTTACTTCTTTTTGCTTAACTCAGAAAAGCTTGATGAAATTATATTTCTATATGTTTATGTATGTTCTTTTTATTTTTTATAAGTGTTTGAGTCCCCTGGGATGTTAGGATGTTGGGATATTTGAAGCTGGAGGTTGGAAAAGCTCACCAATTGTCCTGTGTCCAAACTCTGTTGCTGATCACATCTCTCACTAGGCTTCTGAGGCAATTTACCTCTGCATGGCTGACCCCAACCTTCAGAGCACGTTTGATCTTCCAAGATCACTAATGAGAAACTGTTAGTCTATCCCTTCACCCTAGATAGTTCTAACAGATGAGGAATCTCTATATTTACCCTACTCGTTAAAGACGGCAGAAAGGGTCAAATAATTCTGAGGTGCCATTTCTTTCCAGCAGCTCTGAGGATCTTTTTTGTTCTTGACAACAATGGTAGCTCCTACCATTGGAGATGCTTTCCATCAGCCTGTGTTGTAACTTAGTTAAGTACCTTACCTACTATGTGCTGGGCAACACGTTGGGCGCTGGGGTACAGACACGCAAAGAGTTGATTTCCACACTTAGGTAGATATAGAGATTAAAGAAATGCACAGGGTACTAAGGAGCCAGAGGAAGGGCACACAGATGAACTGCTGGGACTGAAGCAATGCTTCTTACATAAGTCATAGGAAAGGAGCACATTCGTGCCTCAGTTTCAGTTTCCCCTTCTTCAGAAGGAGCACCATTGCCATGAATCAGGGAACTATGAAGGTGTGGATCTGTTTCTGTGTCCCAGCAAGTCATCTGTCTGTGTTTGTGTCAATTCTATACTATCATAAGCATTGTGACTTAATGACAAGTTTGCTATCAAGTAATGTGAGTCTTCCAGCTTGCTTCTTCCTCCTCCTTCTCACCTCCTCCTTTATTGCTTTGACTATTTATTTGCACATCAATGTTAGAATCAGCCTTTATGTTTCAACCAATAATTCTAGTAAGATTTTGATTGGGATTGCTTTGGATCAGTAATTCAATTTTGGAAGAATTGATGTCTTTACAACATTGAGTCTTTCAATCCATGAAGTATAGATATTTAAGTCTTTTAAAAATGTTTTTAGTTTATAGTTTTCAGCGGTAAAGTCTTATATATCTTTCTTTTATTAGATTTATTCTTAGATATTTAACAGTTTTTAATGTTACTGTGAATAGTATCTTTGTTAAACTTTATTTTTTATATGCTGCAAATATAGAAATAAAACTCATTATTTTGTATTTTGATCTATAGTCTTCTTGATACATTTACACATTTATTCCATTTCTAAGTAGATTTTTTTTTGGACTTTTTGCATACACAAGAGGTGTTCAGGCTCTCTCTTCTCCAGCTCAGGACACCAGTCCCGTCTCTGCATAGATTTAGTGTTTTACCAGAGCTTTGAATCTGAGCTTTTTCCGCTTCCCGCTTCCCGCTCTCTCAAGTGAGGCATCACAAAGCCTGCTTAGAAATGGGGAGGGAGGAGGGTTGAAGAGAGAGAGAAGGAATCTAGGAAGAACAAAAACAAATTATTACTTCAGAGATGATTGTGGCCTGCAGATATAAGCCACTTGGATAGTAAAGTGCTATCCTCTCCCAGACGTATAGAATGAGCTTCTGCATCATTTTACGCTAAGGCATTATTTTACATATTCTAAAAAATTGACGTTTTTCATTGGCAATACAAAATTATAAATTTTGCAGTCCGGGCAGTACGCTTTTTAAAGCTGAAAAAACAGCTTTCTTTCAGGAGCCTTGAAGTTGGGGTGCAGATTCAGACCCCACACTGATGAGACATTTAGGAAAGAATGACCAGAATTTCCAGCTTTACAGAAAGTAGACCCCCACAAGACTCCATCCCTCTTTTTAGGACAGCCAGGAGGATGCACATCACTCCCCAAGATCTCTATGAAGCCAGGGATCATGTGGGCTTCACCACTGCTGAGTTCCCAGCCCTTAGAAAGGTACAGGGCACAGCAGGTGCCCCAGAAATATGAAGTGAATGAATAAGGTGTAGAACAATGGATATCTTCTGTGAATCACTCAAAGCTATGATATTATTTTATCCCTGGCTGGGAGGTGAGATGGTGGATTTTCTGTTTGCAGCCACTTCACACCTATCCCAGAGCTGCAAGCCCATCTAATATAATATCTTAATCCATTCTATATTTCTTAATTTCATTCAAATCAGAAGTTTAAAGATTTCTCTAGGCCCTAGAAGACCTCTTTTAAGAGAAAAAAAAGAAGGGAAACCTAATTAGAATATAGTGAAACTCCCAGCTCTTCCAACTCAAATCTCCCAGATCTATTGTGTCTGTGCAGTTAAATGAACAGAGCTCCCAGCCCCAGAGCCTCAACTGAGATGAAGCTTCTTTCGAGAGAAGCCCGTTGTGTCAAAGTTGTTTCAATGATATTATTTGAATATCAGAGATAGATACACCTATTATTAATATTGACCAACCTGACCATAATATGATACTGAGAAACGTGCCAGCACAAAAGATTTCCTTTGAAGAAGATAAACACTATAGGTTCATAATGTGGGGTAAGGTTGGTTTATTAATATTTATTGTCAGAGTCCTATTTAGGGCAGAGAGGAGGAAGCAATGGGCAGTTATTATTTAATAGGTACAGAGTTTTGGTTCGGGATGATGAAAACCTTCTGGAAAGAGATAGTGGTGATGGTTGCACAACAATGTGAACGTACTTAATGCCAATGAATTGTACACTTAAAAATTATTAAAATGGTATAAATTTTATATTATGTATATTTTGCCACAATTAAATTGTCCTATTTTGTGAATTGTTGGAAGTATCATATTTCAAGGCAGCTATGATTACCTCTATAGCAAGATGGGTAGAGAGGAAGTTCTTAGTACCTAGGAGGCTGACATGGATACAAGACCCAGATGATTCATGGCCAGTGACCCCTCATATATCATCTCTGTAAGGGTCACTGCCTTCACTCACTCCTCAGCCCCTGCCACTGCAGCATTGTATTGTGGTAAATAACAGGTCCCTGTCTCTAGACAGAACAATTACAGGACCAGCACCCTTGTACCATTTTTAGCCGAACATATTTTATTATTTTTTTTTCCATTCCCAAATGCAGGATCTTCTCTGTATTGTCAAACTGTGCACTACGCTTTCTGAAAGACTGTCAGCAGTGGGGCATGGGCTTCCCACTTGTAGCCTGTCAGATTGTTTGAGATTCTTCTGCATGTAAAGTGGCTTGTCTGGGAGAAAAAGGCCTCCTACTCGAAATAAGTTTTATCTGATTTTAATATGTAATTTTTATTTTGAGGAGATTTAATGTCAGGTGTTTAATTTGGGACATTCTGAAGTCCTTTTGATTCACTGAGAGGGATTAAAAATGCAAATTAGATTGTAACTTCTGACATCATGAACGATTTGCTTCTTTTTAATAATTAAAAAAAAATTTAGTACAAATATAGTATTTAAAGTTGTGTCCTAAAACTGAGAACAATTACTAAACTCAATGTTGGAGTTAATTCATTTCTTCAGTGAGTACAAATGAATACAAAATGAATACAATGAATACAAATTTGTAATTATGGTTCATATGTAAAATGAAGTAAAGCAATAAATATTAACAGCACTAACAAACATTACCTTATAAAAAGAAAAGCTATTATGTTTTAGGAAAAGGAAAAAACAGGGAAGTTGACTAGAACAAAGCCTCTAACTTGATTTTTTTTCAAAGCCTTTATAGTTAGATAGTTCAATTGACCTGACAAGTGACAATGGTTTTTTCATTTTGCAAGCTGTTTTGTTCTACTTGTTTGTTGTTGTTGTTGTTGTTGTTGTTGTCGTTAGCAGAGTTGAGTCCAATTTAGCTTGATCATGATGGTGAAGCGCTTACAGATTTTTTTTCTGTGCGAATATTTGATTGAGAGTGGCAGCTGACATTTTTCATTTTCTGTGGTTAAAAGAGGTTAAATGGATAGCTTCTATTTTAAGGTTATCTGAATTATTTAAAAAAAAAAAAAAAGAGGCTAATAGGTGAGATCCTTTATCCCAATGTATTTCTACTGATTTTTAGTGCAGGACTAGAATTCTGAATCCTGAGCTTTGGAGTTAGGGTTATTTTCTCTAGAAAGTACTAAAAGTATAAAGTAAAGAACTTCTGTCCCATTCCGAAGGCCACTGGGAAGTGTAAGTGGTCTTAGACAAAAATGTCCACTTTTTCTCTCTCCCCGGTAGAGTGTGTTTTCCAGTTTATCCAGTGGTAAATTTCCAATAGAAGTCATTATGTCACTATTAGATAACTGAGGAAGTATATACTTTCAATAATTTCAAAATTCACAAGAGAATAGGACATTATACTGTATGAAATAGTGCAGCTCAAGGCAACTCATCTATTACTAGTTGCATTCACACTTTGCAGTTTACAGGGTGATTGTGTATACACCAGCTCACTGGTTCTTAAAATTACTCAGTGAGCACATGTCTACTGTGTGCTAAGCCCTGCTAGACATAAAAGAGAAGATGAAATAATTGCTTTTATCCTTTAAAAAGCTGTTCTTGCTTTTTATGAAGTGTTAGAAGTTAGTGACATTAATAGAAGAGAAGTTGCAAGGAGAGGTGACAGAAGGCCCAGACCAGACTGGGGTGGCTGGTGTCTCTCCATCAGCTGCAGTTGGGGCTGCGTCCCATCCACCCAGTCTGCTGCCAGTTCTACTGTAAGTCTTTATAAATGACTAGGATTTGGTGCGATTTGACCAACTTTGGGGATTAATGGTATTGTCTCCCGAATATCAAAAATATCAAAAATACCAAATGTCAAAATAGTATATAAATTTATGAAATGAATAGTTTGGTGACTTTTTAATTTCCATTTTCTGATTAGAAAGCTGACTGGACATTCCAATTGCAGAAATTATTGAAAATGCAAGAAAATATAAAGAAAATAAAAATAGTTTGTAGCTAGGACCAGGTGAAGATATTCAGAGTCATTAAAAGCAGACCAGAATATAGCTCCCTAAGCCAACATTTGTATTTCAAAATGAAAACAATAGTAAACTATATACTAAATGTAAAGAAGCCCAACTATATTCTGATTTTTTGCATGATGACTAATTCACCACTTTTTCTTTGTCAATAATGAATTTCTTTTAGAAAAAAAAAAATCTTCGTTGCCTCTGCTCTGCTGATGTTCTAGCAGCCTGCCGAGCGACCCATTGCTACCTCTCCCTCCTACAACCCAAAAGCAATCACTCTTCTATTTTCATATATAGTCTTCTAGAGTTTTCTTATATAGGTAAAAGAAAATTTTTTAATTAAATTTGGGTACTGAACATGTAGTGTTTTTTAATTTTAAATTTTCACTTACCTCATCATGAGACTATTCTCATTCAATTAAGAAATCTCTGAATACACTTTCAGCGTCTGAGCCATGGCTGTATTTAACTAGTCTCTGAGTGTTTCTGGTTTTATATACTTAAATAAGGTCCTATGAACTGTCTGATGCATTCACGTTTTAATCTATTTCTGATTTTTCTTTGTATTAGTTAGCTGGATCTGGTTTATATGCCTGTCAGCAAGTCTGTCTCTCGGTACATTTGACAATCCAGTATTATTTTAAAAAGGAATAATAGACTTTTCTCATTTGATAGAAAAAATAATATCTTATTTTATTTTACAATTATTTGATTAGTAGTGGAATAAATTTTTGCATATTTATCGATCATTTTTTATTTCTGTCTGTTTATACCCATTGAACATTTTTCTCTCATGATATCAAAATTTTTGTAAGTGCTATCTCTGTAATAATATCAAATGTTAGAATATTTGTTAGAAATATTTTATCTGTGTTTTTCTTTACCTTTTAATTTTATGGCATATTTAATATGGAAAGATTATGTTAATATAGCTAAATTTATTAATATATTCTTTTCAATTCTTTCAATACTCAGAAATCCTTTCTCCATTCTCTGAGATCTGATCTCTAAGGACATTAACTTCTTGTGCACCCTCTGACTGATGTTTTCTGTTTTATACAAAGTATTGTTTATTTCCATTTACCATTTAGTTGACGTCATTGCATTTGAAGTGGTCCGTTATTGAGTTGAGGAGATGAGTGAAGGTAATCTAAAAAGTCAACCAAAAGGATCATCATTCTATATCTTTTCTTGAATATCCTGAAATCTCCTGCACATTGGAGCGGAAGTGACTATTCCACCCACTCCTTTAACATTCCCTCTTCCTTTTTCTTTCTTTGGCATTGATGTTCTTTTTTCACTTCTCTTCCAATTATCATTTGATAAATATAAAATCTATCTTCTGTCTTTTCAGTGAGGCAGGTAGGAAGACCCTGGCCACGGAGAAGTCAAATTAAGGAATTTGATTACTTTGCGCGTAATATGCCTTTCTGATTAAGAGAAATTGCTGACTTTTGTAGATATTAGAAATATTTCTTATTTGCTCCACGTATTTTTCAGCAAGAAAAATTTTTAATGGTATGGCCTAAGGTTGTTTTTTAAATGCCACGAAAAGACAGTCAGAAGCGAAAGACTTTTAAAGCTAAAATGGTGCAGAGAGAAATTCAATTTCTTATTTTGAGATTAATTGATATTCTTCAGGGATCATCAGTTTTCTGAAGAGTATTTTAGTTTCATTAGCTTCATCCCTGTACAATCTATATCAGAAAGATAGGATTTTTTGCAGATGGCAGTGGGCCATGCTTCATTTCTGGTCAAATCACATCATAATGATGCCACTTATTCATACATAAAAGCTTGTGGAAGTGCACTGAACATCTGCACATAATGCAGTCATTCATGCAAAGAAAGCTGAGGACCCTGTTTATCACAAGGGATATGCGAGCTCTCTCTTCCTGCTCAGTCTCCCTCAGGAGTTTCAACTGTCCTGGAAGAGAAGTGCTAACAGCCCATTAGCCTGATGAGCCAATCAGTAGAAACATGTTCTCCCTTCCCTTGTGGAATGCCTGACTGCAGCTGGGGCACAGCCAACATGCATTAAGTTCTTCCAGAGCCTGACGGCATCACCTTCCTTCTTTAGCCCCACACCCTCAAAACACTGCCCTGACGTAGGGCTCCCTATGGTAATGTTTACCCTTAACCACATGTTCTGCATAACTTTTAGCCAAAATAAAATTCAAATTTTGAAATTAGAGTAATTTCTTAAACAGATGTTGTTATAACAGTATTATTTTAATGAAAAACATAATAATAATAATTCCCTGTCTCCAGTCATTGTATATATGCTTTGATTTGTTCAGTTAATAGATTTTTATTGAGCAACTGCTATGTGCCAGGTAATCTAGACATAGTGGTGAATGAGGAGGAAGTTGTTTTATATCCTTCAACATAATTTAAGTACATCAAAACAACTTTTGACTAATCCTTTGAGAACTTTTCTTTATTATTTTTCCAGAGAAGAATTCAACTTTTACCTCTTCATAATTATAGCATAACTTAGATCAGAGCCTGAAGAAAAGTCTAGAAATCTGAGCAGTCTCACTTTTGGCAGTCGTCCTCACCATGTTCAGCTTTAAATAGCTTTCTTGTTTCCTTAACTGAAATGTATTTTATGTTTACCCATAACACACACCTCCATCCATGTTTGCCAAAAATAATGGTGATGCAATAGGTAGATATTTCCAGTTCTAGGACGAGTCTAGATGCAAATATATTAGTTTTCTATTGCTGATGTAACAAATCACCACAAACTTAGTGGCTTAAAACAACACAAATGTATTGTCTTACAGTTCTGTAGGTCAGAAGTCTGAGTGGGCTTGACGGGTTTCTCTGCAGTAAATCTCATGAGGCAGAAATCAAGGTGTTGGCCAGCCTGAGGTCCTGTTTGGAGCTTCTAAACTCATTCAGATTGTTGGCTGAATTCACTTCCTTGTGATTGTAGGACTGAGGTTCCTGTTTCCTTTCTGATCTTCAGTCAGGAGCCTGTCTTAGCTCCCAAAGGCTACCTGCATTCTTTTTCACATTGCCTTCTCCATCTTCAAACCAACAATATTGCATCTCTTGGAATCTTGCACGTTGAATCCTTTTGACTTTCTCTCCTGTTGCATGCCTTTATGACTCCAGACAGAGAAAGTTCTCTCTTACAGGATCATGTGGTTAGATTGGGTCTACCTGGAAATCCAGGATAATCTCCTAATTTTAAGATTTGCAACCTAATTCTATCTGTAAAGTCTCTTTTTCCATGCCATGTAATACATTCACAGGTTCCAAGGCATAGGATATGGACATATTTGTGGAGCCATTTGCCTTCCACAGCTTTCTAGGACCTCCTCACAAGAGCTCTTTCTGACTATTCAGATCCTCACCACACCCCTATGAGATGGGTACTATGTAGCCCAATTTTACAGGTAAGGAAATTGAAGCTCAGAAAAAGTGGGGCACTTGCTCAAAGCCTTGTAGTTAATAATGTTGACATTAGGATTTGAACTTTGTCTCCAAAGCTACTGTGTTTCATCATGTGGAAATAAAGGTAGTACGAAGTATTGCTGACTGATTTAATGCCTGTCCATTGAACATAACTAAATAATTTGGTAAAGTTAAACTGCATCAGCATGTTTATGGCTCTTCAGAGAACTAGGATGGATGAGAACACATGCATCTTCTTGAATAATTTCTGCATCAGCAATTTACATTCTTATTTTCTTTAAATTTTCAGACAAACCAGTTAATACAACTGAAAACATTATTATGAAATGAACACCCATGCCTTGTCGTTGGTACATTTGCCATCTTTGTAGATATTCTAGTCTGTAAGTCAAATTTGATAACATCACACTCATTAGAATAAATCTTAAAGGTCATCCCTCCTGACTTCTCATCTAATGTCAGTGTCTGCTATGCAACATTTCCAACACTTCAACTTTATCCAGCTTGAATTTTCTCTCACTTCTAATGGTATCGCAGTTTACTATTTTGTGAGGTAGTCATTTTTACCAGTGAATAGGTTTAATACTCATTTCTTCTTCCATTAAATAAAAATCTTGCTTCTGCCATTTTCCAACACTGATATTTATTATAAAATTTAGGAAAAATTCCCAATGTATTTTCCTATTAAAAAAGAAAATTGGACAAATATATTCACATGTTTTCCTAAATACCAGTGCAGGCCTTTGATAATATCATTCAAATTTAAGTTCAATGAAGGCAAGGATGTTGCCTGGTATACCCAGTGCCTAGGACCTGACACATGGCAAGTGCTAAATAAATAATTATTGACTAAGTGAAGCAAAGGGTGGATGATGATTTATATTTTATGCATATGCCACAGAGAAACATATTTAAGTTCTGCTGAAGGAACTGGCCAAATACATTTTATTTGGACATTTTGATAGCTTTGATGGATTGTATTATATAGAAAAGTAAGTATACATTTTTTATTTTTCAGAAAAGAAGAAAAATTACTGTTGAATAAATGAAATAAAACATCAGTATGGGTGATTCCTTAATGCCATTTCCTGTCTTTGGAGAACCAAGTGTTCTCCATGGCTGAGGGGACATTACAAAGACTGTCACGTACATTTATTGTGTACAAATGATTTATTTTTTTTCCTGAAAACCCTACATTTAAGATCAGAATATGAAAGCTCCATATTTATATTTTTTAAATGAAAATCTCAAAGGACACACTTCAGTGTTAAGATTCTGCAATGATATGAGCACAAATTTTTAAAATCCAAGGGCATTAGATCAGAGCAAAAGCAAAAATTTGCACAATTGTGCTAAATAAGAATTTCTTTCTTTCTATTTTAAACAATGTCTTTTCAAGATCTTATTAGACCCTATCTCAGGTGACTCTTTGCTGAGATGATCTAAACATATGCAATAACTTAATCTTTTAAATGATGTGAGATTTTCTAAATTGTCTAGGAGAAAACTTATAAGAGATAAGATAATCAAAGAAGGAAGATAATAAAAAAATTTTTTGAGAACTTTAAAAAAATTTGGTGGCCATTACTATAACTCCAAACATGCTATTATTATATAGGTTAGATATTATTCCAGTAATATGTGCTTTCTCAAGGGTTGTTTCATCTCTTTACACTATAACTATGAAGCCAGTCTTATGCAATATTGACATCTCTGCACACAATATCCATATTCTGCCTAGTAAATCAATTAGATTATATAGTGCACACTGATTCATTTAGAAGGACACAGAACCACGCATTAACTGCCATGAAGTTGTCTTAAATTACATCCGGAGAGTTTTAATTATAGAATGTCAATTGAACCTCAGTGTAACAGTTTAGGGTGTGTATATGATCTTTCAAGGCTCTACAGCATCCGCATTTCCTTTGCTTTGAGATGACTGAGTCCCGCTGTATGTATAGGCTTAGGACTATCTGAAGAAGTTAAGATAGCTTTTCCGACAAACCCAGAATAATAAAAAGAGGATAATTTCTGAGATCTGTAGACTTAGTTAACTCTGTAGTTATCATGATAACATCATGGAATGTACAGGCCCAGGTTGGTTCTGGGCCTGGATCCCATGGCAACCTGTAAACTGTGGTCTCTGGATGGGTCTCATTCATGAGTCTGGGTGAGCCATGTGAGTTGTCCTTCATACGGTGCTGCCCTCGTTAGGGGTCTGGACGCTGGTATGCTTCTAAGGGTATGCTGTCCAGATGTTGAGAGAGAATCATAGAGAGAGAAAACTTAAATTATAACTCAGTTTTCTCATGTATAAAATGGAGATTATCATACTGCTTATTACATGGAGTTACTATGAAGATTGAGTTAATATATGTAAAGCTCTAAAGTTACATTTTATACCTAACTTTATGTTAATGATTTTGCATTCTTTTTCTTAAAGAAGTTATTCAGAGTTGTATAAAGCTTCAGATATCACAGAACCTGGATTTGCCCCGCCTGGCAGACAGTGAGAAAAGCAAAGTCCCTGCCCCCATAAAGGAGATGAGGTAGGAAGAGAGGTTCAGAACTTTGCAGCCTCAGTGTCTTCATTCATAAAATTGAGATAGTAATATCTTGGCTACCAAACAGGGCTTTTGTGAGGCTCAAATGAAGAATGCATGTGAAAGTAACTTAAAAATATAAATGACTAAGTTGTTATTAGTATTACTATTATTAAGCAGTCTTTGTTGCAAGTCCTGTATTTTGCAAACACAGGAGGTCACCTGGATAAATGTGCACCAGGTCATCTTCGATTTGTTATATTTTCACTAAGCATTTATTTCCTCTTGAAAGATGCTAATTGCATGGGATAATTTAGATGTCTAGAGAGTGTTATTTTGAAGTTGTTATTTTTATTAATTTCAAATCCTAAAATCAAGTCATCCCTCTAAATGTTTTTGTGGAGATAATATCAGCAGAAACTTTGGGGATTCCATTTAGCATTGGGAGTTTCTATTTAACCACAGAGAGTTTTAGCAATGATTCAAAGTGCTGAGGTAAATTGTCAATGTTTTGCTTACTATCTGAAACTTAAATCCTTATAAAATATGCCAACTATTTGTTTGGCATACAAACTTCTCACCATACTAGAGTTTGTCTTACCATCACCTAAAATTCAGATAAACTTAATTTAAAATTTATTCAACAAATTTGTTGAGGATCAGCTATGTACCAGAGATGGTTCTAGTTGCTGGGCATACAAAACCAGATAAAATGCAGCCGTTGCTCTCAGAGAGCTCACAGTAGAACAAGGAGAGACAGACAAGCACATAACAATTACGCAACTTAATAGACATTGTGACAGGAGTATTTATTCATAATTGTTAGGGTATGACAAGAAAAAGGTCATCTAAATTAGACTGGTGGGCCTAAGAAGGGTTTTCAGAAGAGGTGACACAGAGAGACAACTTGAGGTATGACTAGAAGGTAATGTGACAGTGAAGGGGAAGAAGGGCATGCAGGGTGGAATGGCCTGCTGTGCCAAAGGTCTGCTGATAGCGTGGTCCTGATTCGTGCATGCTCATGGGCACACAGGTTGTACAGCAGAGACAAACAGGGGCTAGGCTTCAGGAAGCCTACAGTGGGACACGTAGTAGCTTGGTTGGTATTCGAGAACTGGAGGAGCCACTGAAGGTGTCATTCCTGTTCCTGTCAATAAATCGGTATCTTTACTTTCTCTCTCTCTGCTCTTCTCCAAACCATTTAATAACTCTCCTTTCAATTTGTTCTTCATGGTGGCTCTAGACATTCCCTAGTCTTATTATTTTGCCCTATTTTAGGCTCATCTTCCCATGTGTGACCACTGTGGGTCCCCCGAACACTCTCTTTGCCTCCCTATTTCCTCTCCTCCAGCCTGTCCGGTATGCCTATCCCTGACAAGTTAATCTGCTCAAACTGCTTTGGCTTCAGAAACCTTTGAGCAGCTTCTGTAATGCACAGTATCCCTCTAACTACAGTAGGTAGATATTGACTTGAATTGGAATGAATTGAAAACCCCTATACTTGGCTCCCCAAGGTCATGATGCAGCACCAGCTAACAAATCATCCACCCTCAGCTGCCCTTCTTCACAGAACCCACCTGCTGATCCAGCCAAGTTGGTTCCCAGTGCCCCTCCCAGCTCCGACACCAGCTTCGTCTGCTGCCTCCTCCATAAGGGTCATAGGGAATTCTACTAGCTGCTTCTGCCACACATACCTCAGCCCACCTTGGCCCATTCATGCTGCCTAGAAGTGTTCATTATTATTGTAAATTACTATTTTATAATTATATTTGATTTTTTTTTTTCAAATAAATCTCAAGCTCCTTGAGAGGAAAATTTGTAAGATAATCCATCATGCATTTAGAACAATGCCTGGCACATAATCGACTCGATAAATTATAATAATAATTGTTATCATGTTTTGGTTTACTTATAGGATATTGCTTCTTTGTTGCCCTAGAGCATCTAGTAAAAGGGACCTCAGAAAGATGTGCTACCCTAAATGAACAGCTTACTCAACATTACTATAAATGGCAAAATGTTGAAAGTTATGATGAAAAGATTTTTCACTTGCAGTTTTAAATTTTAAAAAGTGCCTGATTCTAGGCATGCTCTTAGATCTTTTTTATTGTTACAGTATATCTTTTGTTATTAAAATTTTGACACTTATTGCAAAAAATTTCTAAGAATGTGAAGTATACACAATAGAAAGTCAATGCTCTTCCATACCCATCCCCTGAATTCACTCCCAGATATAACTCCTGATATGAGGAGATCTTTAACCACTCTGTTACGTGTATGGTAAAATGATAATAACTTTAAGATACTGCAAATTTACAAAGGTATACTGAGTCATTGAAGAAATATATTCACTATTTTCTTAGTTATTAAAACATTTTACTTATTAATAAATAAACTTATTTATTTAACATTTATTAATTCAACAACACATGTTTATTGACCACCTACTATGTGCCTGCCATTGTGCTAGGCAATGGAGAACATGTGCTCTGCCACACAGCTATGATCCCCATAGTTGTAGTGACTATATAGTAGCACCATCATTATTTGCTGGTTGTATTCCTATACCAAGTATAACTCTGTGAGGATTAAAGGACAGTTTAACCATTGTAAATTGGAGCCCAGATTTTCTCATAATGTATACTGAATTTAACTTCCCCTGTCACTCATCCATCCACATGAGTTCATAATGTGCTAATGATTCTTTCCCCTTTGTATTAGATTTCTATTGGTATATAATAATTAATGACCACAAACTTAAAGACTTAAAACCCATTTATTATCTCACATTTCCATAAGTCAGGAGTCCAGGTATAGATTAACGAGGTCCTCAGCTCAGAGTCTCTCCAGGTCAGGCTGCGATTCTCACCTGAAGCTGAAAGTCTTCTCGGCTCACCTTGGGGAATTCGGTTTCTTGCTGTTTATAGGATGGTTGTCCTTTTTTTCTTGCTAGCTGTTGACCAGGGTCCACTTTCAGCAACAAGAGGCCAACTGTAGTTCCTCTGGGCTCTATAGGCCTTTTCACAACATGGATATTTGCTTTCTTCCAAGATAGCAGGAGAGCATCCTCCGACTTCCAGTTCCTTCAAGTCAGCTACGACCGTCATGTAACCATAACCTAATAAGGCAGCAACTATCCCATTATATTTACAGGTCCCACCTGTACTCAAGGGAAGAGGATCGTGCAGAGTGTACACACCAGGGAGTCGGAATTTTGGGGGACATTCAAAAATTCTGCCTACCACACCCATGTATGACATTTTTACAGCATCACCTCCCAGATTCCATGTTTTTGTGCCCCACGTGTTAATAAGCCAAAATACTGAGACACAGGCACTTGGATATAGAGAAAGGTTTATTTGATTTAAGCAAAGCAAGAGGATCAGAGAGTAAGAGCTCTCAATTTATCTTTCTCAAAAAACAAAAGTAGGGAGTTTTTATGCATCTAGGAATTAGGGAAGGGGGAACTGAGAGAGAAGTCCATGTTCCTTTAGTTGCAGATGATACTTTGGCTTTTTTATATCAGACTCCTGAGTATCAGCAGCTGGTCACACCTACCTTGAAGACTTTCTTTCCTTCTGCAAAACAAACTTATAAATTCTTGTGTCCCTAGAGTTATCTCTTCCTGCTTGATAAAAAGCAATACAAAATTATATTGTGAGAACAAGGGGTGCTGAGTTGAAGAACCAAGATTCGGCAAAATATCTCATAATTGTGTTATTTTTAAAAGCACAAGGCAGAAACTAGACATCTTGTAACTATCACCATTGTTTAAGTTATTATTGCTTTGTGGTTAACTACCTATATATCTCTATTATCTCAAACAAAGCGCACTTTTAAACATTTCTTCTGGAACTTGCTTAACAGGCAGGCCTTCAGAACATGACTAACATACTTTCTTAATTTGACTATAAGCTACGCGACAACCCAAACAATAGAAACATTTAGTTAAAGCCTATACCTATATTCTAAGTAAGAATTAAATTATTCAATTCTAGTTGCCGAAAATACTATGGGCATTAAAATCACAAAAGATTTGGCTACAACATTGATATATTAGGGTCAATATTTACATTAATTACAGGTTTGACATTTAAAAACAAAGCAGAGGCTGGACCATGAGGTGGTTTACTACAAGAGGTGGAGCATGGGACTGCCATCCTTACTTGGTATTGACAGGCCATTGGCCTGACCTTATGGAAGCATTTTCATGTTCTTGCTGAAGCAGTCCAAGGATGAAAATTTAGCTCACAATTCAGAAAAGGATAAGAGAAACTTTTCTGGAATTTACTTAGAGGAGCAGAATTTAAACTTATATTCAATGCTAGCGATAGACCAGATTAGACCTAAGCAGATGGCCATTGACAACTGCAGATGGTAACAGCCTCAGTTTAAAAAGTCTGTCTGTTGCTGTGGCGAATAACAATCTTTAATATTTTGCTTCCACTGTCCAAATTTCCTTTGGAGTTGGTTTCTTTGTACTCTTCCTCAGAATTTGGCTCTTCTGCTCATGTTTTCATCTCCATTAGTAGGAACTAAAGACCTATATGAAGAATTTCAGATGGCACTATTAGAATTGTTGAACATGCCACATTAGAGAACTTAAAATACTGATAGCCCTTGGAAATATGTGTTGTCATGGCACTTACATGCTGCCCTGAAGTACCATTTGTCATTTTCTGTATGTATAGTCAGTTAACAACCAGCAAATCAAGTGACAGAGCTATATTGAGTTATATTTGATGAATAGAATTGTTTATTCTATAAGTGTTTTCTGAGTGTCCATCATTGCCAGGCACTGTGCTCATGCTCAGAATATAACAGGACACAGGACAGATCTGGCTCCTGCCTTTAAAGGTAGGGATAGAGAGACGAAACAGTCTAAAGAGATCCTAACAATCATTGAAAAGATCATTTTATTCTCTAAAATTTATTTATTTTACGGACGATGAAACGACAGTGCATCAAGGTATCAAGGATATCTGAGGTCAGAGTATGGGCAGAGCTACATAAGTAATGAAATTCTAGAGTGCCAATTGGTCCAGTGTTGTCCTACTATTTCCCATTTTTAAATCTAAAGAAAGCTAAGCGGGTCTGTTTTGAGAAAATAGGTATGGAGAAAATTGAAATTACTCATCTGTTCTTTTCCTTCCAGTTTCTGTACCCCGCACTACTGAGATTGGCAATTTTGCCCAGGGTCACAGAGCTAATTAGAGACAAGACAGCAATTTGAACCCTCCAATTCCAATCATCTTTTGATGACAGCTCTGTAAAATACCTTAACACCCTTACTTCTTTCTTCATTGCCATTTTCTAGTGCGCTCATAATTATTCACTCAGTAAGACTACTTTCAAAATGACAACCTCAGTTCCTTAGTATAAATTTTATTCTCATTATTTTTAAAGATTTTTCCTCCAAATTGGTCCAACTATGTTTTCAGACATTTTCTCTTTGATTTATGTTCCACCTATGCCTACTTAAGAGCAAGCTTTCTTAGTCTTAGGATTTTAGCTTTCAGACAAAGGTATTTTTTTCCTTTAGTTAGAAGTAAACTTGCATGCTAGGAAGAAACCACTTGGAAATTTATTGACTGTATATTTTACAGTTGACTCCTGAAGATAGAAACTATATGCGTATGTGATGCTTACATTGTTATTTGGGATTCTTTTAAAAATAAGATATACTTTTTATTATTTATTTATTTTTTAAGAACTGACTAAAAAAATCCTTTCTAACTAAATATAATTTTGATAGCACAGAGAAGAAGTTTAGTGTTCAGAGTGCAAATTTTGGAATCTGACGTGGCAAATTTTCCTTTGTAGTTCAAGAAGCTCTCTATATCCTAGACCTAAGTATAAATCCAGGATTTACTAATGTTTTGAGACAAATCTTTTGTGCAAGAGCCTCTCATTAGTTTGTATTATTTCAGAACAGTAATGCTACTTGTTTTTACATCTGCTTCCTCTAATAAGAGATGACAATATCAACGCACAACAAGTTTTAATTAGTTGTTTGTAAAATGTTCTTGAATACAGTTCCAGAGCTGACTAATACATTCTTGTGATAAAAACCAGGGGAAATAAAAGTGGTTTATGGTATTTCAAGAATAAATTCTTGTATTTATTTATTTATCTTAATTATTTTTTTACCATTTTATTTGACCAAATCAATAAGTAGATGCAAAAAATGTTGGTTTGTTAACATATACAAAAGTTAGGCTTAGTTTTGTTAGACTCGGTCCACTAATAGTATATAAAACATATGTTACTCTTCAATACCTTTTTTATTGTTTTTCGGGTTTTATTTTTTCTCCAAGGCAAAATCCTTTAACCAGTCTTGTGTTCAGAGCAATTATCTCAAGAGCAATGTGAGATGAATAGACATTATTAAAGAAAATAATCTCTGACCTCACTAATCCCTAGCTTCATCCCTACTTTAAAAGTGATATGCATGAAACTCAGAATAACCTCCTTCATTTTCCAATACACACAAACACACAGATAACCAGGCACTATGGTCTAGAGGAGTGCTTCTCGACTGCGGCTGATTTTGCTCTGCCAGCAAGGGGACATTTGGCAATGTCTAGAGTTGGGAGTTACAAGTAGGGAGGAAGAATTGATTGCTATTGGCATCTAGTGGATAGAGGCCAGGACAGCCTGCACAACATAGAATTATTTGGCCCAAAATGTCAATAGTGCCGTGGCCAAGAAATCTTGATACAGAGGCAAAAGCACTAGGTTGAGGGACAAGAGATATCAGATATTTTTATTTGTTTCTACTTCGTATAGGCCCACCAGAGAAAGAAAGAAGAAAAAAAGTACTCAAAATTTTCAGAATGAACACCTTATAAATATTTAAGGTTTTTAAAATGATTTTAATTTTCTTGTTCTTAAACACACATTTAAGAACAAGAAAGAAATCCGGAAGGAAAGGATAAGAATAAAAAACTCGCTTTATGTCTCAATATTATTAAAAGTGAAATCCTATTACTTAATAACATTAGTGACCAAAATGGAGAAGAAAAAGAAGCAAAAGGCAAAAGAAGAACAGAAAAAAACAGAGAAATGTGTAGTTATTTATTTAATGAGAATTTTGATACTTTTACCTTTTAATAAAGTTAGCAACTATCATTTTACTGATCTTCCTCCTGAACTTGGAGCTATCACAGGAGATAGCATATGGGGACAATAAATGACCGGGAGAAGGAAAACAAAGCAAATGGAAGAAAAAGATCCTCTGATTACATGAGCATCTTCATGGTGACAGCAGCAGGAAGGATTAGCAAGCTGTGGCCCGTCCTTTTTGAGTTTCCTCCTGATTGGGAAACCTTAGCTGAGACGCCATGCTTAGTGTGCGGGCCCGGTGTTATTGAAGAATCCTGCTGCTTCTGTCCTTATTTATACTTGCTAACTTGCTAAGTGGTTCCTGGCAAATCACTTAACCTCCCTGAAGTGAGACTACACTTCGCTTTCTTTGTTTTTTTTGTACTTCAGTGAGAATGGTGAGATCCAGCGAGAGCTCTGAATTCAGAGATATGTGCCATTTTACAGATGTTATTACTTAACATCATCATTCGTTAATAACATGTTCAACTGCCAGAATGGAAATAAGTGTACTATTACAAACCATTAAGCACTCTGCTTAGATATAAAATCTTTTATGTTATCCACAGTAATAGCTGCAAGTTTGGTAAGCAACATTTTTTGCCCAAACTAGCCATCTATGGTGGTTGGTTGGAATTTGGATGTGATTTTTTTTTCTTTTTTAGCAATTAGTTCATTAGTGCAGCAGTAATCATGAAAATAGGTCAGAGCCTTCTTAGAGTTGGGGTTTTACGTTCCCCCCCCTCGCCCCCCGCATCTTCCCCACCCAGAGAACAGCACTTAAATATTAATCGCATCACTGGGAAAACACGGCCGCTATTTCCCTGTTTTCTGCAGCTCAATGAAGAGTTGTTCAGTGAGGACCCAGTGCTCTCCCTTCATGAATGGACATGATTGTGAGGAAACCGTCTCCTGCTAAGGCAAGGCATGATTCTGTGAACAAAGGCTGTTTTTTAGCCTGATGTGATGAGCTCACCCTGGTACCCCTGTGGGGACTTTGAAGCTCATCCAGGTGCCAGCTTTCTGCATATATGACATTCTTGGCAGAGCTTTGGAGACCGGGCAACAGGCCTTTCAACATTGATCTACTGTGTATGAATTACAAGGTCAGATGGGGTAAGATATCATAATTTCTGTTTAGCCAGAATTTCTCCCTAAGGAGACATATATCCTTTAGCCTGAGTTAAGGGAAACCACAGTATTTTCAGTTCCGCCAAATCAAAAAGGTGTTTAAAAAGTAAATTTGTATAATTATTTTCTGAGGTAGATATGTCTGTAAATAAGAAAGTGCATTTCTCTTTTTTAGTGCTTATCACACCTTCTGTGAGGCTATGCTAATGCTTAGGAGAAATGAAACCAGGAAATTAGCCAGTGGAAATGGGAAAATCGCATAGAAGTTTTTGATTCATGTGATGTCTTAGAACCACTTTGAATGCTTTTTTTTTCACATTGAATTGACTCGTTCCATTGTTTTATCATTCTGTAGTCATAGCTTATTATATTGGCTCTATATAAATCAATCCAACTGTTTGTGGATCAAAGTGAAATTAAATGGCATTAGTTTTTTTTTCTCCACTTACATAGAGATTTTCGTACACGACATATTATGTAGACGAATCGTTAATTAGGCAACCCCAATACACCTAACACCATGTCGGGTTCTATACAAATTCAGAACAACAGTGATTTATAGTCTAGACTTATAAGAGAAAAAATTACTACAGAATAATTGAAGACTGCTATTGCTACATAGTGGGAAAATGGCCTTTGAATCAGACTTGAGTTAGAATCAATGTTTATTAGCTAAGTTATCTTAGGTAAGTTAGTTGATCTCGGCTTCATTTTCCTCACTTGTGAAATGAGTGTAATACTACTTACCTTGTAGGTACATAATCAGGATAAAAAAAGCATTATGTATAACATACCAGCACAAAGTGAACATTCAGTATATGTTACCCACTATTAGGAGGATCTCAAAATATGCCCTACAGAGGGCTCTGAGGTCAGGGAAGGGTGTCTTTTTTGTGAGTTACAGTAATTTAGGAGGAATTCATAGGAGCGTATCTTAAATTGAGCTCTTAATGGCCTGTGGGAAATGCATTAGGGAGTGGAGTGGGGCTAAATGTACAAGAAATCCACAAGGGATGCTAGAATGTATTAGCCACATTAACATTTTTAAAAATCAGAACTGGTGAATGCAGAACCTGTATACTGGGAATAATTGTGGTACACACATTTTAAAACTCAAACTCATCATTTTTTAATAAAATCTCCTTAAACCCAGTTGTAATTAAATATCTTTTGGGGCGGGTGTGGTCCAGACAGGATGCAACATTGGATTTCTCTTGGGACTGAGACTGTGGAAGTCTCTGGGAGCAGCAGTCAGAGGTAAACTTAATGCTGAAGGAGAGAGCTGCTGTATCTTTCTCAAGGAGAGTCACAGAGATGCCAAATTTGAAGGAAACAGAAGTGAAGAAGTGGATACATGTCATGGAGCAGGTGTTCAGAGCTGCAGACACAATAAAAATGGACTAAGAACAAGCTAAAGGGCATCTTGGGTGCCTTAAGCACCAACTATCCTCTGAGGCTCACCTATGTGGGTTGGCAGTTGTATGGCAATTAGGTAGATTAAAGAAATGGTAGTAGAACAAACACACTTGCTTAGAAATTCCTGCTCTAAAACTGGAGGTTTTCTGTGTCCTGGTTGATCCACAGGTTGACTTCTACTTTTAACTCTCTCTATTTCTTTTTAATCATCAACACCAACTGAGTTTGTGTTCTCACTGTTCTCTATAAACACAGTTTTCTAAATTCAAGTATTTTTTTATATCCAACCTCAATTTCCAAAGATCAGCCTAAATGAAATGTCTGTGTTTTCTCAGCAGGAAAATAATCACGCCACAACTTGCAGGTTTTTGAAGACACCTCTCCCATCACCTCCACCCCCACACTTCTCTGTTAGACAAAAAACTCTTTAAGGGCAAGAACTGTACTAACATATACTAATCCATACATAGAACTTTATTAATAATCCTTGTATGCTGCCCGATTTCTCACATCTGGACGATGTCTCTCAGAGAGCCCCGAACAGTTAAGAAACCCAGCTACTTGCTAAATAAATCTGTATGTTCTCTCTTCGAAGATGGTTTACAAAACTAATCTCACTCCCTGGGGATGCTTTTATTCAGGAAACTCTACCACATTTGAAGGGCCGTACCTGCATTTTCAGCTCTGACTTCCAAAATATGCACCCATTTTTCAGATCCCTATTCAGTGAGTACTGCCACTTGAAAATTCAGTTCTTCCCTTGCTGTTTCCCCATCTTAGTCTTGGAAGCAGTTCGCTGTTTTGTAGGAGGCCTCTTGGGACCTCAACATTAATATTTTCTCCCACAGAATGTTTCTAAGCCAAACTCAGGGGATCAGGCGTCTAGTCCCCTGTGTCTTGAGCGAGCACTTCCACAGCTACAACCATTATCACTCCTGCTTCTTTTGTGTCATTTCAATCCTTGGGGTAAATGACGTGCCTAATATTTATTGTTTTATGCTGAATACAGAAAAAAAAAATCATTCTTTGTGCAATATTGTTCCCCCCCGCAAAATACCTATTTAAAAACAGACTAAGAAATCTGAATTCTGTGAGTCTTTCATATGTTTAAAAACATTATTTTGTCTAGCCTAGTTTATCAGCAAAGATGGGAGAGAAAGTAGCATGATTTATGTCCTGTTCTTTTTAAATGGAATAGAATTCATTTCTTAAATCAAATTTTTAGGGTTAAACTGCAAATATCTTTTGCTTAAGAACTTCTATTTTTATAGAATGACTTTGATTCCAAGCCGTTGTGTAGAATCAGTGCTTGTACCATGTTGGCAGTTAATATTTGCTTAATGCTTGAATTAATTAACATTGAATTCTTTGCTGGTGTCCTGGGTTCTTCTCATCCAAAAGATTTTTTTTTTAGACTTCAATAGTGCTTTCAAGGTTAAAAGGCATGCCTTCTAATGAATATTTTCAAAAGGAAAAGGCTCCAAGATACTCCTGCCCCCTCACCACAATACTCCTTTAAAATTTCCACTGCCATCATTACTGACAATGAAAAAATCCCCCCCAAACCCCAGACTACTTTAGTAGTGAAATTGCAAATTACTTTCCTTTAATGTCAGCTGACTCAAAATATTGAGTTTGCTGCTGCCTTGGTCTCTTTACCTCTAGGCTAAACCTAGAAGCACACAGGCTTGCTTAGAGAATAGGACCTGTGGAATCCCACTGTTTTTCCCTCCTTGGAATATTTCTGAAAAAGTTACCGTAACTTCAAGAGCCAATCCAGGAGAGAGAAAATAGACTCAATGCCTTGCTTAGTTTGGCTCATTGTAGAACTGACATAACCTGTTAGTGTTCTCAATGTTGTCTCATGTGGGCACAGAGTACATCCAGTGGCAACAACAAGACAGACCATTGGAATCTTCCCTGAGCCTGGAGCAAAATTGCAAGCAGGATGCTATCTAAAGTGTGGACATAAGGACAAGTTCTTATTAGACTGGGTGCCTTTGCATTGGTGTTAAATTTCCCAAGAAAGGGATAATTCTATTCCTTTGTCTTTTTTTTTTTTTTTATCTTGCAGTGCCCAGGCTAGGACTGTGGCTTCTCATTAAGGACCTCACAGCAATGTTCCTCTGGATTTCACAGCAGGATCATCTGTTTTGGGGCTACCACTCTTTAGTTTCTGGTAACTGTGACATTCAGTGGGTAGCAAAAGCTCAACTTGAAGTAGAGAGTGTTCTTCTAAATAATAGCAACTTGGCAACTGCATGAGCTCATACTAATTATGTTTCTGTCACTCATCTGTGGTAGATCTTTTGTGGTTCTTGTACAAAATAACTTCAGGGTATTATTTCTGCACACTTATGTAAGCTCTGTTCATTAAATAAAGTGCTCAAAGTTAAGTTCCCTTTTAATTTTGTTTTCTAAGATTATCATAATAAGAGAGGAACTGGAATATAGTGAGTCCTTTTAGTAACATAGTTAATGGCAACTCGATATAAGATCAATTTTGAAAAATGTATAAAGAAGTCAATGGGTCTTATCATTACTTTATGCTTTGCTTTTAAAGTCCTCCAGCATTAGCTTAAGGTGCCACAGTAACAGTTTATACAGTGCCTCATAAGTAGTCATTACCAGAATCTGGATTCTTTGAGTGGAAAGAGTATTAGATGCCTAATCAAAGAATGGACTTTATCTTTATGGCTTAGTAGCTGTGTAAGTCTCCCAATTTCTCTCTTTATCGTTTGAAAATGGGCATAGTAATTCTTACCTTACAGGTTTATTTTAAGGCTAAATGATTCCTTTGTATAAATATTTCTCTCTCTTTTGTTATTGTACATATCATTTCCCCCCAGCTATATTGAGATATAATTGACACATAACATTGTGTAAGTTTACGGTGTGCAAAGTATGATTTGACACATTTATAAATTACAAAATGATGACTGCCATCTCCATCCAGTTGCCATTTCTTTTTGATGATGAGAACATGAATATTTCTCTTAATAAGAATAATGATAATGAGCAATATTATGTAGGAACATCTCATCACAAAAACCCCATGCTCTACTATTGACCCCATGGAGCTAGCTGGTGATATGCGGCTAATGGGACACGTTGCAGCTACATGGTATCCAAATTTGTATTGTTAGGCCACACTGTGTACATCTTGATTGACCTTTACTAATTATTTCTCAGCTTGGATAGCTTTGAGGACATTCCAATTCACCTGCCATGACAGAGAATTCCAATTTGCTTTGTGATAATAGCACTTGATGAGGACTCTCACAATTGAGTTGAAGGAGTTATAACTTGAGTTGGTTCCAGAAGGATGGGTTAGTAGAGAGCAAAGCACAGATGAATGAGTGTCTATGACTGACTAAGGGCAGGGGGTACAGTTGAGCACTTTCTATGTAGCTGAGAAAATTGAACCAGTATTGCGAAGACTTAAAATTATTTAAAATAATTTTAGCTCTTTTAGTTGAATGTGTCAAACAAAACCAGTTGCTACCTCCATGTATCTTTTCTCTTATCCTGAAAGACAATGGTTTTAAACTTCTGCATGTATAAATTTATAGCATGGTTTTCACAATGTGAAGCTAACAAAGTTTTAGTACTCCTCAGCACTGGATTTGAACAAATATAGTTTTGATATTAGCATAAATATATTTAAATATATGGTATATTTAATATTTTACATTGTCAATATATCATTTTATCCATATGTACATATATATTTATATAGTAAGTGAATAAATCTTTAGCTGGTATTTTCAGTGCCAAATAATAAAACATGTTTTGTGGTGTGACCATTTGAAAGCATCTTCTCTTTAAGTGTGAATAAAGAGTAATAAGATATTATTAAAGAAATTGATAGTTGAAGCAAGTTAAAAGATTTCTTTTTACTCTGGATAGTTATATTTGATTAATATCATTAGAAGATAATTAGTACCCACTATGTGATGAAACATTCGTGTAGATATATTACAGGCTGGAGAAAAGGGAGAAGGGAGAGAAACTTATAGAAAATTTGTTTTTTAGTTTTTAGGCACAAATTACCTTTAAATTCATTTTCTGATAGCCCCATAGTCCTTATTTCATATTATGTAATACACAGAATAATATTAACCTAAGTGACTCTAACCTTATCTATTTTAACTCCCTTATTTTAGATTGAACCCCTGGGGCAACACTAGTGGGGAAACGTAGGTCTATTTTTATTTAATAGTTGCATTGGTGATACTGTTTGATTCAGTTGCTATTTGTCTTCAGTAAAGAGTCGTTTTAACAAAACACTTATCCTGTTTCTGTTATATCTTTTATCATGATAGAACTAATTCACCATAATATTGTTGTTTTCCAGTGAGGGGTGTTTCTAAAAGTGGTAGACAAATGTCATAGCATTTGAAACAATATCAGAGGTTGGCTTCTGGCACATTTGAAAATTCAATGAAAACAGACATGATATTTCTTCTTCTTTTAAACTAGCCATAATGAGTCCTTTATAGTGTCCCCATTTCTGCTCTTTTTCACGGACATCATTATTAGAACATATTACACTGCACTTATTTTGAACTAAAACTGAACACCAGTCACCTCCCATAGGCTGCACAGGCGGTATCTGCTTATAACTAGTTTGCAAGTTGGTGTATTCTGACTGCTAATTATGTGCCAAGTGTCATAGGAGTACCTGAGCAAGATATGATGTGGTACCCAACTTCAAAAAGTGTGCTAGATGCTTGGAAAGCGAAGGAAAATGATTGCAAAGGCAACATTTAGAACAAATGCTTAACCAGGGTGAGGGGTCAAGCCCAAGAAGAAAAAGCTTGATCTTAATTAGAGTCTTAGAAGAATTACTGAATTTTCAAATTTCCCCTTAGAGTTCAGATGTGGAACCTTAAGTCATCCATCTGGCTTCAAACAACTTCTTTGGGCAGAGCAAGCATTAGCATCGTCTATGATTTAAGGTTAGGGGATTGAAGGAAGTAGGACTTGAGTTGGTTCCAGAGGGATAGATCAATAGAGAGCAAAGCACAGATGAATGAGTGTCCATGACTGACGAAGGGCAGGGGGTACAGTTGAGCACTTTCTATGTAGCTGAGAAAATTGAACCAGTATTGTGACGAGAATTTACACACAAAAAATAAATACTAGAACAAAAATTTGGATAGATTTGGTGAGTATTATGGCAGAGCCCTTGAAAGTGAAGTAGAATGTATTGACTTGATGAAAAGGGAAATGAAGAGTTATTTTGTGTGAGGGAGAAATAAAAGGATTCTTAAGAAAATTAATTTGAATGCTATACTTAAAGTGTTTGGAGGGTACAAGACTGGAGCCTGGAGACTATCCAAGAAATTCCTGCTGTAACTCAGGGGACTGGATTTGGGGGAAGGAGTGGCACTGGAGATTGAGGTGAAAGGACAAATCAGAGACATTTTGAAACTAGTAAATTTGATTTGGAGAGTAAAGTAGAGGACCAGATCAAAGATGGCTCATAGTGTCCTAGTCTGGGATGCTGGACATGATTATTAGAAAAGAACCGTTTTAGACATTGGTGAGCAACTAAAACCTAGTGTGATGGTTACACATGGAGGGATTTCCTCAACAACTGGTGCACAGCATCATGAGCGACATCAGAAACCTGCATGCCCCCGTGGCCTCTGGAGGCTTGAGTTTAGAATTCTCACAATGTCACACTTCTGTCACATTCTGTTGGTCAAAGCAAGTCACAAGACTGGCCTCGAATCCAGGGGACAAAGAAACAGACTCCACCTCTTTAGGGGAGGGGAGGATTGCCAAAACTACGTTGCAAAAGAGCATTTATACAGGAGTGGGAAGAATTTGGGGCATTTATTTTTTGCAGTGTATCACAGAGCATGATCAAATTTTTATCATAATATCTTTATGACTACAGAAGTTAAATTTATTTGGCGAGAGGGTAAAAATAGACTGGAAACATGGGGCCTAATTAGGGTGTTCTTGTGGTATACCAAGAGAATAATTATGAGTGCATGAGTTAAAACACTGGCAAAGGGGGTGGACAAATGTGAATAAATTCAAATAAATATTTAGATGGCAAAACTTGGAAATGACTTTGATGTGGAGAAGGGTCAGAGATGACTACCAAGTTTCTTGTTTGGACGTGTGGAGAAGAAAGTGATGACAGTCACTGAAACATGGAATACTGTGTGAGAAACAGGCTTGGATGAGAAGGTGAGGACAGCTGTTTGGGTAATGTTGAGTCCGAGAAGATATCCATGAAGAAAAAGGCAAAAGTCTCCTCTGAAGATGAGAGGGAAGGTAATGAGGTTTTAAAAAAAAACTGGCGAAACAGCTGTTGTTGGGATTAGAGGGGATAGAGGACTGGGAAACGGGATTATGCGTGGTGTTGAGCACTGGACACCATGGTGGCTCAAAGCTATCAGACTGGGTAGTTTTTCCAGTAATATTCAGCCATTCCTATATGCCATAGATCAATTCTGACATTCAGTGGGTGCTCAGTAAAATGTCTTTGCTCAATGTTAGGGAAAAAAGTGTAGGGAGAGATTTACAAAGATCAAAATAAGACATCTTAGGCAGTAGTGAGGAGCAGCTACATAATTTGCTGGACACAGTCCAAAATGAAAATGCTGAGCTCTCTGTTAAAAAAATTGTGAAGAAGTTGAAGATGGCAACAAGAAAGCATTAAGCCAAGCTAGGAGCCCTTTTGAATGTGTGGCTCTGTATGACTTCATATGTCACACACTTTCCCATGAAGCTGGCCTGACAATGAAGAAACTATCTGGAGATCAAATGAAATTTTGGATATTTCTTTGACATCTTTTCCTTTCTCTTTTTCTTTTGTCAAACATATACATAACTAAGGCAATAAAAGTGATGAATGCTAGGGAAGTGGTGGACGTGGAAGGAATTTGGTGGCGTGATATATTTAAGGGCTGACCCTCACTATTCATCTGTGCCTATTTAAATGAAAAAGCTGATCTCTCTGGCCTCAAGTCCTATATCACAGTGTCTACTCTGTGAGTTCTCAAGCAATGTAATATTAAAGTGATCATCTTGAGCACAGTTTTCCTTAAATCCTTGTTTTTTTTTAAATTATTTATTTTAGTTTCAAGTATACAGTTCATTAGTTAGACATATATTTATAGTTCATAAAATGATCCCTCCGATTGCTCCCTCTCTCCCCACTGCCCCTCCACCTAGCCATTATATTAATGCTAACTGCATTCCCTCTGCTTTGCTCCCCATCCCTGTGCCCAAATATCAACTACTAATTTGTAGTTCTTTCTTACAAACACGTAAGGCTTTACTCTTCATCCGTTTACTTCTCTTTGAATCTACCTGAAAGCTGGCTTCTTTGTGTGGTGGAAAAAGAGGCCGCTCTCTAGCTTACTGAACACCATTCCTGGAGTCAAGAAACAACATTTGAAATAAAAGTTGTGTTAGGTATGCTGGCCACAGTGAGTCATCTTCTGCAGCACAATTTCTGTTGCTAGGACATAAACTCCCATCCCCATTTTCATTAATTTCAAAGAGTCTGCACTTGAGGAGCTGTGGGGTTACTGGGGAATCAGGCTTGCCACACTTACTTGAAAGACAAATATGAAATTTTTTCATATTTCATACTCAGACCTTAGACTTTTTTTATACTTAGAATGAATTTAAAAATAAGTGATTGTGAATTATAATGCTTTCATTTTTTAAATGAGAAATCGGAGACCCGGAGCTGCTATTTGCCCAGAATTAGTCAGCTAGATGCTGATGACTTGTGAGGTTCTAGAGGATCCCCGCTACAGCCTCTGAATATGCTAATATCTCCCATCTCCCAAAACAACTAACTAAACAAAACAACCCTTTCCCAGTTCTTTCTATTACACTATCTCTGACATAGATATAATTTATGCAAGGAAGCTCATTAAGATCAAAACAAAAGCTTGGAATTTTAGCAATGGAAAATGACTAAGATCTTCCTAGTGTTGAATTTCTTTCCAATTTATTTTGGAAATAGAGTTGTAAAAATTAAGAACACAAGGCTTTTTTTATTCTAATAGCAAAATGCAATGTTCCTTTATTGATAAGAAGTGAGGATAAAAGAGAAAATCAGTCTTCTCTTCGATTGGAATTTATTTTAGATAAATCAGACCACAGAGTGAATTTCTGCAAATAGTTATACATTTTTTTAATGGTTTTCAGTAGAAAATTGCATTAATTCTTTGCGAATTCAAAAGACATCACATGCAATAATGAAGCAATTATTTAAAAATTATACATTTAAAAAAACAATAATTTTAGAATAAACATTAAAAATTCTGTTTATTTGTATTTACATATATCTTTTATGTTCCACCTCATTGAAGGTAGTGTGTCTCTATATATTATTTAGAGTTCCTCTGCATGAGAGATTGTCTGTTCTCCCCCACTTGTTTATTTATTCAATCATGTATTTGTGTTAGTATGGACTCAAAAATATACATTTTATATTTTCAGTTACAACCCCGAACTACTTTATTTATTTTGTTGCTCAAAGTGTTTTAGCTTTGGCCTGTGGGAACTTTCAGTTGAATTGGCGTATATTTTACCTGATTGCTTTCAGACAAGTATGAAACCCTTTTAAAAGACACCAGGATATATCTTATATTAGAGTAAGTCTATTACCTTGAGACAAAACAAAGGTCAGTAAAATGTTCAAATGAGCCATTTTCTTCACACCAAATTTTCCATGATCACACCAAATAAAATCTAAATTTAATATTCAGTTATTCAAATGTTTATTGGGTATATGTTACTTCAAGTCACTGTGCTAGGCATTGTGGGAGGTTTGAGGATGACTCACAGGAAGGCTGCAGTGTCCATCAGTTCACAATCTAGTAGGTTAACTTTATCAGCACCCATATAACAGTACAGAAATTTAGGAATTGTAAGAGAGATGCAGATAAAGGGCTGTGTCAGTCCACGAAAGGCAGAGCTCACTGTCAGTCTGGAGGATATTTGAAAGGATCCTGAACTTGGAGGCAGAAAAATAAAGGCCACTATGGGCAAAAGCAAATAGTTCAGTTTGACTGGAATTGCTAGTTTCTTTCAGTGTGGATTTCTAGATAACATATTTAGTTTAAGTAGTCTATACTTCTTTTATAAATGGAGTTAAATTTTGGCTTATGACCTTTTTTTAAAGGAAAAAAGTCATTCTGATTTTTAGGATGTGTAACAAGAATATTGACATTACTCTTGGCGTTCTGCTCAATTTCTTGTTCTGTTATTACCCTCTTTGTGACCCCCAGAGTTGTTGAAATTTTGCAGTGTAGATTTTCACTCTTTTGTTTGTAGCAGGAATCTTTTAGACCAAGGCTTAGCCTTGTTTATAACATTTGAAAGATTTAAAAGTGTGTCATTAAGCCGATACTGAGAAATTATTTTCTGTATGAAGATGGTTGGGGACAGAAGTTAATGAGGAGGTTAGGATAAGAAAAATAAAAGATTTGCTTTCTTGTTTTTGCTTTTAGAAATAAGTCTCGATCTTTTAAAATGAGGTTTATTGAGGTATAACTTATAGGCAGTAAAATTAACCATTTTTAGGTATAAAGCTCAATGAGTTTTGACAAATACATTCAGTTGTGTGTTCACCACCACAGTCGAGAGACGTGCATTTTGATCATTACGAAAAGTTTTTTGTAGCCCTTTTGTAGTCATTTCCTTTTCCTACCGCCAGCCTCTGACAACCATTGATCTGATTTCCATCTTTGCTTTTTCTGGAGTGAATTAAAGAAAATATACATAGAACCGTACAGTATAAGCCTTTTGCGTTAGGCTTCTCTTACTTGGCCTAATGCTTTGAGATTCATCCTTGATGCATGTATCAGCAGTTCATTCTTTTTTATCATGGAAGTATTCCATTTTATTTGTTTATCCATTCACCAATTGATGAATATTTGGGTTGTTGCCAGCTTTAGGCAGGTGTGTAAAAGCTACTATAAACATTTATGTGCTGGCCTTTGTGTGAACATATGTTTTCTTTCATCTATAGTAAATACCTAGGAGTGGGATTGCTGTGTCATAAGGTAAATGTTTGTTTAACTGGGTAAAAAACCACCAAACTGTTTTTCACAGTGACAGTACCCTTTTGTATTCTCGCCACCAGTGTATGAGAGTTTCAGTCCCTCCATATTCTCACCAATACTTTGTATGATCAGTCTTTTAATTTTTGCCCTTCTAATAGGTGTATAGTGATATCTCATTGTAATTTTATGTTGCATGTCCCTAATTACTTAATGATATTAAACATCTTTTCACTTGCTGGCCATCTACATCTCTTCTCTGAAAAAATGACTCTCAAATCTTTTGCCCCACTTCCTTTTGAAAATTGAGCTGTTTATATTATTGATTGGATTATAAAAGTTCTTCATATATTCTAGATGCAAACTCTTTATCAGATATATTTTTTTTCTTCCAAGTTTGTAGCTAGTCTTTTCTTTTTTTTTCTCTTAACAGTGTCTTTCAAAGAGCAAAAGTTTTTGATTTGACAAAGTCCAATTTATATTTTTTCTTTTATGGTTCACATTTTTTGTCTTATTTAAGAATTCTTTGTTCAACCCAAAGATAGCACAAAGATTTTCTCCTTTTTTTCCTCTAGAAGTTTTATTTTTAGGTTTAGGATTTACATTTACGTCTGTGATCCATTTTGAGTTAATTTTGTTTAATATGGTCCAAAACTATTTTTAACATGGTTTTTGAATTCCCAGATTTCATATTCAAATACAAAACCCAAAATATATACCTAAATTTTTAATTTTCTTTTATACAAGGGCCTACTTTGTTCTGTTCATACATATAATAGTTGACCATAATGCAATGACTGGGAGAAAGAACACCTTAAGAGGTAAATTTCTGTTTCCCTTGTCTCGTCTCCTGTATTATTTTTTTCTTCTCCTCTGTAATCAATATCAATGAGACATTCTTTGTAATATTGTTTCTATTTTGCATTTTCAAGTCTTTTTCAAAAGACTAAGAGGCTCTGGACAATCTAATGAGGTCAGTGAAAATAAGTAGTTGGAGGACTATCAAGCTAAAACTAAAGGAAATAGAGATGATTAACACAGAGGAGTAAACAGGTAGGTGAGAAGGTGAAGCTTATACTTCAAGAAATCTGGGTCGGATTGACAGGACCAATTAGGAAGAATGAATGACCGATAGCAGAGCTGCCACACTGAGCAGAGGATCAGTAGTGTTGTTATATTCTACAGATGGAAGAAAAGGATAGAGATGGGGAGGAGCCCAAAGATTAAGTAACCATCTGAGAGGATGTGCAGAGGATGAGATAGCTAAGTGTTGGGGGTGTGGGAGGAAATATCCAGGGGAAGCATATGTTAAAGATAAATTCCAACATTTCAAGTCTTGAGGACAAGGAAAATGGTGTGGTAGTGCCATAAATAGGGGAGTTTGGTATGTAAATGCAGTTTAAGACAATGAAGATATTATTATTATTATTTTAATTATGTTCTTTTGCAAAAGATGGCAATTGACCCAATCTAAGTTAGTCTTTGGAAATATAATCCAAGCTTTTGGTTGGAGTGAAGATCGTTATAGAAGTGATATTTTAAAATATAAGATCAGTTTCTTCAGGGACAAAAAAATAGTGAAAAAAGAAAAGACAATGATTTAATTTTTGGAGATACATATAGTTAAAAATGAGAAATTAAAGGGAAGATAAGGAACAACTGAAGGAAACCGAGAGTGTTCAGAGAACTAGCAGAGTGAACAGCATAGATAGTAAGTGAATAAATGGAGAAGTTTGAGGAAAGACCCCCTGACCCTCTAGATATATAGGGTAGAGATCAAGCAGAATAAGCATCCACAAAAGACAATTGTTTGTTTAGACGAATGCCTGTGTAACTATGAAGAACAGCAAGGAAGAAGAAAAATAATAGGAGAAAAGAAAAGAGACACTATCTCTTAGATGTGCTTCCCAGCTTGTATGTTCTAACAGCTATTAATAAATGCTACGAGAAGAAATATGTTTATAAAAACTTAACAAAGTTAAAAATGTTTCTTTACTGAAATTTTTCAAAATGTTTCTTTTTTAATAATATTTAGCAGGCTTCAACATGCTAACATGAATTACTAAGCTCTAAAGAAGGAAACTAGAATGTTCAATTTTTCCTACTTGCTGGGCTTGGCAACCCTCTCCTTCCTTCCTGGAGTTTCCCTTTCAGTCAAGGAAGAGAGAAGATAAACAAATCAGTAAAGTTTGTAGAATACATTAAATGTAATGTTTTGAGCATTATGGGTAAAAGTAAAGTAGAGAAACGAATAAATCTGTGGAAGAGGTTAATTTTAAGGGTGGTCTGGGGTGGATGACATGTTAAAGACCAGAAGAAGTGAAGCAGCAAATCATGCTTCCCTTTGGGGGAATCACATTTCAAATGCAAAGCTCAGAGGCTGGAGCAGCCTAACGTGTTTGTAGAACAAGAAGGACTGCATGGCTGGAAGGGGAGAGTAGCAGGAGGTGTGGTCAAAGATGTGAGTCTGAGATTGTTCCTGGTGGTGCTTGGACAGTGTGTAACTCCTGGGACTGGGGTATTCGCTTGGGATAGTCTAGAGTGAGTTTCTGGTTTTGTGTTTAACAACAGTGTCAGCATGTCAGCATCTTTTGTTCCTCCTTCTCATTTTGGCCAGTGGTTTATTGCCACAGGAGGAGCCTTGGGCAGAATGGCTTTCTGTTCTTCTGACTCGTTCTGGAAGAGCAGAGACTGAGTTTGTGTGGCTTTGGAGAAACAAGCAGAAGTCAAGTAGAGCATACCACAGTTCGGCTAAGGATGTCTGAAAAAAGAGAATTGTTGAGGCACAAACAGGAGTCTGGGAGCAGTAAATGAGTACTTAAAATGTTAGAGGGTGGAGAGGAGGGGAAGAGGAGATGGAAAAAACAATCATCCCTTATATTTGTGCATTTCACACCAAACAAATACAGATTTGGTGGAGATCTTTCTGCTGGGGATTTTCTCAAGTAGGATTTATAAAATTAGAGATTCCTGGTATTATATCACTATTCTCCATTTGAAGCTTTCTTCATATCTGCATTTTAAGAAAGTGTATTTTTATTTATTTATGTTTGTTTGTTTATTTATTTATTTTATGGTGACATTGCTTAACGAAATCCAATAAGTTTCATTTGTACACTTTAACAGTAAGGCATATATATGTTTACACTGCGTGTTCACCTCCCATAGTTAGATTTCTTTCTGTCATCACATATTTGACCCCCTTTACCCCGTCTACCTTCCCCCTTCTCCCATCTCCTACCACAGGGTCATTTCCTGTTTCACTCTCAGAAAATAAGTGTCCTATAAATAAGTCTTGTTTGTTTTCAATGGCATGCAAAATATTTAAGTGCTTAGAATTTATTTATTTACTTACTTACATACTTATCCTTTATTTTTTAGAGCTGTTTCAGGTTCATAGCAAAATTAAGCAGAAAGTACAGAGAGGTTCCATATACCTCTTATCCCTACACACAGACAGCCTCTCCCATTGTTAACATCCCACAGTGGTACATTTGTTACAATTAGAGTGGAGTTTCTTTTTTAAATAGAATGAAATAAGAAGTAAAAAGTCAGTATCTTTTTGAAGCAGGTGGGATTCAGAATGTAACTGTCCATGCATTACTTTTTTAAAATCCCAGTTTATTTCTCCCTTACATCTAAAACTTAGTCGTAGTTTTTAAGTAACTATGTCTTAAACTATGTTTTTACTAAACAAAATATTACTTTCAAAACCAGGTATGAGGTCTCCTGTAATGTCAGCTGATTTACAGGTGATTGGTTTTTAGCAAAGGATTCACATGGCTCTGAGATGGAGGGGAGCCCAGGTTCCCTGTCATTCAGATGGACCTCCTGGGAGGTTCTGCAGGAACAAAGAATTATTATAGCAGTTGCTTAGTCTGCAGCTGCTTCAAATGGGTACTGCTGAATGAATATGCTAAAATCTTATTAGAAATACAAATAAAACATGCTTATAGTTCTACACGGATTGCTATTTGGGAGGAAATACTGTGTACGTGCATTTGTGTGTATGTGCGTGCGTGTGTGTGTGTGCGTGTGTATGTGTGTGTGTGAAATATTTCACAAGGTATTTAAATTAATACTTTAGCCCAATAAATCCAAAGACATTTTCTTCCTTTGGTTATTCATCTTTGTAATCCATCTGAGAAAGAGGTTTTTTTTTCCTTCATATTTTAAGGTCTGATTTCTATAATCATTGAATTTTTTACATAGAAAAAATGAAAGAGGACAGAAAAGTTGAGAATAGGGTCAGTTTACAGCTATAGCAACAAATCAAAGTGAGGTATGTCAATTTTTCATTAATTTAATCGTCATTTATTTCAAAAATCTTGATTAATCATCTATATATATCACACCCTGTTTGGGGCTAGACACATGAGAATGTCACAGTTTCCGCCCTCAAGGAAGTAGTGTATGAATAGATGCTTCAACTTCAAACATCTCTCTCCTCTATCCTTTCCATCCTTCTGTCTTTCTTTCCTCTTCTCCTCTTTGGCTATAGAAGTAATAATAGGAATCAAACTTTATAAACAATTTATATACAATGTAGGTTGTTTCTCTCCCAACCTGATTTAACTGTTATAGGTGATTCTTGTGTAATAAAGATTATAATTAGGAAGGTTGTTGATATTTTTAAAAGGCTATTTGGTATTATTCCGTCTACTTCTTTTCCCTAGGCTATAATTTGTCATCATGCTCTTAGATCATAGAAAAGCTATTGGCTTTAAAGGTCTTTATTATTAAATACCTTTTATGAGCCAACTCAGTTTCTTGCTCTTGATTCTTTCCATCTATATTTTAAGTAATTTGAAATTCTTTTGCTTCAGTTAAGTTCTTGAGTCTCAAAATCATTCCGTTTGACTTTTCTCACCTTTTTCAAATGTGTCTACTTCTCCTGGGAACTGAGGCTTGCAAATGATGTGCCATTAGCCTTGTTTCACTTTTGTCTTTGGTGACATCTTTTCTGCAACTCCAAGTCATTCTGATTATTTTGGTCACCATGTTACCTTATAAACATGATTATCTTATTAAGCACTCTCACATAAATGTTCCCTCTAGCAGGTCTTCTCTACAAATTTTTCTTTTTCATGAAATAAATAATTGATTCTAAGTACTTCATTCAGAAAATATCCTCAGTTGCATTTCGTTGAATGACATTTTATTTTCTACCCATATTAAGTCTGTCCTCAACTCCTTTTGACAATCTTTCTACACCTTCTGGATTTAGAACTCAAATAATTATAAGTGGCTAAGTGTTAGCCACTAATGCTTTTTAACACATTAAGATGCATTTGCTTTGGATCTGGAGATTTTTATATTAACTTTAAAATAAGGAGTTATTTTTGGATGCATTAACAAAACCTTCTAGGCATTATCTTTCCCTAATGTTCAATTGTATTAATTTTATTTTAAATGTGAGATTTCAGAAGGAGCTTCTATTTGAGACAAAGATTGAAAATTTTGAAACATCCAATTGAGGAAGGATAAAAATATCATAATATCTCATATTTGCATCTGTATACATTCATCTTTTATCATGATCTGTCCCTAACAGGTGTTCAATAAACATATGTTAAAGAATAAATAGAATTTTAACATTGATGATATTTTTAATAAGTTGTTTATTCTTTTGGGCTTCCATATACTAATAGAACATTAAATATGCTCACTGGTAAGTGCCAGGCTGCCATTTTACTTGGGTCCACTTTCACCTTTGTGTTATAAAGAGTAAGTGTCTTATCAGCAACTTTTATATAGTGGAGGGTTTTGAATAGGCCTTTATATTTTCCTTTAACAGATTTTTGTGTTTTTTTAGTTTTTGGATCTTTTTTTTATTTTTGCAGGTTATGTAGCAAAAGGTGATGGCATTTCGTGGAATGTAAGTGGTACCTCTTCAAGGTTTCAACTAGAAAAAGGAGGGAGAATCCACGAATATCTTATTTTCAACTATTTTCCTTATATTTGGAGCTATAATTAGTACATAGCGAAACCAGTTAGTGTTTAACAGATTAGTGAATGAATGTAGATTTCTCTATGTTTTTATATTTTATTGGGTATTTCTATACAAATCTGGGATCGAGATTGTTAGACATATTCCCTTGCACTCAATATTCTTTTTACTCTAAAAACACTTCCAGAGTACAGTAGTTCTCCCTTATCTGCAGTTTTACTTTCCCCAGTTTCAGTTACCTACAGTCAACCTCAGTCCAAAAGTATTAAAATGAAAATTCCAGAAATAAGCAATTTATAAGTTTTAAATTGTACACCATTCTGAGTAGTGTGATGAAATCTCACTCAGTCCAGCTCTGTCCTGCCTAGAATGTGAATCATCCCGTCGCCCAGCATATCCACGCTGTATATGCTCCTGTCCATTAGTCACTTAGTAGCCTTCTGGGTTATCAAATTGACTGTGGCAGTATTACAGCTCTTGTTTTCAAGTAACCCTTATTTTACTTGATAATGGCCCCCAAGTGCAATAGTAGTGATGCTGGCAGTTTGTATATGCCAAAGAAAAGCCATAAAGTGCTTTCTATGTATTGCCAGAAGGCCTGTAGGAGCCTAACACTGTGTCACAATGCCTGCATCATTCACCGCACTGCATCTCATCACGTAGGCATTTTATCATCTAACATTATCACAAGAAGAATGGTTAGTATAGCACAATAAGATATTTTGATAGAGAGAGAGACCCCATTCATATAACTTTTATTACAGTATATTGTTATAATTATTCTATTCTTAGTTATGGTTGTTATCTCTTACTATGTGTAATTTATAAATTAAACTTTATTATAGGGATGAATGAACAGGAAAAAAAAAACATTATATACATAGGGTTCAGTACAACCTGCAGTTTTAGGTGGGGATCTTGGGACATATGCTCCATGGATAAGGGAGCACTGTATTGTACAACTACGTACTTTTAGAAAATTTAACTTTCTGATCTTTGTCAACTATAGGTAGGCAGTGTGAAGAAATATGCTAAAGTCTTTTACTCAGATCTGCAGAAAAAAAATTGTTTTTCCCTCTGCCTCTGCTTTCAGAATTGCTTTTACATCAGACCTTTTAGGGGAATCTGATTGTCTCTATTATCTGTAGATAATGTCATCTGTTCCCCTTGGTTTTGACAAGTCTGTGGTGATTACTAGTGGAAAAGGGCAGAACGGACTGCCAGTGGATCTCCTGATGGCCCCAAGTGCAATGAACTGGCAGTGCACTGACAGATGCCAGGATGCACCGTGCAGGGTGCAGACTGGGGTCTTCTGGGATGTGAAGGGACAAGACTTGAGTGCATGGCCCCTTCAGTTCAGTCCCAATATTTGAGGCACAAATGGCTGATGTAGGTTCTCCTTTTTTTGCCTATCATCAGTAGTAAATATGGACTGCTTACCTATTTATGATGAACCTCTTCTACCACGCCAGAGTATAAGTCAAGGGTGTACTCTCTGCAACCTTATTACCTCTCATGCCCTTCCCTCCCATTTGGTCTCCACATGTTTCTTCTTATGGATAAACAATTCTTCTTTTCTCTTCCCCCGTTTTTCTCTCTTTCTCTGAACTCTTTACATCTGTTATATCAATTTGAAATCCTTCTCCAGGGCTTTTCTCTTTGTACGTGGGGAGGTGTTTTCTGAGTCACCAACAGGCAAGAGGCTCTGACGGGAGGTCTGGCAGCATTTCATTTCTCTCTCAGGCATACTTGGTTCAGCCTCAGAGAGGCAGTGTGGTCAGATGCGCAGCTGAATAGTCAAAATAATTGAGAATTAGTCAGGCTTTTTGAAGGGTTTGAAAATGGGGAAGGAAACTAAGTTACTCTCTTCCCTGATCCAGTTAAATTCTTTTTACTCCTTGACCTCCTCATTTTCTTTCTTATCATTTATTATCATGTAGCAGAATTAACCTCTCTCTTCACAAGATGCAATTCTTCTAATTTAGAGAGAAGAAGGAATAAGAAGCTATGAGAAGAAGGAAGTTTGTGAACACTCATACTCTTCATGTGATAATTTTTATACTATTATGTTACACAGTACAATAATCTCTTTTAAATAAATACTTCAAGACTAAGTCTTGTGTATATTAGCAGATATAAAGAGAATTTTTTACGAAAACAGTTTTAAAGTATTTTGTTTGGCCATTTTTTTCCAAAGGTAAAATATGAACTTTCAGGGAACTAACTCCTTGTCTGACAAATTTACTCTTGAATGATGGACTTCGTGATATCAGAATTGGCGAGACTGAACATTCTGCAAATGTGTCTTCCATCAAAGCCTGCCTCACTCGTAGTGGAGAGATTTTGAAATAAGACATGCTTTGCTACCAGATAGGAAAAATGTACAAGAAAGCTTTTCTAGGCTGCCAGCTATGAACATAACAATTTGTCAGTTGTCTGAGTTAGGAAGGTCCAGGATCAAGTTCACTAGATATATGCTATTTATGGATAGCAGAATCTCAAGGCGACAGCACAGAGCCTGGCTTATAGGAAGCTCTTGATAGATGTTTAGTGAATTGTACCAATATAGAAGCTTGGAAGACCAGAAAATTCCTTTTGGACATTTACCTCCCACAAGCTATTTGTCTTAATTCCTGAAGTTGCCTCTCACACTCCTTCCCTTCTCAATCACATGCACACAAAACCCCTCACCTGACTCTCATGTCTTTGGAATTTACTGTGTATTTTCTGCCTGTAAGCGTCAGATTGTGAGCTTCTGAAAAGAGAATGAAGGGACAGTGTCTATGTGCATGGGCCTACCCTAGCAGCTTAGAATCGTGCTTTGAGATGAGACTGATGATTTTATTCTAGTACGACTTATATTGTGAATGAGAGAAGGATGCTATAGTGTTCTTACATGCTTAGTTTTTCCCTTTTTTTTTGACATTGTCATATTTTGTTTGTTTTTTTCTGGTATTGGTTATCTCTAGGGTTGACATTCAAGAAAGAGTTCCTTCGCTGCTATCTATGAACATAACAATTTGTCAGTTGTCTGACTTAAGAAGTTTTAAGATTAAATTAACTAGATAGATGCTATTTGTGGATAGCAGGGTCTCAAGGGTACAGCACAGAGCCTGGCTTATAGGAAGCTACTGATGGATGTTTAGCAAACTGAACTGATACAGAAGCTTGGAAGTTCAGAAATTTTTTTTGGACATTCGGTTAACTGAGATGAGTCAACTGATGAGTAAAGTAGGTAGACAGGCAGAATATCTTTTTTATGAAGATAGTTATAAACCTGCTACATTATAAAGTAGTTCAGTTACTTAAAGCCAAATACTTAAAATGCACAAGTATCTAAAAAAATCTGTGAACTATTTCCTAAAATAATGCAGCGATCTATAGACACTTGCCCTTTTGGAAAGTGTTTTGGCTTTGTAAGCAAAATCTGACATCTATAACACTAGACTAACCTAATACCTTTTCATTACAAAGTAAAATTTGGCTTGTTTTAGATCTGACCCTACTCAAAATTCAGTATTAATTATGGCATATCACCAATAAGGCTGTGATAATGGCCAAAATTTTACAGTATCATGAAGTCAATATCAGTTCTGTTAATGAAGTTCCTTTGCATACCTATCTATCCTGTCTTTCTGGAAATAAGACATTAATTAGGTGATGCTTCAAATGTGAGGTTCATAATGTAAGTATTTATTACAAAGTGCTTTTTCAAAGAATAGCATGGAGATCTGGGCGTGAGCTATGAAGTTGAACAACTTAAGTTTGAATTTCAGGTCCAATATTTCACAGCTGTCTGACTGTGAGTATGTGGCTAAGCCACTCTAGCTTCATTTTTTTAATCTGAAAAAATGGAGGTAATAGCAACCAATCTCAAAGCTGTGAGGATTAAATAAAAAAAATATATTTAAGTCTCCTAGCATTGTGCTCAGATTATAAATACTCCAACTGTGGTAACTATTATAAACATGATTTCATTTGATCTTAACAACAATCCAATGTGGTGGGAAGGGCAAGGGTTACTATTACATCTGTTTGTCAGATGAGGAAACAAAGTCCCAGAGAGTTTAAGTTACTTGCCAAAGGTTACACAGCAATTTAGAGAGTGAAACTGGGGCTCTAAATAAGTTTTCTGCCTCAGATTTCCCAATTTTAAGATATATCAAGATTGATTTGAACCACGTTTTTCAATTACAGATAGATTTTTGAGATAGGAAATAAATCATATTTGGTTTCTTAATCTCATTACAAAGAATTTCCATTTTCTTTCCTCTCTTCTCCTCCAAGTTCCCAGAGCTTCATCTGATCTTTCACTGGCCTGTCTCTAGGGCTGGCCAGCTGACCTTTCTCTTTTCTTCTGCTTCTAATCAGCGTCATCCCCTTTGGGAGTATAAGGGGTGCTAAATAGAGAACTCTTTTCTGCTTGTGTTTTAAGTAGCTGGTAGTCTCTCCCCTGGAATCCCGAGCTTCATCTGCTTGAAATGCATACAAAGGGAAGGACATTGGGATGAAAGAACAGGAGAAAATAGATAGTAGCATCAGCCTTGGGAAATCCTGTGACCAGCAGCATTTACCTCAGAGAAATCAGGCATCTTAGAGCTTGGGACCAGGAGTCATAAATTTTGAGTTTTAGCTCAGGTTGAACTTTTATTTAATAGGGCAAGTCATATTCCTGTTTGTGCTCTGTGGCTTCCATCATAAAATTAAAGGGTTGGTCTTGCTCTTGGATCATAAGCTCAGAAGTCCAAAGGGTACGTAGGTCCTTTGAATGGACACAGTAGACCAAGGGACAGTGCTCGTACAGACATGATGTGAGTAGTAGGGTTTGTGGGGAGTTGGAGAGCTGCATATACTTAGCTTTTGACATTACCGACCTGGAGGAGCGGTAATGATATGTCCAAAGGCAGATCCTGAGATTAGAATTTGGGTACAGGCAGATTTTTTTTTGGAGTTGGTCCCAGGAAGCATGGTGAAGGAAACAGGAAGTGAGACTGAGAAGGGATAAAAGCCAGTAAAAGGTGCATTAACACAGAGAGTTTTTAGAGCAGTGAAACTACTCTGTATGATACTATAATGTTAGATACATGTCGTTATACATTTGTCCAAACCCATAGAATGTACAACATACAGTGTAAATCCTAATGTAAATGAACAGTGGACTTTAGATGATGATGATGCGTCAATGTAGGTTTATCAGTTATAACAAATGTACCATTCTGGTGGGGGATGTTGATAATGGGGAAGGCTGTATATGTGTGAGGACAGGCGGTAGATGAGAAATCTCTGTACCCTGGGCTCAATTTTGCTATGAACCTGCTCTAAAAAATACAGACTATATTTTTTAAAAGAGTATTAATGAGTGTCAGCAACTGAGACTCAAACACCTTTGAGAACCTCATGAGAGACTGCTTAGAGCATGCCTCAGAATCATTATGCTTCTGAGAGCCTGGAAAGCTAAAGATGATAATTAAGCAGGGAGACTGCTTGAGGTAGGGAGCTTTTGGTTAATAAGGGAACCGTCCTTTCAAGCTGCAGGGGACTCATTGGGAGGAAAAAAACCAACAGTATCTGTTATACTTGACTTTTGGCTATTTAAGAAGCCAAAAAGCTCACTTTTTATGGGAAATGTCATGATTTTTAAATTGATAACTAAGTCAATTTTTTATAAGTTGAAAAAGGTCAAATAAAATATGTTTGTGAGCCATATTTGACCCACTCATCATCTGGGTCAGGTATAATGCCAAGTGTTTTAGAGACATTATATTATTTAGCTCTCTAAGAAACAAAAAGGAAGTGAGTGCCATTATGATTCACATTTAAGTATGAGGAAACTGAGGCACACAGGTATGCTAAGGCCAAATAGCTGTTAATTGGTAGACCTAAGATCTAAATCTAGGTGACTGGATCTGAGCCACTACAGCTTGTTACTTTGGTTCCAATGATTTGATTGTACCCAAACCCAAAGTGCATGAGGAAAGACAAACCCAAATCCTACCAGTAGCTTACTATGTCTCCCCAGAAATTAAAGTTTTAGATCATTTAAATCTCTGGTCCCATAATGAAATGGTTTCCAAAATAAAAGTGAAAAACAGTTTTTCTCTGATAATACTTTTAATTTGCGGGGATTCCATTCTTAGGAGAACAACTGGGACTTAGGAGAAATTTAATAAATTAATTTATTAAATTAAATCTGGACACTGGAAAGTGTTTTTCTGAGTAAGCTTTGAAAAAATCCAGGAAAAGACATACTTTCAGAAATTCTAATAATTATTACACACATATTTTTCTCAACTGAACACAGGAAGACAAAAAGTTTTGGAAAAAAAATGTTCTATTTTAGTTACTGGAACTCTGTTGTTTTGCTATCCCATCAATTCAGACAGATGGTTTATTCTATTGTAGACATGTCAAGGTGATGTGCGGCAATTTTTCTTCTATTGTTCTTATCTTTACAAATGTTACGTACAAAGAATTTATAACATCCTCGTCAAATTCAAAAGAGAATTATGTTTGTAGACATAAAATCTCATGCATTCATCTCACAAATGTGGTACTCTCTGTAGAGGCTTTGAGCCCTTGAGTGATGGCTGCAATTATGAAGTATTTCTAGGGTATTACATTTTATTTGAAGCATTGAGCAATTTTTAGTAAATATGAAGTTTTTATAGTTGGTTTTATACCATCTTGGATAAAAACTAAAGTTGCTGAGCAAACTTCATAAACCATTTTTTCAAAGACTGAACTGTGCCTCTTTGAAAGCAAATGTTTCCTTTTTTCCTGGACTTTATTAGCAAAAATACACATGGTGTCTTCCCCTATAACATCCATCTTTTCAATGACAGGAGCTTACTTGTTTAATTGCCCTTATTCATGGGTAATCCTAATAATCAGAATTTATAACTGGCACTGGAAATAACAGCAATAATCAAGATAGTACCTGTCCTCTAGGAATTTACTACCTAAAGGGAAGATAAAGACCAACAAAGAAACAAACGAACAAAAACACATAAAAAAAATGACAGTTATATTATAGTGTAGTAAGTGCAGTGATAGAAGTCCAGAGACAGAGACTGCCTAAAAAAGGAACAGTTAACTTTGACCGAGAGAGGGAGGCCCAGAAGAGAATTTTTGAAATGAGAACTAAGGAAGAGCAGAAATGATCCAGGCAAAGGAAGAAAGGGGTGAAATAGTGTCGTAGGCAGAGGGAACAGCACACTTAAAAGACTGGAGAAGAGTGAGCATAAGGTGTGAGGAACCGAAGGAAGTTTTCTGTTGAATCCTGAGTGAGAGAGGGTCTGGCAGGGGGTGGGGGTAAGGGGTTGGGGTAGAGGTTGTGGACAGAAGCTGAAGAAGAATATGGGGCTAGATGAAGCCAGGTTTTGTTGTAGACCATGTTTAGAGAGTTTGATCCTCATCCTAAGAGTGGTTAGCCATTAAAGTAAAGATATTCTAGGCAGAGTATGATTTCTATCATTCCTTAGCTGTTGACCTTGATTAGAGAGATGGGACAGAGAACACAGTGACTAGAGGGGGGATCCTGGAAGATGAAGGGTGGGAAAAACATCTCCAGCTGATGAAACCTCTGTAAGCTGGGTGTTCCTCAGTACACATCTAACTTTAATATGAGTACATTGGCACCTAGAAGATTTTTTCCCTTCTACTATCAAATAAAGTTACAGAAAAATTGAATAAGTTTCATTAAAGGACTTAGTTATGTTAAGGATTTGTGCATTCTAGAGAAAAAAATTTACCCCAAGGTCATTTTCTTAGTTATATAGTTTGCCGACTTCTTACCATTTATAAAACATTGCCTATTTAAGGATTGTACCTGTTTAATTATCATTCTAAATCTGTGTCTCTTAGAAACATGTTATTTAATTATCCAAAAAAGAAGCTTCAAGTATATTTCCTTTTGTTCCTCTATTCAATAAACGATGATTCTTACCAAGTACCCATTGTGGAGCCAGCCCTGTTGACAGCTTTGCATTTGACTACTGCTCAGTACCTCACTGAATAATTAAGTAATTTTCTAATTATATATTGTAATGAATGTGATGCTTGCGTACATGTGTGTTTAAAGATAAATAAAATAATTTTTCAGCTATCGTAGTTAGAAGGAAAATAAATTAGTAATAAGTACAAATTTGTCATTCACCCACCATACAACCATCACTGTGTGAGTCTGAGAGGGGGTTCAAAAAATGTAAAATACAGAATACTGACTTCCTTGAAATTTATAATATTGTGAGAAACCAGATCATACATTTTTTAAATAATGGGAAATAATACAAGTTAAATATTATTAAGAGCTCAGAGTTATCATTGAAACAGCAAAGTACAATAGGAGTGCAAGGAAGAAGGATCTCAGAATAATCAAGAAGAACCAGAATAATCAAGTAAGTGTGGAGGAGGGAGGCTGGAGCCCTGCATAAATTGACTTTGGATGTTAATGGCTTATTTTGCTGGGGAAGGTTTTATGTGTGGAGATAATATTGATACTTATTACAGTGCCAAGGAGAACAGAGTGACAATGATCAGGAACTGCATGGCCTCAATATCCTTCTCTTACTCAGCCAAACCCAAATGTTACTGCTTTACCATAATTTGCTTTCAAACTACCTTCTGGTCTTATCAGGACCCCATCATCTCCAGGCTTGTTTCTAGTCTGCCGTACTTCATAACCCTGGGAGCAAAATCTTGCCTCCTCTCATCTCATACATCTTCTTAGGCCATTCGTCTAGTAGAGTGCCCTCCCTACTCCAGATATGATGGTCAGGAATGACAACTTGCAACCACCTTTTTTAGGTCCCTCTCCACCTCTGCCTAAGGGCATTAGGTAGCAAACACAACCTGTAAATAGTTTTTTTCCACAAAAAATCAACTTTATATCCCCTAGATTGTTCACATACAATCTCAAACCATTAGAAGAGTTAAAACAGAATTAAAAATTAAAAAGAGTAAAAGCAAAATTTAATTAAAAAAATTAAAATAGAATTTCTAAATGCTAATAGGAGACTGAGAAAATTAAGCAAAGTCTCTGAGCTCGAACTTTTACTAACCTCAAGACTGCCTCAATTTCTGATGTTTAAATAAATGCAACACCTAGGTACTATTGCATGGAGATGCAGCAAGACAAAGTAAGTTATAAATAGGAAATACTTGAAAAAGTGAACCTAAAAGAAGTCTCACAAATATAAAACATAAGTGAAAACATAAGTAGAGAATGTTAATGTGAGCTAGCATTATCAGATATTATCACCTTCTTTCTGAATCACTTTCATATCAAAACAGTGAAAAAAAATAAAGTTTAAGGAAAAGTTTGTCATTATCAATTAAATATATTAATTTTGATATATTATTTCTATACATTATTTTTAATTATACAAGAGAAAAACTATTTACTTGTGGGGGGAAAATACTGAGGACCTAAATATGTTATTTTCATCTATCATGGAACAAGAATTAGAATTTTATGAGAAAATTGTAATCCTGGGTTAACACAGATTATCAATGAACATATTTTCTAGAAAACGCAGAGATTCCTTCCCACTGTGCATTTGAGAAGAACGTTTAAATAAGGTAGTCTTTTCCATAAACTCTATTATATTCAAGTGCCTTGTCTAAAACAATGGTGCACAAAAATAATCACCATTAACTTTGATACAGCATTCCAGGTTGATCAGGCAATGAAAAGGATTTAAAACAATGTGAAGATTTCATTTTACAAAGGAAATTTATCTGGTAAGGAAATTCACTCAAAGATTTCATTTAAGGACTGAAAACACACTAAAATATTGCTAATTCCACATTTTTTTATAAAGGAACTACTTATCCAGTTTATGAAATTCCACTGCTTTCTGGTATTAAGAGAACGAATTACCTTGCTACTTCTTAGGCGTGATAAAATTGACAATTTGTGAGAAATCTACATTATTGTCTAAAAATGAGGGTATGTGATGATACTATTGGGAGCTGGGCCAGTGCTCAGAATGTCATAGAAATGAATAAAAACTCCTGGCCTTTAAGACAATAACTCAGATATCTGAGGAGGAAAAAAAAGTCTGTATCCCCAAAAACCATAAGTTATAAAACTATAACTTAAATATATAACTTAAAAATGACTTTAAATATTAATATTTAAAGTCATTATATAAATCTTCTCATACTATAATTCCAACATTTGATTACTTTTAAAAGTATTTCTACTTTCTTTGTCTCTATTCATATGTATCAATCATAGTGGCCTATAACTTAGATTTATTTTCACTTAATAGTGTGTGGTTAACATTTCTTATGCTGTTTTTATAGTGTTTATATTTGTAATTTTTAATGGCTTCATGATATTCTATTGAACAAAAGCACTAACATTTACTTAAATATTCCCCTATTTTAATTTTTAATGTATTAAATGTTTATGTAGTATATACCTTCATGTATATATTATTTTTATGCTTGATAGTTTTTTTAAGGATAAGTTCTATAATTACTAGGTCAAAGAGCAAGAACACTTTTATGATTCCAGATATATATTACCGTATTATGTTCCAAAAGAGTAAAACTCATTAATACATCATTATTAGCAGTATATTTTTGTTATGCAACATTGATAGCACTGAGAATTTTTATTATTTTTTATAATTTAATATATGCTGAATGGTACTGTATTTTTTTTGATAATTAATAAAGCTAAAAATTACTCTATGTGTTTGTTGAACATTTGTTCTTCCTTGTCTTCAGAGACTTAAATTCCATTCATGGATTTCTCTTTGGGAATCTCGATTTTGTACTTGTGGTCATCATAACCTTTTATAATTGGTTAGCAATGAGTAAGGCTTTGGGGCAGAAGAAGAGGTTTCCAGACAATGAGGTATTCAGAGAGAGGGAGTCCTGAGAACAGAATTTATTAGGCTGGGGTAAGATGGCATGGTAATAGATTTCTCTCCTAAATGTCTGTCCATTGTGTGAATGGAAATAAAAAGGGTACTGTTTTAATCCCATATCATACTGCAATTTCAGAATACTTAAAGAATGTATTTTAATGTGTGACCGAAATGTTTTACTTGGGGATAATAAGTAAAGGTTATTTTCCATCTGGGAATATAATTCCATGCTCTTGGCATAATTACAACCTGAGATTAAAGAGAGATCATTTTTCAGAGTCTTGCATTCTCTGTATGCCATTTTGGAACCAAAAATGATGTGGATTTGTGCTGTTTCCCCATGTACCCCTGGTATTTCACGTTACCTGTCACCTCCTTCTTTCTCTGACACTAATTCACTATTCTGTTAGAACTGACAGATAGTGGATTTGACATCTAGCAAACCCCATTTTCCAAACTGTGTAAGAGAAGCCTGCTGCTGGGTTGATTATATAAGTTAATCTCCTATTCTTTTCAATCAATTGGTGAATATGTCTGGGTATTAAAATTGTGTTTGGGTGTTAACGTCCAGTTTAAAATATTAGTAGATGTTTTTTTTACCAGTGCCTTTGAAGATTTGTTATTACATTTTGAATGAGCAGAAGCAATCTTAAGGATGTTGTGTTTAAACAGTAGTCATGAAGCATCTTAGGGTAGTTCAATTTAATCAATGAATTCATTGACTAAATGTATACAATACCAGCATTGTTTTTCATTCTTCATAAATTTTTAAATTTAGTCATATTTTGATTTAAGGAACCTGGCTTTGGTAGTTAGTGAACATTTAGAAGAAAAGCCTCTTTTACATTAGATGTCTCTGAAAGTCATTGTTGCTGCCCTCACATATACTCAAAGAAAAGAAATTTCCATTTTTGGAAGGGAACTATTTTTAAAGTGACCAATTATTTTAATTTTTTTCAAATTAATTTGGCAATCACAGCATGAATCATAATAAGGCTTGGTTATCTTGTAAAAATGCTGGGAGACATCATCAGTCCAGTAAGTTTTTTCCTGGAAACATTGCCTTTAGTCTTGGTGGTAAAACATTGGATTATCAGATGCCTGAGCCAGAGCTGCAGATTGTGAGGCTGTGGATGAAATGAGTTAGAGGCAAATTATGGACAAGGCTTGAGCCAAAAAATATGTTTGGACAAGAAGGCCTCTGGAGGGAACAGTTCTTTGGTCATTGACCAATGCCAGTTAGACTGAGGGATGGTCCCAAGCAAGGGTCAAGTTTGCCCTTGTATCTACAGCAGGCTGGACTTTGGTTGAAAGTCAGAAGTCAGGGCCAGAGACACACCTATTAAGAACCACTTCTCATGAAGCTTTTTTCTCTGAGATGGTTTAACTTCTCCTTATCAGCCTTGTCTCTGGGATTACCCTTGACATTGAAGATCTATCTCAAAATGAGTGCAAAGCCCCTGGGTGTGTAGCTGTGTTCTTGATTATTCAAGGCCTTTTTGTTTCTATCTGAAGTCTTTTTCCAAATGAAGTGGAGCTTAGGGGTAACATATGAGTGGGAACAAGAAGGGAACACATTTCTCCTGTTCTATAAAATCTGCAGAGTAAGGAAACAGGGTAGAGCAGGAAACTAGTCCAAGGCAAAGTCCATTAAGAGCCTAGCAGATAGAACTGAAGTACTGATCTGAAGGATGGAAGCTTTGAAGAAGGTGGCAGCAAGGTTATAACTACAGATAACCAATTTATATCAAAACAGGACAAGAGTACCTGGAACATCCAACGGCAGGTGGAATCTGAAGTTCCTATGGTACTAACTTAAGGATACTTTCAAGAGGGTGCTAGAGGTTGGCCTCTGATTGGGCAGCAATATATTATAGGTTTCTAGTAAATTCAGGCAATGTTAGGTAGTACTGATATTTATATCTCTTATCTTTAGTGTATAAATTTTTCTTTGGTGGTATTTTATTATTAAAATACCCTTTGCTTAAAATATAGTTTAAATATGTAATTTGAATATTTATGTCATTCTTTAAAAATAATTTTGTTCATTTTATATCCTTTTAATTCTAACATCCTTCTCCTACTTTCATTAAAAATTAATAACATTTCTTCTAAGAAATAAATCCTGACTCTGTATGGACAGGTTGATTTACATATCAAAAGCAATGCTAGTCTTATAATATCTATTTAATATTTCAGATTAAGCAAACATAAAAGAAGACATTTTGATATTTTAGTTCAAAAGATCACACGTTCCTAGAAGAGAGCAGTCCCTCTTTCATATGCTGGATAGTGCTTTGAATCTGTGAATATTCAGCTGACACTAAATGAATCTGTAAATGCTTGATAGAGGCCAGGTTTGCAACTCAAATCTGTTTGTGCTCACAAAATAACTACAGCTAACTCTATCATAATAAATAGTGAGTTGTTACCTTGTATTCTAGTTCAGTGAATTTGAGAAGAACATGTGTATTCAAGTGAGGAAGAGAAAAAATGTTTTATATTATACAAAGACTTTTTATGAGAATTTCCCTGGACTTGATAATATCTTGGTCAGTAATGCCCCTTGGCAGTAGAGTATTGGTCTTAATATTGTACCTGTTTTGCATTTGAAAAAGTTGGAAAACAAAAATAAAAATGATTTGTCCTTGTTTTGTTTATTAGCAATGTTGTTTGGCAGCACTTATAAGCAGGAAAACTTTATTCTTTTTTACCTTGTCATAAAAGCTGCTTAAAAAGAACAAGCAAAACTCTAATCATTGTCTTGTACACCTGAAACTCATATATTATTGTATGTCAACTATAATTGAAAAAAAGAAAAAAGAAAAAAAAGATAGCAAACAAGGATAGTAAGAAATTAAAGGTGAAAGTGTGCTAGTCTTAATTTAGTTCTCCACTTATAGATTTGGTGATAATGAGATAATTGCATTTAGGAGTGATTACCTCTGCCCCAAGTAAATTTAAACTCAGACTATGGGATGGCTGCCTTCAAGGCTGCCATATCATATGAGCTGTTTAACAAGGGTAAATGAAATTAAGCACTGAATTAGTTTGATTAGTGTTTATTGCACTGTTTACCAATGTTGTGCTAGAGATGTTTACAACTTGCCATTCAAAGGCTTTAATAGTGAAATGAGATGGAAGTGCTGAATGGAGCTGAGATCTTACTTGGACAGATACACACTGGTGCCAATCCCAGAGGATCCTTCTGTGGAAGACGACCTCTGACAAATGTATGACCTTGATGACTACAGTGACCTTGATGGCCCCTAGCAGGAGGATGGGATGCTGTGGAATTTCAAGAATAATGTTGAACACTATGGGATTCTTGTAAGTGAGTTGTATGGGAGAAGGTTGACATTGTAATGTATATTTACTATCTAAGAACGTGTAGTAAAAAGAAAAATTTCTTTTCCTACTTTGATATGAGATTAACCTGCCAAAAGCTATTGCCTTAATCTTTGGCATCCATATTTTGTTCAGTGAGGTTTTGAAATGTGGTGAGAGGTTGCTATGGTAGAAGTAAAATACTGGAAAAATTCTCATTTATCCAAAGATTCTGGGAAAATAACTGGAGTGGAAGAGGTCTGATCGTTGTGTCCAGTATGTTAGGTTGGTAGAACAAGTTAATGATTCTTCACAGGAAGACATCAGAGAAATGGAGACAAGTGGATGCTAGAGCAGGAAGAGACATTTGAAGTGTGGATTTCTGTTGTTTAGAGGCCAGCGACTTGTGGAGGATGACCTCTTCTGTCGAATGTAAAAGACTTCAGGTCAAAGGCAGGCAGGGATGTTTGGGGAAGGTAAGGAAGAGATTCTTTATTAGCAAGGAATACATCTTCTTGGGACTGGGAGTATCAATGCACTCTTCCTGTCATACCTGGTGGGCATAGAATGAGGAAAATGATACCCTGGGGCACAGGAAGAAAATGCTACAACTTTAATTATTTTATGTAACTTATGTAACTTATTGGGACAGATTTATACACATTTAATGCAAGAATATATATGCAGATGTACAAGAGGGTACATGTCCAATTTATTTATTTATTTATTTTTTGCTAATGTAAATAATCTACAAAGTTTGAGGTCTAATATCAGGCCCTTTCCCTTCAGTAACTCAGCTTCACCTCTCCAAGGGCACTCCATAAACCAGAGACCCAAAGAACTGGTTTTGTTTTCATTTTATAGGACTTATGCATCTTGTAAACTATTGTTTTAATTTATGAACTAATCTTATCCCGGTCTTATTTCCAGACATTTCTGTTTCAGAGACCCTATTTCTTCATTTCTTTTTTTAAATCCCATTGCTCTGTATGCATTTCTGTAGACCACCCTGTGATTTTTATAGAACAAGGTGGGGAATATATAAATAAAATTAAAAGTACTTAAGGAATACATTATTCATCAAGCTATTAGGACTTCACAGTTGGTACATGGATATTTTTTATTGTGAGATTTCTAAGTAGCTTAAAATAGTCAACTTATTAAAAATGCTGTTTCTCTTGCTAATCGTATATTTCTTTTTAAAATTATTTTATTATTATTATTATTATTATTATTATTTTGCCAATCATATTTTTATTTCCTATGAATTTTTATTTTGCTGTTTTTCTACTGGCCTCTGATACTGCAATAGGTTTTAATTGAAAGAGTAGTTCTTAAAATAAAATGCAGTTATTTTTATAATTAGATCAACTTTAATTTAATTTCAGTACATTGAAAATATAATGAAAATCTCAACTTTAGAACATAGAATCTGGAGGACTTTGCTGTGAGTACCAAAAGCTATTCATAACCTTTTCAAGATATAACAAAATATTTTATTTTTTACTGAAATTGTTTGTGGGGCTTTAAAAATATTCTTCTGATAATGAAAAATGTCATGAAGTTAACCTCAGTCAGATGACTTTTTGCAATTTATCATCATAAGATAATTTAATTAGTTATTCAGGATGTGAGAAGAAATACACCACAATATTTAATTACCGAGCCCAGTAAAAATGCATTCCTCATATTCACTGCAACAGAAGAGAATGCTTCTTAGCTGGTACTTTTGTCAACCTTAGAATCACTTAAAACAAAAAATAAATATCAAATCATGTTGTTTAGTTCACTGAGTCCATTTAGGAGAATGATTTTTGTATTTTGTCACCTGTAACTTCCCACTTATGCAGTACATGCCTGGGTAGCACAAATAGGGAAATGGTGAAAGAATACAATTTGAGAAAGATGAAGTCTAATTCTGTGGGCTATCACCCTGTAAATTATTATAACAATGCTATAGCAAAGACTTTTTTTCTTTTTTCTCATCAAGGAGTTGACCTTTATAATGTTATATTGGAATCCTAGGGTAAATACTATATTAGATTCTAAGACACTATATCAGTTAGTATCAACTAGGTTATGTCGTGGTAACAACCAATTCCAAAATCTCAGTGGCTCATAATAACCATGTTTATATCTTGCTTACTTTAAATTTCTGTTGCAAGTCGGCATCATAGTTACTCAGAAATCTAGGTGTGAAGATTTCCTCTCTAACTAGTTGGTTTCGCAATTGCTGAGACAGGGAGAAATTAACATGGAGACTCATGTACTGGTTCTAAAAGCTTCTACCAGAAGAGAAACTCATCATTTCCACTTATAGCCACACCACTTTTGAGCAAGCAGAGGATTCCAAAGTACTCAGAGTAAAGGACCCATCATTTGTAAACAGCCCTAATGGCAATCACAGAGGCCACTTACTGAAAGATGAATGCCAATCTAATGATATCACGTTTCGAGAAATGGGAAAAAAAGCACTATATTGTGTACTCATAAGGTTTATAAAATATACTTTAGGGCTGCATATTAAAAATAAACATTGTTATACCCCTGAATACCTTACATTCTGAAAGGGGTGGCAAGGATATAATTGTATGAGACTATATATTGATATCTGGTTAGAGGGAAATATCTTAAATTATAAGGATAAAAGCCATATAACAAGGAAAAATATGTACTGTAGCACTAGACTTAAGTTAACACGTGGTTTCTCCTCCTTAGTAGCCATATGATGATTTAATCTCTTTGTGTCTGTTATTAGGGAACACAATCTGTACCATTAGATTATTGTGAAGATTAATAAATTAATAAAGTGGCAGATATAAAGTGCTTGATACATAGTAGGCATTTGATCAATGGTAATTATTATTACTGTATTTTAATCTACAGTTTTGTGCTTCAACACAGTTCACGTGTAGATAGGCATTTACTAAATGAGCTTTATCACACATGATAGATTTTCATTTATGGTAAATATAAATCCAAGTCTATATCTGATGTCATCATTTTTTAAAAAAAATAAATTCAATGGTATTGTATTTTTAAAAAGTTTTAAAATGGTACCTTTACCACTACAGGAAGGATACCTACATTCTTCTTATGCGTGTTATTTTACACTGGTGTTATCATTTAGATTTGCCCTTAAATGTTCAGAAACTTCAAGCATTTGACTCAATGAGATTTGGTCACTTTCATAAGCAAAAGAGGCTTAAAAGTATAAAACAGATAATATGAAATAGATGAAGGAATGAATTACAAAAATACTAAAATTTGTGGAATAGAACAGAATTCTGCATTGTTTTATCAGCTCTATTGAGGCTATTCAGTAAAACAGAGACACTAGAGAACATACATTAGCTCATTTAATCCTCATGACAAGACAGATTCTGCCCTTTTCCATCTTTCACAGATGTGGACACTAAGTAACTTGTCCACAATTGCACAGAGAATGAAAGTTTGACCCAGGGTTGACAACCATGCACTGTTTCTAAAGCCTAAGCTCAGGCATCATAGCTCTGCCACTCATTCATTCATTCATTCATTCATTCATACATCTTCTCTATCTCTCTAGTAAAATCGTTTACATCTCACAATTCCAAATATACTATGAATTCTCTATAAACTTATTGACAAATTTAGGCCAAGTAACTGTGGCAGAATGGACAGTCAGTAGCAGTTTCAACTATCTTCCTATACTAAGGAGAACATAAAAGGCATCAGAAGGAACCACCTACTCCCCAAATAGGTTGGAGGTCACCATCATGGACTTGAAATTGCTTTTTATATGCATCAGTTAAAATGGCCTCTGCATAGCAATTAGATTTAATGAAGGGAAGCTGCTGATAACTAAGGCTGCCAGACCTTCTGTTATTTTTAGAGGAAATAGATTGTAAAACCTGTTTGGCCCCAATTCCTATCCCTCTAAAATTGCTTTCTCTTCATGGATTTTGTTTCTTTTTCTGAATTAAAAATTGAAAATGAACTCCTAAAGATAGTTTACTTGATAGTTTCAAACAAATGCTATCATTAGAAAATTGGACACATGATTTTTTATAGAAATAACAAGGGTCAAATATTTGGTGATGGAAGGAAATCTAACTATGAGAGTGAACACACAATGCAATATATATACAACATTGTTGACTTGTGCAAAAAATTGGACACATGATGATGTTCATGAGATATATTATACATAGATATAGACATAAAGATATAGACATAGAAACTATATACATGCATAAATACATATTTATTTGTATATATATATATATGTATTTGGTATCTTCCTTTATATTTTTTAATTGTATATATGATGAGACTTCTCACCACAGCTTAAACCATAGTTAAACTGTAGTATTAGCCATTTTCCACTAAATTTTATTAATTTCCACTAATTTTTTTTCATGTTTTTAGATAAAGCGACTAGAAGTGAAGAATCTATGTATACACAATTCAGTGTTTTTTGATGTCCAAGCTTCCTATCAATGATTAAATGTCTACAGAGTCTGTCACTTTGGGAAGATGCCCAAACTTCAGTTAAAAGACCTTTAAATTTATAAAAAGCAAATCTGTTGTCAGTGTTAATAGAGAGCTGATTGGCTATTATTTTCTGAGGTCACATATTCTCAAAATGATATCTAAAGAGAGAATTTAAATGGGATTGTAGGATACCTTTTATTTGCATCTATTTAAAGTTACTTCCCTAAAAAATACTACATTGACTGCACTAAACTGAGCAAAATGTTCTTTAAAAAATAATGGTGATAGAGTTCTTGATCTCTTAAGAAAATCACAATGAGTTTTTCTTTAAATAAAAAACATGAGAATATATTATTTTAATTGAAACTGGTTCTAAATGAAAATACCTTGTTAAGACATTGAAAGAAAAATCTCACCTTATAAAAATCACATAAAAGATTTTAATTAAGGAAAAGTTGATTGCTCATGATGTTCAAATAATTGAATACCAAGTGAAAGAGAAAAACCACTAACTCCTCAAGTTTCACTAAATAAATATTATTTGGGACTTTCTTTAATTTTTTAAAAAAGAATTAGTAGAAGGTGTAATAATTTTTAGGTGGGGAAAGGTATTTGTTTTTTAAGGCATTTTCTTTATTTTCTAAGGTGTGGATTTTGGGGGTATGACATGTCATATAATTCTTACGTCTCTTCTGTTTATATTACAGAAAAAAACCAGCTAAATTTTAATGTCATGCCATCATGTGGTCACCGGAAGGTTGGAGAACTATAGTTTATTATCAGGGGAGTAAGAAATAGAATCTAGTTTGGGTGAAACTTTGAATAAATTATCTTGTTTATCTTATATTTACCATAAATTTAATATTTAATTTGTCACTGAATGTCCAAAGAAATATTCCAATTTTTTCACCATAACTTCTGAATAGACTAAGATTAATTCCTCCATTATAAAAAAGTTTGAAAACAAAAGAGAAAAAATCTTAATTAGCAAAAAGATTTTATTTTTTTTCTTTTTATATATGTCACTGTCTTTACTCCATTCCAATGCCTCTCAAGTCTTCTCTCTGTGAGTATTCTAAGGTTAAGGACCCAGAACCCAACAAATAGGCAAAATATCTCCAAAGAAAATTATGTAATATGTATGCATTTCTTTCTGTGTATTTTTATTGGCATACTTTTCAGTTATTCACTACATAAAAGACTGATTGTTTTGAAATTCAGAAATGGGTCAAAAGCCATCCCCCACCATACCCTCACCCTCCACCTCTCATATCGAAGCTTTGTATACTGCTGGGTGCAGCATTCTCACACCATGAAGTCATTCTTCCTTCTCAACAATCACTGAGGATTGATTATTGTGAGTAACTGATGTGCATAACCATAATCTTTTAATATTTCATCTAGGAGAAGGAACTGTGGTGTAGTGCTTCCAGTATGACTGATTTCACTCTGAAGAATCGGCCTGATGATGTTTTTAACAAATGCCTAAAAAGAAACTTGAGATGATTTTGGAATAATTTTTTTTTTTTTGGAAAACTTAGTGTCAGCTTTCCTTTTTTATCTTTGTCTTTTCTTTTTTTAATTGCACCAAAGGTGTAATAATACACAGAGTCACGTAATTAAATAATGTAAATAAAATATCTGCCTAGACTGGAGAAAACAAACTCATTAGCTTCTTTGCAGGTTTTGATCATTTTAATTTAAGGGCCTTTGCGGAATTGGGGATTACTTTTCTAGATCTTAGATCCTAAGTTCAGAACCACAGCACCACTGCAATAGCCATCACACTTTGCAATACTCCTTAGAATTGCCTAGGAGTATGTGGGTAGCTGGCCACCAAAGAGCACTAGGCTATTTGTGCAGGTGAGAGGATGACAAAGTCAAACGTGAGTGATTCAAGCTGGACTTTGGCAGACCCAGTGAGTACATAGTGAATGCTTCTGTTAGGAAATCTTAGATCTCCTTGGATTCTGCCAGATACCTACGGTGCCTAAACATTTCAGACCTAATTTTCTATGAATAATAAATAAAAAAGCCAAAATTCTCGACTTATAGTCTGACCTTTATAACAGCCCTGAGGAATTTATCACTTTCTAACTATATCGCATGCATTTGGTTATCCGTTGTCATGCTTTTTCTCTTTTGGCTAAGGGCTGCTGTCTTATATATATTTTCATCCCCCTCAGTGTATTGTACGTATTGGCTACCTGATATAGCTGTGCTGAATTGAATTACTCAAAACACAGGAAACCAATGAAAGATTACACCTCCAATTGATGTATTAAGGAACAATCATACAGCTAATCTAGATAATTTGGGATGGAGATAGTGAGGGATGTTACCAAGTTCCCTTAATTAACTGGATTTACTGTGAGAAGGAATCCTAAATTATTGTGTAGTACTCCAGTTGAGGTTGATAATGACATACAAAGAGATAGGAGTAAAATCGTATGCCTCCAGCTTCTTCAGGTTAATGTTATATTCACTAAATGTGATCACATAGAACTTCCTAGGCAGACAGAGCGGGAAAAAAAAAATCCTGCTTTTGTATATTTTAGTGCAGGATAGTCAACTAGACATTAACTCATATTTCAATAATCGTAATCTGCCTTTTGCAAAAGCTAAGAGATACTCAGAGATAGAGCTGGATTAATAATTAATATGATTTTATAGACTTTTTTCCTTCACTAATAATTTGGTAGTTGATAGATTTAGACTGCATTGTGTTGCATCAGTCAAGCCATGCTCACAACAGAAAAAGGCATTCTGAATATGAAATAGAAAACTGTAAAAAATAAATGTATTGCGGTTGAGCAAAGACAAGATTGAACTGGTTCCTTATTAGAAGATTTACATAAAACTGATTGAAAATTTTTCAGTTCATTAAATTTAGTGGAATTTTATTGTTATATTTTAGATTAATTTCATAAATATTAGGTAATGATCTATCACCATAGAATTCTTAGATTTGTAAAATTATGCTGGTCATTTGAACTATTAAGTTTTGCATAATTTCTAAAGTAGATAAATCATCACTAGTATAAAGAATTTTTTCTCTTCCATGTAATTTTATATCTCAGTTCAAAGATTTTGTTTACAATCTAAAATAAGACTTTTCAACCTGCATGTGTTTACTTTTTGTTGTATATTATAGAGTACTGATTATAAAAATATAATCTTTAGGTCATCTAAATTAGATTGAGCTGGGATGTTTGTTAAAAATGAAGACCTACTGAATAAGAAATCTGGGAGGTGGAGTTCCAGAAGGTTCACTTTTAACAAACACCCCTTTAGAGTCTCATACAGAGTCACAGATTTTGAAAATATTTTTTATAACATTGAGATTTGGCATATTTTTAATATTTAAATAATTTACTAAGCAATTAAGTGGAAATATAGATTTATATCATCCTCAAAAAGCATATCTCCATTATTTGATGTCAATAGAACATCTAAGGGAGACAGAATTTCTTCTTTTATCATATCTTGAAAAGCAAGTGTCAGGAAAGCAGTTGGCTTCTAGAACCTGAAGGCAAGCTCCAGTCTATATCCAGCAAGAAGCCAGGGTCCTCAGATATATATTATAAGGAAATAAGTGCTGCTGACAACCTAGATGAGCTTGGAAATAGATTTTTCCCTAGCTGAGGCGTCAGTGAGAACTCAGCTTAGCCAATACTTACTCATTTACTTATATACTTATCTTATTTGTTGATTTGTATTAAAGTATAGTTGATAGACAATATTATATTAGTTTCAAGTATACAACATAGTGATTCAACATTTATAATACTTATAATGTGATCACCACAGTATGTCTAGTAAACACCTGTCACCATACAAAGTTATTATGATAATATTACTGATTTCCTTATGCTGTATATTACATCCCATGTCTTTTTTTTTTTTTTTGTTACTGGAGGTTTATACCTTTTACTCCTCGTCACCCTTTTTACCCATCCGCCTACCTATCGCTTCTCTGGCAGCCATCAGTTTGTTCTCTGCATCTATATGTCTGTTTATGTTTTGTTTTGTTTTGTGTTTTTAGATTCCACATACAAGTGAAATTATATAGTATTCGTCTTTCTCTAACTTTTTCACTTAGCATAATACCCTCTACGTCTAACCATGTTCTTGCAAATGGCAAGATTTCTTTTTTTTTATGGCTGGATAATAGTTGAATATGTACTCTCAGGTTGCTTCCATATCTGGAAATTGTAAATAATGCTGCAATGAATATAGGAATGTATACATCTTTTCAAATTAGAGTTTTTGTTTTCTTTGGTTAAATACCCAGAAGTGGAATTGCTGGGTTAAATGGTAGGGTTTTGTTTTGTTTTGTTTTGTTTTAATATTTTGAGGAACCTTTATGCTATTTTCTATAGTGGCTGCATCAATTTATCATCCCACCAACAGTGTACAAGAGTTTCCTTTTTTAATTGGATTGTTTGTTATTTTTAATGTTGGGCTGTATTAGTTCTTTATACTAAAGAACTAAATATATATAAATATATATAAATTTATATATATTTATTAATATATAAACATATAAAGATATATATGTAAAGATATATCATTTGCAAATATCCTCTTTCATTCAGTAGATTGTATTTTTGTTTTACTGATGGTTTCCTTCATTATGCAAAAGCTTTTTAGTTTGATGTAGTCCCATTTCTTTATTTTTGCTTTTTTTGCCTTTGCCTGAGGAGACATATCCAGATAGATATTGCTAATATTTGCTAAATTTGCTTTAAAATTTTTATATATGGTATAAGAAAGTAGTGCAGCTTTATTATTACTTTGTATGTATCTGTCTAGTTTCAACACCATTATTGAAGACACTATCTTTTTTCGATTGTATTTTCCTACCTTCTTTGACATAGATTAATTGACAATATAGGCATGGGTTAATTTCTGGGCTTTCTATTCCATTGATCTGTGCATCTGTTTTTGTGCTAGTAACATATTGTTTTGATTAATATAGCTTTGTAGTATAGTGTGAAATCAAGGAGTGTGATACTCCAACTTTGTTCTACTTTCTCAAGATTGCTTTGGCTATTCAGGGTCTTCTGTAGTTCCATATAAATTTTGAGATTATTTGTTTTAGTTCTATGAAAAATGTCATTGGTATTTTGGTAGGGAGAATTGAATCTATAGATTGCTTTGGGTAGTGTGGACATTTTAACAATATTAATTCTTTCAATCTATGAGCATGGCAATTCTTTTATTTATTTGTATTGTTTTTAATTTCTTTCATTAATGTCTTAAAGTTTTCAGAGTTCAGAGTTCAGGTTTTTTGTCTCCTTAGTTAAATTTATTCCTAGGTATTTTTTTTTTATGCAATCGTAAATTTCTTAATTTTTCTCTCTGATAATTCATTATTAGTATATACAAATGCCACTGGTTGGTAAGGAAAGGCTGATTTCTTCAACCTAACTAGATCTTCTTCCAATCACTCAGGAAAAATTTGCAAAAGCAAAACAAACAAGCAAACAAACAAATAACAGCAAAGGAGATACCTACTTTACTTGAACTGGCATTATCCTAATTGAAGATTAATGTTACTTCAACTACTTTTACAGAGCTACTGTTGGTAGCTTTAGGTTTGAGCAGCCAAATTTCAGAAGATGTGTTTACATTTCAGAAAATCAATCGTTTCATTTAAGGATCAAAGACACAAAATGGCAGTAGGTGCTTGACGTAGTTTAAGTAGATTTTGCATTAGATTTAAGACATAAAGAATACAAAACTGATCTTTATTTTTCTAAGATTACTTTAGAATTATAGAATAATTCTAAACATTTCTAGTAAATATAACACTTTAGATTATTTTAAAAAATTATCTGCATATTTTTAAAATAATCTAATAATAGTGATAGTGTTTCACCACTAACATACAAAAATTTTTATTCTTCCTTTTAAAGAAAAAAATCACTGAAATATGACTATTAGAATGTCTTTCAATACAAAAGGAAGCCTCATTTTGAATGTGTTCTCTTTAAAATTCTTACATTTTGGAAACCTGGGAATATAAGGTTGCTTTTTATTCATCTAAAACACAAAATTAAGCACAATGCATTAATAAATCCAGATCAGTTAGTATATCTGTTAGGAGGCTTTCATCTCTAAGTACAGCAGTTCCCCCTTATCCACTGGGTATATGTTCCAAGACCACAGTGGATGCCTGAATCCACAGATAGTACCAGACCCTATATATACTATGTTTTTTTTCTATACGTACATGCCACATACTGATGATAAAGTTTAATTTATAAATAAGGCACAGTAAGAGATTAACAACAATAACTAATAATAAACTAGAATAATTGTAACAATATACTGTAATAAAAGGTATATGAATGTTGTCTTTCTCTCTCTCTGATCACCAGTCTGATGACTGAGATGGCTACTTTGTGACTAATGGGTGGGAAGTGTGCACAGCATGGATACTCTAGACAAAAGGGATGATTCTCATCCTGGATAGGATGGCACAAGATTTCATCCTGCTACTCAGAAAGCACGCAATACAAAGCTTATGCATTGTTTATTTCTGGAATTTTCCATTTAATATTTTTGGAGAATGGTTCACTGCAGGTAACTGAAACTGTAGAAAGTAAAACCACAGATAAGGAGGGACTATTGTATAGCCAATCAAGGTGCGTAAGCTATAGGAATGTTTATTATGTCACAAAAGGTTTGAAGAAGTCAGTTTCAGGGTTGCTCAATTCAGTAGGACAATGACAGCAGAGCCCTCACTTTGGCTCCCCACTCAGTTGCAAACATCATGACAAAGAAAGCCAAAATAGAAGGAGAAATTCACTGTGTTAAGAGCCTACGTTTAAACCCTTTGCCAACTTAGCAAAGAGTCTGATCTTTGTATCTAGGAGATTCTGCTAGCAATACATTTGTTGCTTCTCAGAAGAAGGAAAATGAAGGCGATGGGATTTATTCAGGAAACTGATAAGTATTCAAGAAACCATTTTGACTCCTCGTGTTGAATTGAGATAGTTAAGAGGATAAAAAAATAATATAAAATGGTTTCCCTTTAACAAGGCTGTAAGTCATGATTTCAAGTACATTAGCATGAAGCACATATTTTTACTTGTAGTCATTTATCATATATACTTGAGGCCATTTAATATTTGTGGTTACTAATTAACCACTGCACCTGCAATATATACAACTCTTATTCTACTCATTTTGTTTTTGACAATTTTCCCATCATGTCAAGTTAACATTAAATTAATTGCAGGACAGTTCAAATCTAGTCCTTACATCATCTTCAGAGTCTATCTTGAGGATGACCAAGGACATCGAAGGAAGTGTTTTTTCTCTTTTCATCTGAAGACCAGTATTTCCTTGAAAATGAGAGAGAGAGAGGGGAGCAAAGAGGCAGAGATGGAGGAATCAAATGTCTTATTTAATTTCTTTTTGAGAGAGGAATTGGATGTCTTATTTAATTATTTTATTATTTTTATTTATTTTATTTTATTTATTTTATTTATTTTATTATTTTATTTTATTATTTTATTATTTTTATTTTATTTTTGCCAGCCTCCTTCTCCTTGGAATTTATCTAGGATCAGGCCCAAAGAGATAAGATGTTTTCTATTAAAATTCCTTTTCTACTAAAATCTCCTAGGCTAGCAAGTTATTTTCTTGAAGCTCCAGCTTGCCACTCAACTTTGACAGTTTTATGAGACACATATAAAAATAAAGCAGAAGATTGTCGTAGCAATGATTTACAAGTCTCATTGTTGGCTTCTCTAGCTAATATCTAGCTATTAAACTATTTTTGCAACTGGAATAATTATACTTATTTACTAGTTCTGAACAACAGAAAGTACAGTTTATCCAATGTAAAGCACTGAAAAATGAACTCTGTCCCTTCTAACTCTGAAAGAACAGATTCTCAGTACTTGACTACTTACTCAAAATGAGATCATTTGTGCAAGAATGTTTAATTAAAGATAAATTAATTGATGCATTATATATATTATGCAATGAAAGCTAAGGAAACTTAAGATCAGGTTAAAAAGCAAACTGCTTCTCTCATTAGATAGAGGTAAGGACTTTAATTTCAGAGAAACAGCAACCTGCACTAAATCTTACCAAGAAAGTTTTATTCTCAACTGTTATTTATGTTTCTTCTATGGCACAGTAAGTGTGAGAACATAAATCTTGCGTCAAGAAGCTGAAGCCTACTTTAAACAATGACAGTTCTATACTCTTGGATAGGAGTTAAACACAGCAACTATACAAGTCCCATAAGAAGTATGCATATACACATAAATACCTAAACACAATCATATACATATTTTAATAAAATAGGAGAGTTTTATGAACTATATAGATGTCTAACCAATGTACTGTATACTTGACACTCATAAAGTTTAAAAAATTTGAATAGTATCAAATTTTGATACTCCACTTCCCAAGTAATTTATTTTAAACCGTTGTGTTTCTTCTGGTAGTTACCTCAGTTTCTCTAAATAATATGCCTTTATTGCTTTTACTTTTTAAAACCTTTTTATACATCGCACACCAACTTTTTGTTATAATGGTTGAAGACTTAAACTTAGATTTTTTACACTAACTCGGGTTCCATTCCCCAACTCCCATTATAGTGACATTGCTCTCTTTTTGGAATTGATCATTACTGCTTACGCTGTGTAAATATTGTTCACATCGCAGTGCGCTATGGTGTTTCCTATCCAGCCTTTTGCTTTTCTGGAGTTTCTAATTACTCTTATTTCTTGACCTGTTTTCCCATTACTGTATCCATACTTTTTTCCCAAAGGCTTCATTGGATTAGGTATTTTATCCAGAGTCTTTTTTTCTTTTTCTGGATCCTGCTGTCTTTCAGCCTAGGGTTATCCCACTCTAATCATCCCTGTCTGTGCAGCAGCTTTTCTCTGCCATCTCCTGGAATCCCGAGTTGCATCCGGGAATCCTAGCTCTTGTATCTTTTTCTCTTTTCCCTTCTATGGTTTACTCTCCCCCTGCCCCACCCGCGCTCTGAGGCCCCTCTTTAAAAAGGAGGTGAATTTCCAGGAGTCCCTCTGTGGCTGAAAAATCTTTTTTATTTCACCCTCAAATTGATTAATTTGGCTCCATATAATGTTATCATTTTAAAAATAATATTTAAGGAATTTCCTTTGTCTTTTAAACATCTGTAGCTGTTAAGGAAATCTGATGCCAGCTGATTCTCATTTCATCATAGTAACTTCCATCCCCCCCACCGCCACCCCGCCGCCACACACACACCAAGTAACTTGTATCTTTTCTTTTGACCAGGGATTCTGGAATTTCACAGCGATGCTCCTTTCTGTGAGCCCTCTCTTCATTTATAGGCCCTTTCAACGTGGAGGCTCATATCAATTTAGCTCCGGAATATTTTTTTGTATTGTTTCTTTGCTAATTTTGTATTGTTTCTTTGCTAATTTCTTCCTTTCCTCTTCATTTTCTCTGATACCTATTTCTGAAATTATTCAGATGATGGGCCTGATTCTTTACGCTTTCTATATTATCTCTTGTGTTTTGCATATCTTTATCTTTTTATTTTGAGGGAGTTCCTTGATTGTTTCCTAACACAGATGTTTGTGTTTAATTTTCAAGATCTCTTTCTTTGTCTTTTTTTCTTTTTACCAAGAATATTTTCTCAAATCTCTCTGAATATACAAATAAAAGGATTTCTTTTATTAATAACTTTTTTCTTCTCTTTCTTATTTTCTTTCCTCCAGGATAATTTTCCTTTACTTTTTTTCTAATATTGGAAACCTCCTTTAGTTGTTCATATATGTTTAGGAGAAGGCACTAGGAAGCTAATTGCAAGCCCTGTTTATGTAAACTGATCATATTGATTAGAGGGTTTTTATTTGCGGTGTTTCAGCTCAGAAATGACTATTTCATTGAAAATACAGAATCCTAGGTAATGGTTTATTTTTCTCCTCTGTGACTGTTCAGTTTTTCTTCAGAAGAAATATCGCCTGGGGTGGGCAAATGTATAGCTATCAGACATCCTTTATATGGACAAGGAGGGAATATGGAGTTCCTCATCTTCTGAATGTAAAAAGCCTTTTCTGATCTGTTATAATAGTAACTACTCCACCATACAGTTTCTCTCTTCCAGAAATTCATATCCCTTGTCCACAGATGGCCCTTCTCCTGTTTGCCCAATTATGACTATATATTTTAAATTCTTTTATTGTCATTTAAGTGATGTCTCTCTAGAGAGAGAAAAGATAGATGCATTTTTTCATCTTTATAATTAATGCGAAGTTTTGGACTCTGATTTTAATATGGTTCTCAGGAGGATTTTTGCACACTAACGTTTGTGAACCACTAACCTGAAGTATGGACAACACACATTGATAGTGGCTCAGGGAGGAGGGACACACAAAATAGAAGCACTTAATTTCACATCTGAGTTTTATTTTCTGTGGAAAAGACCTAAATGTACCCTAGAGTTTAAGACTTCTGTCTTTGGAGTCAGGCTAGATTTGAGTCCTGGTGTTGCTGGTACTAATTGAATGGCTTTTGGAAGTTTTTGGAAACTCACCAAAGTTCAGTTACTTATCTTTAAGTTGGACATATTTATAATAACTACCTCATACGATGGTAATGATTATTAAATAAAATAATGCTTGCAAAGAACTTGATATTTGCACATAGGAAGCACTTAATAATTATTCATTGTTATCGGTAATTATTAAAGTAGCCATTCCTCTTACCTTGGAGGTACAAGGAACAAAGAACAAATGCTATCCACAAATTTAGATATAAAATGAGTAAATCAGTTATAAAATCCAACATATTTAGTCATATAACCTGAAATCAAGATGTTTATATGTGAAAATTTGTCACATAATTGAACAGATATGTATATTATTATTTCAATGTCAATATTTGAAAAGAATTGCCTGCAATTATTATTTAAATAATGAGTAATATATATTTTTACTTGTAGTCTCATGTTGCATTTTAAGAACACCGTTTACTACCTAATGATTTATATAACATAAGATGAATTGGCCTTTTGTTTGTTAAATTGGTCCACACATTTTATATCGATTTAGACTATAAGTGACACAAAAGTTAAAATTTAAGGAAAGAAATATGGCCCATTTTTTTTATTGTTCTGATGTCTTTCAGCAAATCCAGGAAAAAGCTGCTTGTCAAAACTGAAAATGTTTCCTGCTGATTATATAAATTCAGTTACTTTAGTTTTTCCCCATAGACTAGGTTTTTTTTTATTATTATTTATTGTAGGATGTTTTTATAATTATGCCCTGCAGTGGGGAAGGAGCATTGTGCCATAAGTTGGGAAACTTGGGTTCTAGTCCTACCTCTATTGGAGCCCGCAAATATATATATATCTTTTCTGTTCTCTGAAATATGTACAGCCTTATGTAAGTTCAAGGCAGTAATGCATCTTTCAAATTCACTACAATTGTCTTAAGCTTGGATAGATACTATAGGTAGGCAGCAGGGTAATTTAGGTCATGCGATGTAATGTGTTGTATTCCCAGCATGGAGAGTTGACTGAATTTCTCTTGTTTAGCTTGTCAGATCATTCTGTAAAAATTTCTGCGCCTCCTCAAAAGTGCATCCTAACCTAGATTTACCTGATACTATTTGTCTTCATCGATGATAAGGATCATCCAGCATTCTCTTATTCTTAGCTCAGCATCTTCTTCAGGACTGAAATATAAATTTGAGGATCTGGTGATTCAGCATAGTACAGAGTAGTGATTTGATAATTATTTAGTTATTTTGAGACATATAGATTTAAGAAGTAGATATCCGGAGTGCTGCGGGCTTCAACTTTGCTACCTAAGTGTCAAAGCTTTACTTTCATTCAGCCCTTTCTCTATGTGTGCCATCTGAATGGATGGTGGTGAAACCACGTTCTGCTTTAGAACACCGTTCTTTTCTGGTGAGAACTTTAGATCTTCAAAAGAGTTTGGTTAAATTAGTCAATTGAATTCTCGAAGCTGCAGTCAGTATCTTATTTATGTTGGTCAGAATATAATGTTCAAAAAATAAAGCCTTGGGACTTAGAACATTTTTCACTTCAAATTATGCTTTAGAGGATTTTTAGTTTAGTGGTTTTGCATTAATTATCACAGCATATTAATAGCAATGCAATAGGAGCTTAAATCTACATGATAAATGAAAACTAGTGCTATTTCCAAAAGAAAAAGCTGTTATTAATTTTATATTGGCATCTTTTTAGCATCACTAAATAGTTCACCAGATTTTGTGGTCACACATTCAATTTTTTTTCTTCTAGAAGCATTTCATAACTGCAGACTAAAATGCACCAGGAGCCTACTGCAAAGATTAAGATGACAAATATTGTAATTAGATGCACAAATAGCAGTAAATCCCTGACTAATATAATATTTAAAACTGAATTTGTTTTTTGTTTACACATTAGTCGTTGAGTTATACAAATGCAGTATTTTTGGTCTATTATCACTTTATTTTTGGAAACAACCTGCTTGCTGTATGGAGCTGATTGTGGTTTTCAATGTACATAGACTTTATATATCTATACATGCTTATGACTTTTTTATGTGCAAGGGAAAATAAAGTTTATATTATCAAATCTATTAATATTTTCCTTCATGGCAAACCTATTAACTCATGAGTCGAATCAGATGTTTTTCCTTGCCCTACACAGTATACTTTTAAAAATTTAAGCAAACAATTAAATTTGACTTTCTTAAAATTATGAAAGATCTGGTAACCCCAAGCCTCTGTTTGCATACGCAGCCGCCTCTGTATATGGAGCATATGCTCACCAGGTCTACGCTGTATCCACACCTCCCTATTATCTCTTTGATACTAAGGCGGAGGGTCACCTTCACTATCAAAAGCTTAATATGATTTTGTTGGGAGAAAAAAGAATTATTTTATCTAGTCTGATAATTGCTAATTTATGTTATGTATTTGGCCCCTATGCATATTTGAATTTATGGTTTCTGCTTTGTGGATTTGGCTTTTCGTGTTATGCTTAGAAAACTTTTTCTACCCCCAAATTATATAAGTTGCTTTCTGTTTTTCCTTATGGTATTATATGTTTAATATTTATATTGAAATATTTAATACATGAAAAACTTACCTTTAATCTAAGTCATGAGGTGGCAACTTTAGCTAATTTTTGCCAAAATTGTTTGCTAAATAGTTCATATTCTCACCATGAATTTAAAATGTCTTTATTTTGTACTGTTACTACATTACAATTATATATACTCTTCCCGTAGGTAGCATTGATTCTTTTACTCCATTCTAACTGGTTCAGTTATTATTATTATATAGAGGACCGGCTTTTCTTTTCTCTTTCTTGAACCCTTTGCCTATTTTTGTACAATTATTTTTTAAGTTTAATCTACAATGAGTTTTCAAGACTCCTTTTCCTTCTTTACCTATAGTACTGTTTCCAAATTCTATATTTTTAAAAATCAAACTTGAAATTTCATTGAGCTAACGCATTAATCTTTGGAAAACTGACATCTTCCAGTTTTGAGTGTTTGTAAATAAAGCATTGACATGTTCTTCATTGTAAGCAGACAACAGTACCAAAAAAGTAAGCACTCTAAAGCATTCAGCACATTGTGTGCAGGGACAGGAGAGAGCCCAGCCCAGGCAGGGACACTCAGAGAAGGCTCTGCAGAGAGATGGTGTGTAGGCTCAGGCTTATGGGTAGATGAGAACATACACAAGCAGTAGAATGTCCGTGTGGAACTCTCTATTGTCATGTCATAACTTTCCAATATTTCACCTTGTCAAGTAAAGAAATAGACATAACTGTTCGACTAGTCTATAAGAGAAGCAGGGAAATGCCCTTCGAGAACCTAAGTCAAAAGTTTATAACATCACTGTTGAAAATAAAGCAGATAAAATGTTTTGTTTTTTTTTTAGAAAAACACATTTTTGTCTAATTGACCTGTAAGACCTTCGGGAATTTTAGTTTACTCATAATAAACATGGAAAGTTGTAACCAGTATTGAACTGCAACAAAGCAATTTATAATCTCAATGCTGGACAGCATATTGAGGATTTAAGATAGTTTTAGTTTGAAGTTTTGTTAGCATATTGAAGGCAATGCAGAAAATACAGCTACCCTTGGAAGTTCCTATGACAGGCAGAATCAGCAGACTGAGAAATTAACAAAATATATTTTGTAGTAGAGAGAGAGTATTCCCTGAAAACTGTGAAACAGCAAAAAGTTAAAGTCTAAAGACCTTCACATGTGACCAAAAATATAGACCTTAAACCATTTTTCACCTAGTCTGGCTGTGTTTTAATTTTCTAGCTCACTAAGTTTTTCTCAGTAGAGGGTTAAGCTTGCTGTTGGTAGTCAATTTAAATTCTGCATCTTGAGATTTAAAAAAATGTAAGATGGCAAGTATCTTCCTTTAATTGATGTCATGCAAAAACTAAAGCAGTGGAAATTTTTTTTTTTTTTAATGGCTTCTCATTTCACTGATGTCACCTCAAAGGCATGGCACAGTTGGTGGAGAATAGTTTAAATTATTTTTTAAATTTATGAATGAGAGAAACACACAAAACTCATTCTTTTTATATTTCTATCCAAAGTTTATAGAAAGGATGTAAGGCAAAGAATATATTCTCACAGAGAGACAGCTTATGTTGAATATAATGAAACAATAAACAGATGGAAAACCTGTAGGCCACTAATAAAAAGAAGAATGGGTAGACTTTTGGGCCAGCAATTCAGAAACAGGAGAAAACACACTTTGTTTTTGTTGTTTAATATTGTGAACAAATCTTTAAAAGAATACATGCATAGGAAACTATGAGGGATAAAATAGCAGTATGTACCCTATTGCTATGTCAGACTGGAGACCAGAGGTCAATTTGGTCTCCTAGTCACACATCAGGTTCTGTAGGAGATTGGAGCTAGCATAAAATAACATAAATAAAATCAAAAAATTATACAACTGATCTTATCCTGCCTCCTTGAAACTTTATCTCATGGTGGTGGATTGCACACTAAATTTTTACAGTTAACAGATTCCCAGTTAAAATTTTATTTCTTTGGGGTAATTCATTCAGAGTTTAATCTCTATGTAAGATTCTTTCTTTCCTTTTCAGAGGGGCTCCTCTTCCACTTCTCCACCCCAATCTGGCATCAGGATGCAGGAGGAAGCCTGTGTGTCTTTTCAGCACTGGTGCAGCTTGGTGGGGACACAGATGATGCCTATCTAACCCTGGTGCTGTCTTTGAGTCTTTGTTGGCCTCCATGGAAGTGTTCTTTAGCCAGCCTGAACACTGGATGTCCTGAGCCACAGCTGTTTGGGGCTAGATTTTCCGCACGCTTTGTAGGTGGGCATCCACTGCTGAAGTCCGTTGCCTCTGCCATGGACTTTAAACACTGTGTGGCCTCCTGGTCCTAAGGGTACACTTAAAAAATTATTATGGTAAAATGTACATAACATAAAATTTACATTTTAAGCATATAATTTAATGGCATTAGGTACAATGTTGTACAACCATCACTATTCATTTCCAGAAATTTTATTATCATCCCAAACATAAATTCTGTACCCACGAAACAGTAACTCCCCATTTTTTTCTCTCCACCAGCTCTGGGTAACCTCTATCCTATTTTCTGTCTCTATAAACTTGCTTGTTCTAGGTATCGCATATAAGTGAGATCATACAATATTTTTCTTTTTGTGTCTGCCTTATGTTACTTAACATGTCTTCATGGTTTATCCATGTTGTAGCATGTATCAGAATTTCATTCATTTTTATGACAATATCAATTCATTGTATGTGTGTGTATATATATATATATATGCGTGTGTGTGTGTATATATCTATATATATCGCATTTACCCATTCATCTGTCATTGGACACTTAGGTTGTTTCTACCTTTTAGCTATTGTGAATAATGCTGCTATGAACATGGGTGTATAGGTCTCTGCTTTCAATTCTTTTGGGTGTATACCTCGGACTGGGATTTTTAGAGAGTAGTTCACTTTTTATTTTAGTAATTTTTTTTTTTGCCCATCTGAGATTCGATAACTTTCAGCTGCCTACTCGTTCCTTCTTCACTAAGATGAGCAGTACATTGTGAGGCTGTCCTTAAGTCTATTTGCCTAGACATTTTCCTCAGTCTTGGTTTGTGTACTGCCCTTTCATGTATTGTCCTGTTGCTGGCTGAATGTGGAGACTTAAATGCTGCTGAGTTAGTCACAAGGAACAACTTCCCCTGCTCTGTGATTTCCTGCAAACTTTCTGTTTGAGGTTTTGGCCCTGAGAGAGGTGGCCACAACACACGTCTGATCCCTTGACCTTCACACCCTCTGTCCTTTTTTATACAACAGTAAGAGAAGGACTTTCTACTTCCACTTCTTGTCAAGAATTGTCTCTGTACCATATTCTATTGCTTTCTTTCTCTGTTAAGACTTATAGTAAAGCAAGCTCATCTCCAAAGTTTGCTTTTTAATATGTAAAGCAACTCTTTGGAACTTAGAAAGCCTGTTATTTTTAACCAAGCCAGGCTTCTAAAACTGTTATCTTACTCTGAACATTAAAATATTTAGCTTGAAACTCAAAGCTGAGCTCTAACTTCTCTCTTCCTAGATGGTATCCACCAAATCATGAAGTATTAAGTGTCATCAGTTCAAGAAATGGGAGAATAGCAGGGTAGGAAACAAATACATCAGTTAAATGTGCCCAAACTACTATCACCATTACATTAGCAGTACCACTTATTTGGCCAATTTCTGGTCAGCTTCCCTTCTTCGCTCTGTTCCTATATCCTACAACCTCAGCTCTGATTTTGGTGATGCCACACTGCTGTGTGGGGCCAGTGGGATCACATCTGTCTTAATGAGTTCTAGAGGAAGACTTTAATTATTTTCAAATTAGTGTATGCTAATTTGCTAATATCTGTTTTCAGATATTGTGAGATTGTCAGATCAGAACACATCCTAGCTAAAGCTTTAAAACACGTGTCTTAAAATAATATGATAAAGAATGATAAATTGGCTGCATGGTACAAAGAACTGCCAAAGTTAAGACTACGATTTCGTATGATAATTGATTTCTAATGGCTTCGCTGTGACCCTAATTGAGCTATTAGAGGCTAAGCCAGGTTTGAAATAAAATGAAAGTGCTTGTAGCATATGCAGGAACTCCTCTAGATTGATTGACGTCGTGGTTAGAAAGGCCATGGGAGTCCGTACCTATGTGCTTGGGTTCCCAGTGGCTACAGAGCTAAAATCGCATCATCACCTTGCAGGGAAGCAATGAGCTGTCCTGTGCAGCATTTCCACTGTCTTCAGTCTGGAGAGTAAGGCAGAAAAAGCTGTTGACAGTCAGCGAGGAGAGAAAACACTAACGAAGAAACAGCAGTGTTCTAATAGCACATCAGTGCCATTCTAATTATTTTGCCAATGTCTGCCCGGGAATAGTAACTCCCAGTCCCTTTTACCCCTTTAGTGTGTATGTTGGTCTACTTTCAGGGCAGAGCCCTTGTCTAAACCTGAGAAGCTGTTGAGCCAAGGTCTTCTGTTCTCTCTTCATCTTGGCTAATTTCAGAAGCTCAGACATTCAGATGGAATTTCTCTTTAATCCTTACTTCTCCTTTACTCTTGTTTACTTCCATTTGGTCCAGGAAGTATTCACTGAAGTTTTCAGGGCTAGAAAGACAAATTCTTCATGTAAATAGCATTTTATATTTAGAAGAATCCTAGTAGAGGTGCTAGAGCAATACTTGTGCACACATAGAATGCACACAGAGAAAAGACCAGATGATTCAACCTATAGTTGTAAACTTTTACTGGCTTCTAGTTTAAGTTCCTTTTAAAATAACCTGACCTGTTTTTGTTTTGAGGGTGATTTGACTTGGTCCATTCTTTCAGCCTGGTTTGTCCATGCTCAAAACATGTCACTGTTCAAGGCAGTGCTGGTCAGCACCGAACCTTCCAAATCTCTCGAATTCTCAGTTTGTGTTTATCCCTTCGAAAACTCTTTGCTCTGTGTCTGCAAAATGACTGTGAACCTAAATTCTCTGAGGGTAACTTGGCTCATCATTTAACCTAGTCGTTTTTATACTTGAATGGTCATCAGAATCACTTAGGGAGCCATCAAAATTTCTAAAAGACCCATTAAATCAAAATCTCCATGAAGTCACTTCAAGAATCTGTGTTTTTAAAGAGCTCTCCATGCTTCTGATGATTAACCAGACTTAGGGCCCACTGACTTAGTCCAGTCCTCTTCTTTAAAGAAGGTACCTTGATTTAAATAGTTCCAGGTGATTCCTAATTTAGCAATACATACATAAAATATAAAGCTTTTAAAAATACATTTTAAGGCTTCAACTTCTGAGATTTTGAGAGAGCTTGTTAAGATTGAGGTCTTAGGCAATTATAATTTTCTTGCACATCAGATAGGTGATTCTAGTTCATATCCCAATCACAGGTGAGACTTGCTGATCTAAACCATTCTGTACAGATAAGAACAAAGCCTAGTTTTAAAGATGCTTAAAGGAGATGTCTTGCTTTGAACTATATGTATATCTTTGTTATAAGATGCTGGTGGCTAGTGATAGAATTAAATGAAATTTGAAGGGAAAAAAACAGGCCCTGCAGTTTATCCCTGATAGAAGAAGAAAATTTAGGAAATTAAAGAAGCCTCACTTTTTAAGATAAAACTGTAATATCTGTCCTCTCCTTAGACAATCGTAATCAGGTCTCTTTTAGTTACAAGTAACAGAAACTCAACTCTCAAAAGCAAAAAAGATATTTTCTTTTTCATAAAAGAGAGACTAAAAAATGGGACTTCAGGTACAGCTGGATCCAGAAATTCAAAAAATGATAGAGCTCTGTCTCTTCGTCTCTCAGCTTTGTTTTTCTCTTTGCGTTAGTGTCATTCTCAAACAAGTACTCTCCAAATGGCAAGGAAAAAAGATGGCCACTGACAGTTCCAAAACCTGTTTCTTTACGAAATCCAAAAGGGAAGAGTCCCTCTCTCTTGCAGTATCCGTGATCCAAATGTCAAGGAAGGCTCTGATTGGCCTTGCCTGAATCACCTGCCCATCTCTGAATGTGTCACAGTGGTCTTGGTGGAGGACTCTGAATGGTCAGCCTGGGTGACACATCCCTCTTTGGAGATGGGATAGCAGCATATCCCCGAAGACCACTTAAGGTAGAGAAAGAGAGCTACTGGGCAGGAAAAAGCAACAACTGTCCTCTAAAAAACAGTTTGAATGATTTTGCTTTGTCTGCCCAAACTAATATTCATTAAACTTTGTATCTGTGGGGAGTCACACATCAGATATTTTTGGGGCAAAGAGAATATATTTCTTCTCTGGCTCTGTCTATTTTAATGGCCCATTGGGAAGGATGTGTGACTGAAATGTAAACTAAGTTTTCCTGTATTTAATATTATCAAACTGTATTAATGAAATCAAGAAATAAATGGACAGATACTCAAAAATGCATTTTATAAACCTTCCCAAGATAAGTGAGCTGACCTAAGTGGTAAAGTAATAAGGATTGTGCTATCGCAATATATTTATATGCAGATATGTTCCTATATGAATATGACCTTAAACCTGAGCTGCCCACAGCTTTCCAGAACCTGTTTAGTGATCCTTATAAGAAATAATGAGGAAATGTTAAGGTAAAAAATATGTAATTCAAAAATCATTAAAATTATCCCCGAGGTATTCCCATCAGATATTAAAAGCAGATAATTAAAAGAATATTTTTTACTAAATCCAGTGATGCTCTCATATCACTATTATGAAGTCAAGTTTAAAAAAATAATTTAGTTTTTGGTCCTCTCTTATATGATGTGCCCTTTAAAAATGTTCAGTGGTTGATCTTGATTGGTACTTGGCAGTATAACTTTGGATTCTGGCTACAAAGCATAACTTGCAATTTGTCCATCATCAGTTAGCATCATTTAAGGGCAGTTATTGCCACTTCAGGTTATGTAAGACACCTTTCTCAGCTTCACAAATGCAAACCCTATTTACTGTTCTCAACGTTGCATCATTTACATGCAGTTATTTGAGTGAAATTTCGAGCTTTGGCCTCTTGCTTTTCCTCTCCACACATGGACACATATAAGCATAACATGTTTGGGGCACTAGCTGTGTGACAGATACTATTCTAAACTCATTTTATGTGTGTTTGCTTTAATTCTCATAATAACTAGATAAGATAGATGCTTTGATTTCCTCATTTTGTATATAAAGAAGCAGAGTCTTAGAGAATTTAAGTAACTTGCCCAGGATTACACAGCTAAAATGTTCTGACACTAGGATTCTAGTCCAGTATCTATCTACCTTCAAAGCCAAATGCTTGAGCCAAGGCCTTTTCCTCTCTTCCTTTATTCCTAACCCATGACTTTATGGAGGAAAAAAAAAGAAATTTAAAGTCCTTAAAGTGAGAGTTCAGCCACGTAAATCATGAATGCTCTCCTAATCTAATTGTTTTTCATATTGAGCTGGAATAGATATTTTAAAAGATATAATAGATGTTGATTCTTATTTTAGCTCTAGTTTTACACATACATATTCACAAACAGTTCTGAAAACTTTAATAAAATAAGGCTATTCTCTGAATTTTTCTCACCACTACTTCGTTTGCTAATGTATTAAAAGAGGTACAGAATAATTCAAATACATTATTTGCCTGTAAATGCTTTACCTTAGGTATTAGTCAACTTGCTTTGCGATTATAAAATACCATAACCTGGGTGGTTCAAACACCAGAGATTTATTTTCTCACAGTTCTGGAGGCTGGAAGGTCAGCACGGTTAGGTTCTGGGGAAGAGTCCTCTTTGAGGCTTGCAGACAGCACCTTCCTGCAGTATCCTCATATGACAGAGGGAGAGAGCTCTTGTGTCTCTTCCTCTTCTCATAAAGCCACTAATCCCATCACAGGGCTCCACCCTCATGACCTCATTTAAACCTAATTACCTTCCAAAGGCCTCACTTCCTAATACCATCAAATTGGGGGTTAGGGCTTCTACATTTGAACTTGGGGGTGACACATTCAGTCCATAACAACTTCTAGTGGGAGAGATAAGGCAAGTATAAAAAAAGCTACTAAAAAGTACAGTGTGTTAATGTGCTTCGACTGACACTAATACAGTAGTGCCCAGGTAAGAATATGGGCTTCTAGGGTAGGTGACTCTATTTCTGTCTTGGCAATGAGGAAGACTGAGTACAGAAGTCATTTAAAGGACTGGCAGATTTAAAGGACAGATTTATGGCAGGGGTTGGAGGTGGACAGTTTGCTGGGGGAAAAATGGGGCAATTTGCTCCTTCTTTCAGCTGCCGCTATTTCACTGCGATGATTCCAGGGGCCCTGGGAACTCAGCAGCCTGTCTGAGAACTTCAGGGTCTCATTGTTTCTGCCCCTGACTTTATGGTTGTCTTTGCCTAATTTTTATATCCTATATCTTATTTTTCCATTACATTTCACGGAACAGCACCCTCACCCCAACGTGGCAGTATGTGAAGAAGAAGTAATAAGAATGATCATAAAAGAAAATATAAATTGAAATGCAGTATTAGGAAAACAAGCAAATAAAAAATAGCCTTCAAATGGTTTATGCCTTTCCCTACTCTCGGCCACTGAGAGCCACCGATTAAGCATCTTTATTTTTTTATTTGTTTAGTCAGCCCCTCTTCAGTTGTACACAACCAGAGAGATGGAGTCCATGTAGGGAGCAGAGACTGGGCAAGCTGTCAGAATCCAAGTAACAAACTCCTCACTGCCATCGCTCCCTGTGTATCCTAACTTTTCTATTAGGGAGCCTTAGCGATGTTCCTAGAATTTGGATCTTCATGTGAGAGGTCCCAAGAAATTTGTTTCCCCATGAAGGAGGCCTCCTGTGGTCTACAAGAGTCTTTGACAAAGTTTTTGCTAAAGTGGCCCACTTTCAAGGCTGCCAGCTGGTCCTGATGTATTTAGGGCCTTCTCGTTCCACTTTGGACCACATTCCTTGGGATCTCTCTGATGCAAACTAAAATAAAAATATCCTTCTCAATAAAGTCATGAGTTAGTGTTCTTTGTATAAAGACTATTTCAACTAGTTCCAAATTTAGCTAAGTATGCAATCATCCAGCCTATGGTTTTCTACCTTATCTTCAAGATATGTCATGCTCAATACTAATACATTGATCTTACAACTTACCCTAGATGGAATAATGTGATTATGTCCAATGTGATCATGTGAAGAGCTGCCTTGAAAAAAGACAATGCATTTCTAACCACTAGAAGTATTCAAATGTTAGTTGGGTTATAAACTTGTGGAAATTTAAGCATTCGATAGATTTTTGGGCAGAGTTAGCAGAAGGACCTTTCTAATCCTAAAATACTACAGTTCTTTATTTTTTCCATAGTGCACTTATGCTGACTTCTAATAATCAAATTCTCCTTCTTAAATGCATAGTTTACCCATTTGAAAATTTTTTCCTGAGATTACTGTCAAACTATTTTATAGTTTGCAGACACTTCTTTCTTACTTTCAGTGAAAATCAGGCCAGCAATGCCCATCTCCTGTCTTGTCGACCTCTTCCATTTTCTGTGCTCCCTCAAATGTCAGCATCAGCAGTTCTGCTGCTCATTTGCAAGTTTTGCAGTTACCTCGGGATGTGATTTATCAGGGTCAGGATACTTGAACTCCATTTGAGAAGCCATGTGCTGGTTTATCATCCTTCACCTCCCTCACTTGTCAATTCCCTCTTTCCAAGGCTCATATATCTTCACTCAAAATCTCCTCATTGACAAAGACCAAAGTAGAACAAGAATGGAACGGTCTGCTTGTAGCTGTTGTTTGGGAACATTAGAGCATCTGCATAGCCTAGGCTCTGGCCTCCTCTGGTTTGGGACATCAGCTCTAATTTAGGAAGCTTAAATTAAGTAGAAAGGAGCCTCAGTTCACTATGGTCTTTAATCTTCCTGAAATGTCTGACTAGTTTATATCTTTCAGATACTTTCCTGGATAGTATGTTCTTCTCTCCATGTTGTATGCATGTCTTTAAAATATAGCCTCATCAGCAAGCCTGTCTGTGCAGCTACTTTGCCATCTCTTTCCCTTTTTCTTCGTCTGGCTCACTCAGAATTACATGCTCTTGGAATGTGTATCATGCCTGCCGCCACTCTAAACTTTCTGCTCTCTGTAAAAGCCTGTGTGTAAAGCCTAGTCTACATGTCCAACTATGCCCTCCCTTCTCCCCACCTCCTAGAAACTCTGAGTTGCTGGAGTCCTTTGTTAGTCAGCTCGAGCTGCCACAACAACGTACCACAGACTGGGGGGCTTAAACAACAGAAATTTATTTTCTCACAGTTCTAGAGGCTAGAAGTTTGAGATCAAGGTTTTTGCAGGGTTAGTTTCTTCTGAGGCCTCTCTTGGCTTATCGATGGTCATCTTCTGTGTCTTCCCATGATTTTTCTTCTGTCACCATCTGTAGCCAAATTTCCTCTTATGAGAATATCAGTTAGATTGGATTTGCTTCCAGCATAATGATCTCCTTTTAACTTAATTATCTCTTTCAAGAACCTGTCCCCAAATAACAGTCACATTCTGAGGTACTGGGAGGTAGGACCTAAACATATTAATTTGGAGGGTAACACAGTGCAGCCCATAATGGGCTCCTTTCTACTTTAGCAGCTAGAACCAACAGGTCACAATTATGTCCACAGTAATTATGGGCTGTTGTTGTTGCCCTGCTCTTGACCTTTTAGAGATACAATTTCAACAGTTAATCAAGATCATTCTTGCTCATCTGCTCTCGGCTAGGCTCAGCCTAGCATTCCAGAACCGAATTCATTTGACTCTCCTTTTCCTACTTCTCTAGAAAGTAGACTGAAAATGCTCATTCTATGCCTTTGCCCCAATTCCTTCTATCAAAATCCTGCTCATTCATCAATCTCAGATGCCACCCGCTCTTTCCCTGGTCAGTGTTGCCAGGAAGCAGTCCTCTGTTTATATGGTAACATTTATACTTATTTATTGTTTCTATTGTGTCAGTGTTATTGGCATCTAGCCCTTCTTGCTCATAAACAACAGTGAGCACCTTGTAAAAACTTACTTTTTTCATGTTCATCTTTATTCACTTTAAAGCACCAAGCACTTGGTTGGTTCCCAGCAACCACTCAACAAATATTAAATTGACTTGAATCTTATCAGAGATTTAAAATGACATTCAAAGCAATAAACATTTAAATTGCACTTTATAGTCAAACCTAGTCTTAAAAGTACTATGTGACAAATCACAGATATGGTGAATATAATCATTGGATTATTTTAATAGTTACTTTTAATGGTTACTCGAAGTATTTAGGCTAAATAAAGTATGTATCTTTTCATAAATTTTTCACAGTGCTCTCACCTTTTGAACTCCCAAAGCACTATTTGCTTCTGGCGCACATTTCACATTTATTATTTATGCTAGAATATCCTTTTACTCATATTTCTTATCCCTTATATTAAAATGTAGTCCCTTGGTGAACAGGGGCAATGGCTTGTAAATGTTTTTCATCCTAGACACTGTGTAGTAAATGAAAGCTAATGAAAGGCGGCCCACAGGGTCACTCTCATCAACTGTGCAGGGTTGCCACCTGCCTATCTCCACAAAAGTAGTTTCTTCGGAAAGAACACATTTGCAAGAAACTTTCGTATTAGAATATTTAACGAGCGCCCCTTATAATAAATCTTTTTCTTGGAAATAAAATGTCTTGAAGGAGAATAATGGTGGTGGCCAGGGCAGGCAAAGCTGCTGTGTTTGGTTGTGCAGGTTGTATACTGAACAAAGATATCCAGCCAAAGCGGAGATATGATTGAAAACAGTCTGATCAAAACTTATCAAGCTATGTACCCTGGCATATGGATGTGTTAGCCCAGAAAAAGGAGAGGAAGGAAGGCCTTTTTTTTCCCTAATTAGCATAAAGGTACTGTGCATTCACCTAACTCTGAGTCAGCAGGGTTGCATCTACCCAGAGAGGAACACCTTTTTCCTGAACTTAGGTAAAATATCCTGTGGACTAGCAGCAGCACTGGGATCAAAGAGAGATGGACCTACTACATATTGCACAGTTGGGGGTGGGAGTCAGAGTGGAAGCAGGGATATCATTTAATAAGCTATTGTAGAAACCCAGGAAAGAAATAGTGCCTAGGGCAAGATAAAGGTGGTAGAGATAGAAGTGATGGACTTCCTGATGGATAAAACACAGGGTACATGAAAAAGAGAGGGGAGAACACGAGGAGACCCCTGAACTCTCGTATGAGCATTCTATGACTATTGTTGCCATTTACTAAGATGAGTAAGGCTGGAGGTGAGGGCCAAAATGCCAGAGAGAAATGTAATAGTTTTGTTTTGAGGAGTCTCATTGTAGGTGCTGCTTGAGGATTTTCTACTTAATACATCTTCAGTGTCCCATAAAACATCCATGAGAAAGCTTATTCTTCTGTATGCCCAAAACCTAACGGAAACAAAAGGACCTGGGCTAGGAGTTTAGATCAATCATTTAACATCTATGAGCACATTTGACAAAGAAATTAGGTACCTAATTAGAAATTAGGTACTCATTACAAAGTCCTCTCCTTCCACGAAATACTACCATTAGTTTCTTCCTCCCTCCCTCCCTCCCTCCTTCCTTCCTTCATTCCTTCCTTCCTTCTTTCTTTTTCTCATTTTTGTGATATTCTCTGAGCAGAGTGCACAACTCAGGAAGAGAGGGTGGCATTGACAACTAATAGTAAACGAAGATTCTAGCAGATTCTCCACGATAAAGAACAAAATCAACAACATACATAATAGGCCACGAGCTGCTCCCTAATGTATTTGTGCAATAGTGCTAGCTCAAAAATGGACACTCGTAAGACTTGTGGATCTATTGTGGATATATTTTACTGGTCTGTATTGCCAGTAAAAGATCCCTTTTATACCATTGATTTAGATCCTGGGGGCATCTGTGGATTACAGAGTGTTCTGTTAACAGTGATCTATCTCAAAGATAACCGTCAGCCTGCAATTTGACTTTGCAAAATTGGAAGGAAAGTCCTTCTCCCATAAGCCAGTTTCACAAAACAAAAACAATGCCTCAATTCTTGACATGAAGCCAAAAAACTGTAATAGGACCATAAATGATTAAAACAGCAGCTGGTAATGTCTTGGAAACAGATTGATCAGTTGGAATGCCTTAAAATCTGTCCAGATTTGCATGCCTTTGAGCAGTATGAACTAAGTCTGATGTGAGACTAAGAGTGGGTGTTTAGAACCCAAAGATATCAAGATAATTATTGAAATCCTGGCAGGGACTGCATCTCTCTAAGACAACAGCCAGCATATTTTAACTCCAAAATGAGGTATAAATTTTGAAAGCATTGACATTATAGAAACTGATGGTGATCCTTGTTTAACTGGCCAGGATGCTCCAAGTCAAATCTCCTCATACTGTCATTGACTCATGGCAAAAGGATTTTGAGTTCCTATGATGTATCCATCATGGGGATATAGTGGTGAATGAGACAGAGCTCTTGACATCATTGAGCTTATGTCGTGGGTGGTGGAAGGAAACAGACAATAACTTAGTAAATAAAGAAAATATATAAATTCACATAGCAATAAGAGCTATGCTGAAAGTAAAGCTGAAGTGGTGAGGTCTACTTTAAATTGAAATATTAAGAAAGTGCTCTTTAAACAGTTGAGCAGAAACTTCAACGATGAGAAGAAAAGAGCCAATCATATAAACACCCAGGGAAAAGTCTGTGTGGGCTGAGGGAATAGCACATGTAAAGCCTTCAGGTGAGAATGGGCTTGGCATAGTTGAAGAACAGTGAGAAGGCATATGGGGCTGGAGTCTGGTGAGGAGAAGAGTAGTAGGAAATAAGGTAAGAAAAGTTGGTGGAATCCAGATCAACTGTTGCCTTCTAGACCACAGGAATTGGGTTTAATTCTATGGAATATTAATGGAGGCCTTTAAACAGAGTTTTAAACAAGGCTAGGAATGACTGAATTAATATTTATAAAAACATCCTATTAACTGCTATGTGGAGAATGAAGAACATAAGTAGAAGGAGGAAAACCAAACAGGAGGCTATTGCAGTTGTCCAGGTAAAATAAGATGGTGGGCTTGGATTAGGGTGGAGATGGGAGTACTGATTGGAAATGGTTAGAAATGGAGGAGAGTTTGAAGGAAGATATGATGGGACTTACTGGTGGATTGGATTTGGGGGATGAGGCAAAAAGAAAGAAATAAAAGATGATAGGACAGTACTTAAGTTTTTGCCCTAAGCAATTGGGTGAACTAGTCTTAGCTAGATGAATGAAATGGGTCTTAACTGAAATGAGGAACAGATTTGGAAGTAAGTGAAGGAGGAATCCAGAATTTCGACTTGGACTTGTTAATGTGAGATGCCTATTAGACATCTAAGTGGCACTATGTAGGAGGTTTCTAGAGCTCACTAGATGAGGTACCAAGAGAGTGAAATAGACACAGAAGTTGAAGGACCAAATCCTAAGGCCTTTTAACCTTTAGGGTGTGCACAAAAAGAGCATCCAGTAAAGTAGGAGAAAACCAGGAGAATGTGACATTCTGGAAGCCAGGGGAGAGGAATGCTGAGAGGATGAGTAAGAAGAGGACTGATAATTGATCATTATTTTGGCAAGACAAAAGTCATGGCTATACTTAACAATAACACTTTCAGCGGAGAGCCTAAAAATGGACCTACAAAAGCCTGAAGTGGATGAATGGAGGATAGGCAAGTCTTTGAAGCTTTCCTGTAGAGGAGTTGAGAGAAATCAGGTAATAGCTTTTATTGCCTTTTTGTTTAAAGATGGCAGTTATGGCATGATTCTTTGCTGTTGAGAATGATCAAGAAGGAAAATCAAGATACAAAAAAAAAGATAGCAGAAATATTTTCAAGATCAAAGTCCTTTAGTAAGTGAGAGAAGATGGTGTCCAGGGCACAAATGGAAGGCTGGCTATTGATCAGAGCAGACAATGTTCTTTCATTGAAACATTAGAGAAGACAGAGTTTATAAAACCAGATAAAGTAGGTATATAAAATATGTGATAAGTAAATGTGTGCAGCTCTTACAAAATGGCTACACCATTTGAAAAATTACTTTTTTTTTTTTTTTCGGTGAAATAATATGAAGTAAAGATCATCAGCCGAGAGTGACTAAGACAAAGGAAATAGTGTTGAAAGTTTAAGGAGAGAGAGAAAGCAAATTTTTCAGGGAAATAGGGTGGGATTACTGGGTAGTACTTGATGCTCTCAAGAGGACTGTGGTCATTAATCTGAGTTTATGCTTTTTTAAAAAAACGTGTCAGCATTGAATATCTCAGTAAAAAGAGAACATGCTGCTGGGTATAGGACATGAGGACGTGGGATGTAGATAGAAGTCGGCTGTGTGACCTTGGGCACATTATTAAAATTTTAGAGTCTCATGTTCTTTACCCAAAAAGGAGATGATAGTTTCCACCAGCAGTGTGATTGTGCATATCAAATTAGACAACATATTTGATGAGTTTTTTGGCTTTATGATTATCAATTTGCCATTAGTCTTCTCCAGCCCTTTTGTCATGGGTAAACAGCTGTGGAGATCTGTGATTATTATGGTGGATGTGGCCTCAACTGAGCCCTGAGACTTTGATACATGTGGGAAAGGAATATCATGGTGGTGTCTGACCAAATCAGACATAACCAATGGGGCACTCAGAGGCTCAAGAAGAACTGGAGCTGCTAGAGGGCTGAGATGGTGTGTGGATGGAGTTGTATTAGAAAGAAGCATCTAGGAAGGTAAGGGAAATGTGAAAGCAGAAAAGGGGTAGAAAGGCCGGAAGTGGTGGCAAGGGAGTAGACCAGATGGACGTCAAACACATAATTCAGTGTTTCTGTTTATGACTAAGATAGTTCCTTTGCCTCAAACTCATTATTACCAGTTGAGTGCCAACCCTAGACTTGGATCTTAAATTTACACATTTTTCGTTGGTGAAAGGAGTAGTGTGAGAATGTGGGCCTTGTGAGAGGCATGGTCTTGAGTGCCTCTGCTCACTCAGAAGTAGGGAAAAGGAATAATTGAATCAATAAAAGATTGGATTATTGCTGCTAAATCCTATTTCTCTGAACTTTCTCTGTTACAATCTCAACCTCTTCCTTCAATCAAGTAAGTTGCTGATTTTGCATTTGGCAAATATTGAATAAATACAAATAACAAAATACTAATTTGTATGAGGAATATGGCCACAGATATTTTTAGGGAAGCCTTGGTACAACTTGGCCTAAAAATCTGTGCCCCGTGGCTGAATACAAATGGTTCCTTTGGTTAAGGTACAGCAGAAGGCAGTGAATGTGAGTTGTAAAAAATAAAACCTCTTGTGAAATAAATCTTCGTAGACATGCTGCCTCTTTTAACTACCTCAAATCTTTTTTGGAAAAGGCTAGGCTATAAATAAATAATCATAGTTCTCTTGGCTGCATTTCCAAAGTGATTGGGCCTTCAATTTTGACTAGCTACACACTGAGCAGACTCTGGTCACTCATGCATTGTAAAAGCCTATTTATATGCACAGTAGATGTGCCTTCATTATTTTTCAAGACTCCAAGGGTTGACTGTTAGAGATCACACTTCATCTCTTGTTCTTTTTATTCTAGGACTTTCCTATTGAGAAATTTTCAATGAGCTAAGGAAGATACACCACTCACCTTCTTCCTCAAATATTTATTCATTCCATATCTAACTATAGACACAAGGTAACATTACTGGAAAATGCAGAACCCTGAAAGGAAGCATATTCCATTACTCATGGTATCAATCTCTCCTATCCCCGATCTGCTTTTTTTTCCACAATATTCGATATTCCCTGCCTTGGCTCAAGCAGAAGATTCTCCCTTTTATTCTACATGGTATTGGGCATGAAATCCTGCCAGTTCTACCTCTTTAGCATTTGCTGAAACTGTCCCCTCTTCTTCATCTTCTCTACTTCAGTTTAGGATCTCAGAAGTCTCTCACTACTGGTTCTTACTGGCATCTTTTCCCTCTTTAATCTTCTTTCAATGTTTTCTCATTGCAGCCCAGGTGATATTTCTGAAGTTAAAGCTATCATATCCCACTTTAAAATTCACACAGCTGCTTTCAGTTGCCCCAGGAGAAGGCCACAGTCTAAAGCTAACCCGTAACATTTGATCTACTTTATTGGGCCTCCACCTCTCTTTCTGGCCTCATACCTTCCCACCTTTCTTTTGTCCTATGCCCAGGCCACGCTGTACCACCTTCAATACAGCTTCATAAATGTTGTTGAATGAATTAATTAAGGCAGCAAGGCAGGAAGACAGGAAGGGAAGACAGAAGGAAGGGAGGAAGAGAGGAAGGGAGGAAGGCAGGGAGGAAGGCATGGAGGAAGGCAGGCTTGCTTCTAAGGGGAGCAGGGGATGCCAGGTGAAGAGAATTTGCCTTTTCATTTTAAGGCACCTCAGCCACATTTTTGTTTGTCCTGAGTCAGAGCATTAAAGGCCTTGCATTTATCTCTTTTACTAGGTTTCCAATCAGTTATGTCTTGGGGGTGTACATTTATCTCTGTCTCTTTTCCTCTTGAACCTGGAGGGCAATAGAAGCCGATTTGGTCTAAATGTCAGCTGTCATGAACGGGACATTTGAGTGCACAGCCAGAGCTGAGTGATATTTTTCTGTGAAGATTCCTTTATATAGGAGAGTGTATTTAAATCACAGTTCTCATTTAGAGGATTATTTTGCTGCCAACACCAGCAACCAACAGCTAATAATGCGTAGTGGTCATTCTTTGTACCAGTAAAACAAAGTACACTAATCCATTAAAAATAGCATTGAGCTTAAATCCATAATAATCATCCAAGAAAATTACCAGTTACCTAGTAATTATACTAGACTGAAAGTGTCAATCTTGCTAAGTGAGTAAGTGTGGTTTAGGTATTCCTTAATCTACTCGTATCTATTCATAAATAGATTTATTTCTAAATACAACATGTCTCCTTCCTAAAAATATGACTACTATGGTTATATAGCTCTGTGCGTTGTGCTCTGATGCAGCATAAATAGAAAAGTGACACTAATGCCAATACTCTTATATAATAACAAGAGTACTTTGGTTCATTCACTAAATATTTATTGAGTATCAGTTATATGCCAGCATAGTTCTAGGTAGATACAACAAATATTTGTTTAAAGATACAACAAACAAGTCAGGCAAAAATCTCCATGCTCATGGGCCTTATGGTATTATTCACAATTATACAGGAGGTTGCGAAGTACTTTCATATACATGCCTACTTCTGACATGTACAACTACATTATGAGGTATATACAGCAATTACCCTTCTCCTGAATTAAGAGAACCTAAGTGAAGAATGTCTTGATGACTTAAACGAGGACACATAACCAGTAATTAGTAGATCTGGGATCAGAATCAAGGTCACCTGATGCTAGTGCCAGTGTGGTTTTTTCACTCTCCCACTTTTCCAGTGGCAATCCAGTTCCTCAAGCCAGTAAACCTCCTACATTACACAATAGGAGTGAAGATAGCTAAAGCAGCTCCACCACCAGGAGACCCACTGTTCTTCTACTGACTGCTCTTTCTTTATACCTATGTTGACTTTTTGCTCCTTTCTTTGGCTCCTGTTTTGTGTCTTTTTCTACATTTCCCTTTTTGTATCCAGATAGCATCCTTGAGCAACTGTTCATTCAAGGATGGAAGTCCCTATTGCATGTATCCTCTCCAATATACTCCGCATCTGATGACTAAACTAATGTGTCTAATAATATGCCCTTGGATAAAATGACTAGAGGTGGGATTTTATTTGTATTAATCGGGACAAGGGTATGGTTCAGTTGATATGGGAGAGATAAAATAAAACTTAACATATTTATTTTTATATTTTATTTTATTAATAACACACATGACGGGCAGAGGGAGGGGGCAGTTCCTTGTCCCCGTTCACTGTGTTTCTCCCTGGCTTCCTTCTTTTCTCACCACTGGGTTTGGCTTATTTTATAGGGTTCCTGCCTTGTGCAGCCTCTAGGACTGTCTTGAATGATGAATGATTGCCTGAGATGGGCCATAGATCAAGGGGAGAAAATAGTATCAGGAAATGTACCGCTGCTAGTGAAGTTAGATGAAGGAGAGTTCAGAGAGAATTATGCTCATGTTAAGAGGGACAGAACTGTATCCTCTAGAGGTTAGAGAGGAGATTTCAGCAGGATGGTGGCGAGGGCGGAAGTGCCACAAAGACAGACTAAGATTTTCAGGTCCGAAGGCAACCCCATCTGTTATGACAAAATCATTTAGACAGTGGTTCTCAAACTTGAGCAACAGAATCACCTGGAAGACTTATTAAAATAGATTGTTGGACTCCACCCCCAGAGCTTCTGATTCAGTAGGTCTGATGGTGCTAGTTGAGGGACTTTGTTTTGAGAACTACCAATTTAGATGCTACAACTGTCAAATAGGGATAGTATATAAGCAAGGAGATGATACACACTTCTCTCTCCCTCCCATTCTGTCATGTAGTCACCCATGTAAATGGGGTATAATACAATAACACCTAACTTATTGAGTTGCTCAATCATACAGTCTCTCATAAATGGAGCTGACCACCAAGGGAGCTAAAGGGAGTGACCCTCAAGCTGAAAATGGCCCAGTGGCCAAGGGCACCTCTGAGGTCAGCCATAAATCGAGACTGTCAGTACCATCTGCACTAGCAGATTCCTTCCTTGTACAGCTTGCATTAGGAAAGGATGCTCCATGAGTGGCCGTGGTTCACAGTCACACGTGGGTGGATTGGAGAGGTATTATTCGTCCTTATTCTTCTAACAAGCAAAGGAACAGCTTTGGTTAAATGTCTAAAAGCTGTGATTTGATACTGTAGTAAATAAGATAAAATATACTGATATTAATTGCTTTTTGGTTATTTTTGATAGAAAAAAAACAATGCATTCATTTGTGTATAATAAGTAACACTTATGAGCACTCGTGAGCATTTTTGCATGTATAACATATTTATCCTTACGACAACCCAATAAGTTAAGTGTTATTATTATTATTATTATTATCTCTTTTTATAAATGAAGACTCTGAGGCACAGAGAATTTAAATAACTTGCCCAAGGTAAGTAGCAGTGGCAGGATTAGGACCAAAGCAGTCGGATGACAAAGCCTGGACTTACTTTGAATGATATTAGACAGTTCTGTGCTTATTACCTGAGCATGGGCCTTTCATGCACCTTAACAAAATGGTTCCTAAGTTTTAAACCAAACAGACCACTGAGAAAGCTACCCAGAGTTGGCCAAATTCAAGGTCAAGGGCACAGCCCTCCACAAGACTGCTCTCACTTCAGACAAGAGCCTGGACCTTTTGCGGGGTGGTGTTTCGTAGGGCCGCCCTCACTGGTGACTAGTTCACTACAAATCTGGGGGTCCCTATGGACTTCTTGAATTTTGCTAATTCACTAGAATGACTCACAGAACTCAAGAAAGTGCTCTACTTAACAATTACAGTTTTATTATAGCAAGAGCATGCAAATTGCAATCAGACAAAGGAAGAGGTACATAGGGAGAAGTATAGGAGAGTTTCCAATGTGACGACTTCTCAGGGATGTGTGACCCTTTCCATATCAAAGTGTGAAAATACTCAAAGAGCTGCTAAGCGGGGCAGCTCACTCAAGCTTTGGTGTCCAGAGTTTTAACTGGTGTTTCTTTGCATAGGCATGATGGATGAAATCGATGGCTATGTGGTTGAACTCAATTTCCAGTCCCCTTGCTTCCCTGGAGGTAGGGCTGCTATTGTGATTCAGAGCCTTGACCCTCTTAATCACAGGCTGGTCTTTCTGGTGTGGCCTGCCCCTTTGCCTGAGTCACCTCATTAGCATAAACTAATCAGGTGTGGTCCAGGGACCCACCATGCATAACAAAGATACTCATTCACAAGGGAAATTCCAAGGGTTTAGAGGTTACCTCCCAGGAACCAGGGACAAAGGCCAACTAAATTCTTCATCACACAAAAGCTCAGCACAGGAAGGTGGTGAACAGGGATGTCTGTTCAGAGGTGAATTTTATGAGATCTTTTAAGTCAGCAGCACTATTTCTGTTATAGGTAATAGTCTCACTGTCACAGAAAGGGGAAGAATTTTCTCCTGGTATTTCTGCAAATAACCAAGCACTAAGTCAGGAAAAGTACAACTGGAGAGAATGTCTAAATTAGGAGGAATCCAGGGGGCTCTAAGTGATGGAGGCTGCTGGTGAGCACAGCACCGCAGTTTGCAATGAATTCACTCGCAGACAACTCAAACCTAAACCTCATAGCAAGGGGAGCGCGTATCTGCTGTGTGAATTGAGGACCACAGAACTCTGCAGTTGTGAAGCTTTTATGCACCCAAGATGTAAATTACAGTGCTTGTGAATTGAGGTTGGTTCACATGTAAATGAGAAGACGCTTGAGTTAACCAAGTCTGCCTTTGAAAAGAATTGATATCGAGGAACTAAAGACTGTACTGAGATACTTGCAAATAATAGAGAGAGAGCTGTTCTAATTCCAAGGGACTTCTAGAACGAAAAATAATGAGGGGCGGCTGAGGGAGGATAGGGTAAGACATCAGAAGAAGCAATCTTCCATGAAAATGTGCCTGTATGACATTAATATATGTCTCTCCAAATAAGAGCAAGCAAATGAGAAAATAGCAAGGAGGTATAAACAAAGGCTTGAGTTCTGAAGGAAAATGTGTTATGCATGGATGGAGCCTTTTATCTACAGGGCTGGCTGTTTTATTTTACAGGGCTGGCTGTTAAAATATGCACATTACACACTTGTGTTTATAATTCACTCGAAACATGGAATTTTCTATTATGTTCAAGCCCTCTTTTCTCTGAATTTGAAGCCCCTCAAATCTGATGAGTAAAATCAGGATTTCCAGTAGGAAGGAGGAAGAGATGAAGTTATGCTTAATGTGGCCTGACCATATACATCTGAGTACCCTGGATGTTTGTCACATTAATTGGTTCTGCCTTCTCCCTGGTATGCTCCCTTTACCCTTCACTTACTAACTAGAAGTCTGAGAGGGATGGGTTTTTTGATCACTATGGAAGCTTTTAAACTGTTGAGCTCCTCCCTTCAGGTCCAGTGCCACTAGTTTAGGCAACATAAACTGGTACACAATAACAATTTGTAGACTTTTGAAATTGTCTACAATAACAATTTGAAAAAGACTTTTTCTTTTTTCCATTTTTTTTAAATAAAAAAAGATTGATTTCTATTCAGATGCAACAACCAGCTGTGTTTGTAACATGACAGCCCTGGGTGATAAGGAATTTAAAATGTCCATGGATGCTGAGTGACACTTTATGTCGTGGCACAGCACCCTTTGCTCTGAAATCAGTTGCCTCAGATATAGAGAAGGCAGCCACTACTATGCCTCCAGAACTCATTTGTGGGCTTTGAGGCTTAATTCTCCTGTCTGTTGAATTCTCTTTTTGTAGGTCTGTCACTATTAACTAGAGGCAAAACCAGGACGGTAAGATAAGACATCAGAAGAAGCAATCTTCTATGAGAATCTGCCTGTATGCCATTAATGTATGTCTCTCCAAATCAGATACATATATTATTGGCAAGAAGGAAGATATTTCTCTGGGAGGCATGGATATCAATCCAGAAAGAAAAGCTCTAAAGAAAGCTACTGTTTAACAAAGCTGGATATGATGCAGAGGGAGGGGGACGAGGGTAGTAAAAGGAAAATGAACTTTTTGTATCTGCCCAGTCCTAGATTTGTAGCCCTGCTTTGTGCTTAATAGTCTGGGGCAAGTTATTTCACCTCTCCAAGCCTCTGTTTACCCATCTGTAAGATTGGGGTGATGATTAGTTCTATCTTCTAGGGTTGTTTGAGGATTAAATAAGTGAATATATCTGCAGTTCTTGAATAACAGTAGGTGCCCCCCTCCCAAGCAAATGTTGAATATAAAGTAAGTATAGTTCTAATGCAAAATTCAAGCATGCAAATAATTATCATTGACTTTAATGATAATGCCTGTCTTGATGCCTGTCTTGAAAAAGCACTCTTGGATTTCCCTTTACTCATACACTTCTTCCACACTTCTGACACCTGGTGTCTGCAAGGGTTTTCCACACATTAAGTACTTCTGTGACACACGCTGGGTGTCTTACAATTCAACTCAGTTCTGACACTATCTACGTAGAGTTATCATCTGATCCCATGAGTCAAAGGCTCAATCTTATAAAGGCCCCTACTTAATGCCAATGTCAGGTTCCATTTCTTACCCACTGGCTATAAATCAGGGTTACCACAACCCTTTTCTGTTTTATGACTTGCTGGAATGGCTCACAGAACTCAGGAAAATACATTTGCTGATCTATAATAAAAATATATAGTAAAAGATACTGATGAACATCCAGATGGAAGAGATGCATAGGGAAAGGTGTGGGAGAAGGGGCTTCTCTGGGTGCATCATCCTCCCAGAACCTCCACATCTTCACAACCCTGAATCTCTCCAAACCCTGCACTTTTGGTTTTTTATGGAGGTCTCATTACCTGGGCATGGTTGATTAAATCACTGGCCATTGGTGATTGATTCAACTTCCAGCCTGCCTCTTCTCCCCAGATGTTGGGAAGAGTGGGAGTGAGACTGAAAGTTCCAACCCTCTAATTATATGGTTGGCTCAGCTGACAACCAGCCCCCATCCTTAGGAGCTTTCCAATAATCATCACATTAACATAAACTCCGGTGTGATTGAAAGGAGCTAGCTATGAATAACAAAAAACGCAGATCTCACCTTTATTGCTCTGGATCTATTTTAGGAGCTGGGAACAAAAGATGCCCCTATAGCTCTTATCATTTAGGAAATTACAAAGGTTCTGGTACCTATGTGCTGGGAACCATGGATAAAGACCAAATATGCATTTCTTGTTATAAAACACACCATCACAATACCTAATTTATCTTATAAGCTGTCAACTTTGTGACCTGTTGTTTCAGGGATCATAAAGTCCAGCTGAGCACATTCATTTATTACTATGCAGAGTGCCATTTGGCTGTCTTTCCTTGACATCCCCAGCTGAAGGCCATTCCGTGGTTGCATGGAGTGGGTTGAGCAGCCACACTTCATGATTGTGCCCAACCAGACCACTGTCCTCTATGCCAAGCCCTGGGAAGGCTGAGGGGGCACATTCAATCCATCTGCCGAACACGCTGCCCCAGAAATGGCAGAGGGGCCACCACATGATGCTGAATGCACCCAAGTGTGTGTTTGCTGACCTATGAAAATGCCATCTTTCAAGAGGAGGCAGGCAGCTTGTCTGGAGCTGTAAGTGGCTGCCTCTCTACCCTTTCCTGTCCCTCCGTGGGAGAGAGGGACCTTTGAAGGGGTGGGTGATAGACTGATTTGAGCTTGCTTTGTTTATGAGCACAGCTTGTCCAAACTCAGATGATTGTTCAGGAAGCCTTGAAATGGTTTTCGATTTAACATTTCGTTTTCCATTATTCACTTCTGCCAGCAGTTATTTTTAACCAATAACGCCACCTAAAAATGCCTCAGAGTTTGAAATAGATTGCTAAGTTTTAGATGCCTCCTAGTGAACTTACACTGAAAGAGTAACCAGACTGACATACTGCATATTCCGTCACAAATCTAGCCATGCAGTGTTTTAAATAGCATGCGTACCAGCTAAGAATCATGTCAGGTTTTTCTCTTTCCTTTCTTTCTTTTGCGGAGACAACGTGAGCTAAGATGGTAAGAGTCTTTTCCTTTCCAAGTTCAGATTAACAGAAGAAAAGCATACACATTTATGTAATGTAAGTTTTACTTGACATGGGATCCTTCATAAGGAAATGAAGAAACAGTAAAATGTGAGTGGTTTATGCTAGATCGAATGAAGACTGGAAAGTCATGTAGGAGTATTTCAGGGTAAAGGGTACGAGGTAAGCGTAGAAAACTGGAGGAAAATGGTCAAGGCCTGTCTGTCGGATTCTTCTTAGAGTCCCATTGTCTTCTAAATATAAGGAGGACACCTTCACCTAAAGGTTTTATGGCCTGTTTCAGGGAAGGGCAAGGAGATATTAAAGTGACCTTCCTGCTTCTGCTGTTTTCTCAAATCCTTTCATGTTAAAATATTCAGTATGTCAAAGTACCATATTTGTGGATGTCTTGAACTTACTTCTTTCTTTCTTTCTGGACCTGTCATCACCATTTTCAATATAAATAATACAAATATTATACATTCTGTCTTAAACTTTCTCTTTTACTACTTTGCATATTCCCCTACTCACAGAATGACCGTTCTTTGGCATGCTTTCTACTTCATCATTCTTGCTAATTCATGGATCTTTTTTACTCACTTTTTTAACCATCTTTTAATAGCATCCTTACCTATCTTAAATTCCAAGGTCTGTTTTCTAATAGGACTCTTGCTAATACCCATAACTTCCTTCCCTCTTTGTATTTTTGTCACCTCCGTGGGATAAAATATAAACTCTAGAGCAATGGTCCCCAACCATTTTGGCACCAGAGACTGGTATTCTATGAGAATCTAATGCCTGATGATCTGAGGTAGAGCTGAGGCCGCGATGCTAGTGCTGGGGAGCTTCAATCGCTGGCCTGCCACTTTCCTCCTGCTGTGAGACCTGGTTCCTAACAGGCCACCCACCAGTACCAGTTTGTGGCCCTAGGGGTTGGGGATCCCTGCTCTAGAGGAACACACTATAATGCTTAACTCATGGTGGTTCCTGACCAGTGGAGTGCTAATATGGAAAAGTCACACATCACAGTAGATAATATGACTGACTACTACTTATGGTCACTAACCTCGAAGAGACCCTTAACACTACCTGGAAACCCTTCTTCTTTTTTTTTTTTCTTTTTAGCGCATACTCTCAAACTTTACAATGAATATTTCAAATTGCCTACAGTGCTTTCAAATCTCAATTGCCACTCTTTCCCTTTCCTCTTTGTACTTCATAGCCAAATTAGTAGCCATCAGAATGCAATATCAAGCCTGCAACTAAGGATTGATAATGCTAATATTATTAAGCCTGAAAACCTATGACTCAGTACCTCCCCTCTCCTTCCCACTTCCTGTAGAACAGAAGAGCAGCCCCTCCTTAAAACTACTAATGACCCTTCCACCTAAGCTTTGTATACTATCCTTCTGCTTTCTCTAGAACCTTAAACAATCGTTTCTGTCTTATTATAGTCAACATCTTTCTTTCAACAGGAACTTGTAAATTGTAATAGAAATTTTTATTCCTCTCCCCATACCAAACTAATAATGCTCTCTCATTTTTCTGATGGCCCAGTTGCTCATGGGAAAATCCCCAGACTCTTGTTCTTTTTCTTTCACAGCCACGCAATCCATCAGCAAGTCACATTGGCTTTACATTCACTAAGTTAAGTCTGATCTAAAAATTTCTATTACAATTTACAAGTTCCTCACCACGTCACTGCTGCATCTTCCTGGCACAAACTATAGCAATAGATATCCAAGTGGCCTTACTGTTTTTTTGTTTCTTTTGATCTCTCATAATCCATTTCCACACAATGAGGAGACTGATTGTTTTAACGTTTAAATAAGATCATTCCACTCCCTCTGTTAAAAACTCTATCATACATTCTTATTGTGATTAGAATAAAATTCAGTCTTTTCTGTGGCTGATGAGCTGTGCCCACCTGTCAGGTTTTATTTTCTACCAATTCCCCTCATTTACCAGGTAATGGCTATCATTCAGCCTTTGAACACACCAAGTTATGTTTTTCTGCCTCAGCGTCCCCTCTGCTTCTCATGCTCCTTCTTATCCTTTCAGCCTCTATTGAAATGTCATCTCCTCATAAAGGTCTTTTTCTAACTGCTCTATGTAATTATCACTCCACCTCCAACATCACTTTGTATCATTTTCTTCACATCATTTATCATCAACTAAAATCAATGTTGTTTGCTTATTGCTTATTTCTGTTTACCCCAAATAGATGGCAAGCTCAATAAGTATGGGGATCTGGCCTGTCTTGTTGTTGCTATTCTCTAGTGCTTAGTGTTTGTTAAGTGAAAGAAAGGATGGACAAGAAACTGGATGCTTCTTATAAATATTTAAAGCTGTTTAAGTTTGTGCCTTCTCAAAGGCAAAACAAAACGAAAATAAACAAGCAAAAAACTTCACTGCCTCTTTCTAGCAACTCCCACCAGTTACAGCTCTATTTTCTCTTCCCCATCTTATATTCTACACATTCACAACTTCTAAACCCTTTCTTTCCCATTGTCTTTTGGACTGCATAAGTACTCAGTACCACTTTGGAAGAGAAATGAGGAGTACATGTGAATCTTTCTTTGCCAACTGTTTGCCCCTCAGATGAAATGCTGACAGATTTTACAATAAACCATATATCAGAAATATATTCTTCATTGCCCAACAAAGCTAGAAAAATGAACAGACAGCTTACCAATGTTTTTCTCCCTGGGGCAGTATTTTAGGTGGATCCTAGATCTATGAAGAATGGAATAGAGTTAAACCAATTTTTTCTGCATATTAAAAAAAAACCTCTTGACTACTTTTAGGCTCGTAAGTTAGCCATATGCATCTACACACATGGGCAAGCTGTGTGTGTGTGTGTGTGTGCGTGCATGTGTGTGTACACGTGTAATCAGAGCCATCAGTATTGATCAATAGAGACAGTGATGTGAATGGTCTTAGGGATCAGGGAAAGATTATATATATTTTCAGGGTCAAACAAATCTCTAAGTATTCTCTCAAGTTATAGCAAATTCTACCTTGCCTGGAGTTTTATCAATAGGAGGCCTTTGTTAGCCCCCAGATCCCACACAGCTCTGGTACAATAAGAACTTCAAATCCTACCCTAAGGTAAAGTGATGGGTTAAACTATTTTCTGAATCATTTCTGAAAGAATAAGCAATATAAAATTTTAGTGTATGATCCATATAATTATTTGAAGATTGATAATTCTGTGTTTGGTGTACATTGTAATTCTATATAACTCAAATATTTGATTCATGAAAAAGAAGAGGAGGAGGGGGAGGAGGAGAAGGCGAAGGAGAAGGAGAAGGCGAAGGAGAAAGCCCTGCTGCTGCCAAATAACAAAGGATTAATTGTTTTGTTAGGTCAATTCAATATTTCTCTGGAGCATGATATTTTACCATACTGGTTTACTAGTTCTACAGTTCTTCTATAGTTAAAGTGAGCTTTTATCATGATCAAAACTTGTCACAATCATCATATTGATGCTAGTGCCTAAGCTACTTCTGGATAAGTTTTCTTAAGAATCTGAAGGAGTCACTGTGGACCTTCTAAATGGTGACTTATTACTATCTTGGGCCCTGGGACAAGCTGCCTGTTAAGTCTATAGTCTCCTGTGGCGGGAGAAGTCAGAAAGCTCTTTAAGAGGTAGAGGGCCCTCAAAAATGCTAAAAGTGTTGGGAGATCTTTGCAGATACTTTTTAATATACATGTATATAAATACTTTGAATGTATGATTAAAAAAAAGGAGATTACTTGAAAATCTTTTCTCAAGAACCGTTTTCCTAAAATACCTTGTCTGTTATCGTACCGTGTTGTTACTAGAGCGTAGGTTGGGGAATTGTTTGGGAGTCTGTTTATACTGTGTTTTCTCCATGCTGAAAACTATCAATCAGCTACTATCCATTAAAAAAATTTTTTTTAATCAAACTATAGATGGAGAAATAAATTTAACTTCTCCATTTCATGACATTTTATGGGCACATTATTTTCTCACACTGGAAAAATTAAACTTTTCTTAAGATTAAATTGCAATATTTATTGCTACCCTTCATTTTGAATCGTTCTGAAGTATGCTATACCTGTGCTCCTTTGAAGGCATTTCTGCTGGGTAAATTATAATAGCTTTGAGTTAAAGAAATTGAGAAAACATAGTGAAAATTAATGAAGAAGAGCGTCAAAGGAACAGATTAAGTTAAAATGGAACTTCTCATGTAGGAACAACTTTCTCATTACTGGGAATCATAGAAAAGATGAGATTCAGAGGAGATTTCAGAGGAAAGATAAGATTCAGATAAAAGTAAGGCCAAGCCTTATAATAAAATCTGGAATGTTTCAAGTAATTGGATTTAAGAGATTCATCTACTCAGAGCAGAAATGGGTGATGTAAACAGATGTGGAGCATATGGAGAAATTTGGATGCCCAAAGATTTGTGATTGTGCCAGGTCACTGACCACAATCAAAGTGGCTAGGAAAGGAGTGACTGTGAGAATCCTAGCTCTCAAAATTCCAAAAGCATTGACTGACACCACTAGGATTTTTTATTTATTTATTTATTTATTTATTTATTTATTTATTTATTTACTTACTTACTTACTTACTTATTTATTTATTTATTTATTTATTTACTTACTTACTTACTTACTTACTTACTTATTTACTTATTTATTTACTTATTTATTTATTAACAGCCTTTATCTTTATTCTTTTCAATATCAGAGATACAACAGCCTTATGTTTGGAGATCATGCATAAACTTTCTCTGTTCGCTACCTAAAAAATAAAATAAAATCACTATATTCTAAGTAAATAATGCTCAGGCTTAAGCCTCAGTTTGATATGAAAGTTTTATTAGCAAACAGAACATGAGTAATCTTTGCATAGGAGATATTCAGCAATTATTTATGGATGAATGAAGACAATAATTTTAAGACATAGAAAGCTAAACAGTGTAAACTTTTCTTAGTTCCTATGAGGAAATGTACTGATAGTCAGGATGTCCTGGAGGAAATCCACAAAAATCAGGAAAGGAACCTGTCAGGAGCATTGAGAGACTGGTAGATCCATCCTTTCACCCTCAGACAGGAGAATTCAGAAATAATGCTGCATATTCCAGGATCTGCTGCTTTTAAAGACATATGGGAAGGGAGATTTCACAGCTTGGTTTAATGACCTGGTCAAGGCCATTAACAGCCTTCAGAGATCATTCTTTATAGCTAGCATTTACCTTTATTTTTAGTACTTCATTAAACGCATACTTATTAAGGATCTTCTCTCTGTCAGGGACTATGTTAGTTGCTGGGGATACACTGGAGAGCACACCAGTAGAGCTCTTGTATAGTAACAGGGGATTAAAGTCAAAAGAGCTGCAAGTCTCTAGGGAACCCAAAGACAACAGAGAACATTTCTTAAAAAAAGGACACTGGAGGAAATTTTAACCTCTGACACTACAACTAGAGCAAATGGTAAACACAGCTTAACTCCTAGCCAGATACATGTAAAACCTCACACTAAAGATCTATCTACCTCGGTTTCTTTTAATTGATAAATTATATCTAACTTTCAACAAAAAATTATAGGATATACAAAAAACAGTCTACAATGCAATCATTATAACCAGTTTCAGATAAAGCATGGATTTTGGGATTATCACACTGGGAATTTAAAATTAATACACTAAGGACTCTAATGGAAAAAGTTGACAACATTCAAGAACAGATGGATAATATAAACAGAGAAATGGAAACTCTAAAAAAGGATCGAAAGGAAGAACTAAAAGTCAAAAGCCCTGGAATAGACATGAAGAATGCCTTCTCAGAGTTCATCAGTTGTCTGGACATGGCCAAGGAGAAAATCACTGGGCTTGAAGATGTGTTGATAGAAACTTCAAAACTGAAAGGCAAAAAGAAAAAAAGTAAAAAATATGGATCAGAATATCCAAAAACTGTGGGGCAATTACAAAAGATGTAACATACATTTAATGAGAATGCTAGAAGAAAGCGAAAAAGGAACAGAATAAATACTTGAAGTAATAATGGCTGAGAATTTTCCAAAATTAATGACAGACATTAAACCATAGATCAAGGAAAGTCAGAGAACACCAAGCAGAATAAGTGCCAAAAAATCTAAACCCAGGCACACCATATTGAAACTTCCGAAAACCAAATACAGAAAGAAAATCTTGAAAGAAACCAGGGGAAGAGTGTGAGACACCTTACCTGTGGAGTAGCAAGCATAAGAAATAGAATAGACTTTTCTTCAGAAACTTTGCCAGCAAGAAGAGAGTGAAGTGAAATATTTAAAAGTGTTGAAAGAAAAAACAAACTTCAGGAAACTAGAATTTATATGCAATGAAAAGATTCTTCAAAAGTGAAGGGGAAATAAAAACTTTTTCAAGTAAAACTTGAGGGAATTTGTTGCTAGTAGGCCAACCTTACATGAAATGTTAAAAGAAGTTCTTTGGAGAGAAGGAAAATAATATAGGTCAGAAACTTGGATCCATATAAAGAAAGGAAGCATTAGAGAAGGAATACATGAAAATAAAATAACATCTTTTATTTTTCTCATCCTGGACTGATATAACAGAAAACATTTTGTTCAAACTAATAATAGCAGCAATATATTTGGGGATTAGAACTTATGAATAAGTAAAATGAATAACAACCATGTTATAAAGTACAGGAGAGAGGAATTGGGAATACTCTTATAAGGTACCTGTACTACCCATGAAGCAGTATAGTGTTAGTTGACAGTGAACTTTATTAGTCACAAATGTATTTTGCAAACTATAAAGAAAACATTAAAAAAGTTTTGAAGAAATATAATTGATATACTAAGAGAAGAGAAAATATAGAATCACATAAAATGCTCAGAGTCAGAAAAGGCAAAATAACAACAAAAAAAAAGAAAACAAAAAAGGAAAAAAGAACAAAGGCAACAAATAGAAAACAGTTATAAATATAAATGTAATCAATATTAATCCAGCTATATCAATAACCACTTTAAATCTGGATGTTTTAAATATACCAATTAAAAGACAAAGACTGTCAGAGTGAATACAAAAAATAAGACCCAACCATGTATTGTGTATAAGAAACTCACTTTAAATCTAAAGACACATATTAAAAGTAGAGGAAGGGAGAAAAATACACCATGTTAACACTAATCAAAAGAAAGCTGGAGTAGCTATATATTCATTTTAGACAGAGGAGACTTCAGAGCAAGGAAATTATAATAACCTCTCAAAATTATCTTTTCTAGCTTTGGTATCAGTTTCTTTAACTTATTATTTTTATATTCTATTTTCAAGTGTGTTAGTTTAGCACAGAATACCAGGCACCAATTATCAATCCCAAGGGAGTTAAGTACTGTGTACTGGTTACCAGTCCCAGGAGAGAACTCTAAACACTTGCACCCATTGCATCTTTGTATTGGAATCACCAAGGAAAACACAGCACTGGATGAAACAGTACTGGATGAAACAATGCTTTACTTTCATAGAGAAGAGACAGAGCAAGATCAGCTTCAAGTGGGTATTAGCCCCATAGCCAGTAGGTCTCTCCCTGTGGCTAACACAGGGCAATTGGCCTACATACACCCTTCTTGTTCCACAGTGGAGGAAACCCTGTGTCCTTTCCATGGAGGACAGATATAACAGTAGGGTTGGTCAGGTGCTATATGCCCGCCCCCCTCCACTTTAAACAGTGACGAAAGAGAGTCATTGAGCCTAACATAAGTAAAGATATCCCACACAAGTCGATAAGCCTAACACAGGCTGTGCAGGCTCTTTATCTATTGGTAAGGATGTGCTCCAGGCCCAAGGCGCATTCTTATATAGCTGAGTGGACTTCAAAAGACTGCGTGCATGAGACTGCCTGTCGCAACAATTAACTATGTTTCTAACTTTCCTCCCTAAATTCTTCATATTTTAGAGCCCATAATTAAAAATTGGTTGTCCAATACCATTTAATAATGCTGTGCAATTTTACTTATTTAAAAATTATATTGTCTCTCTTCCATGCTGTTGCTGTAGCTGTTAATATACTAAGTGCCAATGTTATCTGTTAAATATCTCCAGTGTTCACTGACTTGTTTAGTTGTCATTACTCAGCATAGTGTAATATATTTACTACAAACAATGAAGCAAAAATGCAATTAGTTAAATTAATCAAACCCTTCTATATGCATATCGTTTAGTTTTCATAAGAGACGGATACCAGTTTATTCTCATTGTACTCATGGGGAAACCAAGCCTGAGAGAGGCTGCTGCAGAATTTAGCCAAGGCTGCTAAGTGGCAAAGTTGGGGCTTCAACTCGGCTACGTTAAACTCCAGAGCCCAAATACTTAATCACTACACCTTACCTTCTCTTTTTATAAAATATATTAACATTGCAGTAATGTTCTGCAATTGGGATCATGCACAATTGGGTTCATGCACAGTTTTGTTTTCTGCAGCTAGTCTATGTTCTTGGAATATTTTAGCTTCCAAGTGAATTGTTTTTATTTTCCCTTGATTATTTATATTTCTCAATGATTATACTTGTGTTTTTTATCTTTACCTTAAAGATGTTTGGTCTCCTAAATTTTCTTCTATTAATTCAAGCTCTTATTCCCTCTACACACCAACCAGTGTAAGTAAACCTTTCTCTTAGAGCCTTTCACTTTCAACCACATCTCACATGATTTGGGTTTGAAAAAGGACTATCCGGTTATTTCCAATTGGGATCATGCACAACTGAGGGGAGACAGTTTATTTACAATATCGGGTGTCTGTTTTAATTGTAAACAAATAATTAAATTTTTAAAAAGTAGAGTAGTTTAAGAGACGCCTAATCTATGTCACTTACTAGCTATGAAAATTTAATATGAGATATATTTAGAAGTCACTTGGTACAGAAGGTATTTGTGTTAGATACTTCTAATTTGGTATCCAGACTCTTCTTCCCAAACAGGTGCATTAAGTTATTAGTTGACTTTTAAACTCACAGTTCTCTTTTAGGAACTCTACCAGCTCTTGTCTCAGATAATGCTGAGCATCAGTCAGCTGATTGTATTGCCAGTACAGTTCTGCATTGATATAAAACAGGAACTAATGGTATTTACAATGTGCTACTTCTGGTAGGTACTTTGCTAATGTCTTCTAATCAAATGATGAGCTGTAACTGAAGTGCATTTCTGTGTAACTGTAGCATTCTGTGGGTGCCATTATAGGAAATTACATTTTTAACCACGAAAGAGTAAAATGACTGTACAGAAAAGCAGCATTTAGCATCTAGAATATTATTACTTTTGTGAAATAGAATTACAGTATATGTGCAATTAAAGAGTCTAGACTTGACATTAAAAATCTCCATCAAGGTTATTATCTGTTGTGTTCAGAGACACATTTTTGTTTCAAACCTGTGGCTGTTCCAGCTGAGCCTCTCAGGCGCAACTTTATCCATAATCCCATATTGATGAGCTTGTTACAGCACCCCAGGAGGAATGATTTATGCTTACTGTATCAAAAGTAGCCATCACCTATTGGCAGGGATGGGACATAAAGGGAAGAGTTGCAGAGGAGGGTTCTAAAGCTGCTGGAAAGGAGGGAGGTGCACTGACCAGATAGCAGGTGTGCGGTGAGCACTTGCTGGTTGGCAAATGCAATTAGAAGGAAAATAACAGTGCCAAAAAGGAGAAAAGGTGAGCTAATAAAAGGAATCAAGGACAAAGTGGTGGTTTTAATGATTTAATCTTATTCTCTCCTATTTATTCTAGAATAAAAATTCTTGTATTAATAGAATTTTACAGTTCATACAACATTTAACATTAGTTGTTTCTTTGAGGCTTCATCACCAGACCTTAAAGTGGATGGTGTGTTTTACAGATGCTGATGGCCAGTAGGGTGAACTTTTTGTACCACACCAGGTGTTGCTTTGAATCTGAGGCAGTTCTAAATCTTACCTCTGAAGTTTTCTTCTCACATTTCCCCACAACCACAACATAACTCGGTTAGTTTAATATAAGGCTTATAAATGATAAGAAGGAATAAGTGACCAAAGAATTGGTCAACAAAGTTACTTGTACCCAAAGTAGAAAATAAATATGGATTTATCCTATTCAATAAATATTTGGCTAAGGTTAATAAAAGCATTAATATTAAAAATTAGTAAAATGTTTTTTATTCAAATCTGAGTAAAAAGAAAATATAAACCATCAATTTACCTTCAATATTTTTTCTTATTTGAAGATTTAATATTTAACTGTTGGAGGTAAACATGGAATTTTTCACTTCTTCTTTGAAATAATTCAAAAATGCAACTAGACTTAGTGCCTTGATAAAAGAAGGCTTGAGAATACAGTGTTTCAAACTGTCTCTTTGTGTAGTGTCCCCGAGTACTCTTTTTACCCCAAGGCTCTCTGAGTACCATTCTGAAATGCAGGCTGGATGAGAGGTATCCATTTTTTTTGGAAAGTAGGAGGAAGGAGATGGTGAAAGAGATGAGAAAATTCTGGCATGACATTCAACTATAGGTTGATCTATTTAGGCAGATCTTTTTAGGAAAGTATGCATAGGGAAGCCGATCAGCAGATTATCTTCAAAATGATCACACCTGTAAACCATTTTAAAGTTTCTGTGGGTACACTAACCCAGTTGGAAGACCATTGGATTATAAAATGAATATAAGCGTGGTCAACGTTTTGCAACTTTGCAGTTAATAAACATCTTGAAGAAATAAAGTCTTTCTTCTCAGGGCATTAAATATGTATTGATTGAATATAATGCTTATAACTCTAATTTAATTCATGCAATATTTACTACTATCTAAGTTGCATAGAACAAGCAATACAAACCAAAATGAAAGAGGCCTGACGATTTATATTATTTAAATAGTGCTTTAGCATCTAAATCATGCCAAATGAAAAATAGATAAATATCTCATTATATTATTTCTAAATTGGTACTTTGTTATAGCTCTGAAGACTATTTTTAAAATAAAAATAAAAAAGGGAAATTTCAAGATGTGTCAACAGTGCAATTAAAATATGCAACAAAAAAAGACTGAAAAAACTAAAAAACCTGAGTGTGATTATTTATGTAGTATAAAGGAAAAACAGTTTGAGGTGGTTAACTCATTTATATTTCTGTGGTTTTCAAGATGCTTTACAGAACATTTTTCCAGATATAAAGGACTTGTGCTAGATCTGAATTCTCTTATATTGAGTACCTGCTACGTGCTGGTTAACACTGCTGGGTGCCTAAGACATGATGAGGGACTTGTTTGGTATTAGAAGACTTGGTTCACATCTGAGCCTCACCATATGAGCCCTGTTACCTATGAGGGTCTCTCATTGTATCTGAGTCTCAGTTTCCTAATCTGAAAATTAGGAAATAACGATGTCTTTCAAAGTTGTTGCAAAAATTAAATTAAATTATGTCTATAAAATCCCTTGATAAAATACCATCAAATGTTGGTTATTGTTAGGATTATTCCCATGATCTTTCTTTACCAAGACTCTGAGCATCTTCTGCTTTACCCATGTTATTGAACCTTTTTAGCTTCACTGAGTCTTCAAAGTTTACTACATTAACGATGATGCTCTTTTCCACTGCAGGAATTTTCTCTTCTCCTTTGATCTTTGGCTGAGACTAGAGTAAACCCTATTCTCAATCCTAGATCACCTGCTGTCTGCTTTCTTTGTATGTGAGCTGCTGGGGCGGACACAGAACATGTGAATAACCCATCCAAGATGCTTAATTTTATGCTGACACTTGAATCTGTTCAAAAATCCTCTTTATTCATTTGTTTTCCACTGTATGTTTCTTTAAACCCTCAGTCTTATCTTCTCCCCTCCTTTTCAAAAGACTTTGCCTCATACTTTACTGAAAAAGTAGAAACTATCCAGTGACTTTACTTCACATACAGGGACCTACACTATGTCATATCATTTCTCTTTAGACCCTAATTGAGACCTTGTTCTTTATGGCCAACTTCTCAAATTTTCTCAAGCAAGTGAAATGACAAATAGCTCATTCCCTATGCAATCTAAATTTTTGACCAATGACTTTGGTGAAACCGCAGATGAGAAGGTCACTAATAAATATTTAAAGAATATTTAAAGAATCTCAGTGTTAAGTGAGACATTGAAGATCATGTAGTCTCGCCTCTTAGCTAATGCTAGGTAACATCTGTGATATTTGCACAAGTGTTTACTTAATCTCTACTTTATCTCTAGTGAAGGGAGGCTCACTGTTTCACAAGGCAGTCCATTTTAATTTCAAACAGTTGTGGATTTGAGAAGATTTCCTGTAACTTCCTGTAACTTCCTATAACTCCCGATAACTTCCACAAATGGCCTTTGTTCTGTTATCTGAGGCCTCATGTATGTCTCCCTCTTCTTTTATACTGAAATGAGATGGTCATTTTTAGACCTGCAGCAGATAAGTGAGAAGTTAGTAATTTATACCTTGCCGTACCAACAACTGTATTTGCATACATTTGATTCTAAATATTATCACCTTTATCAATATAAACATTTCAAAACAGAGTTTTGTAAATGATTTTTACATTTTCCTAAGTGAAGGGATATACATTTTTGTGGAACAGCTTGTTTCTTCAATGGCACTGTGCTTATTGCTTATGACACAGAAACAGAAAACGGAAGTATGAAGAAAGGGAGTGGCATGTTTTAAGGGAACAGCCATGGAGTGAGAGGACTTCTCAGATTATATTGAATGTTTTGGTAACAAGGGTCAATAATTTGAAGTCAATTTTTTCACTTTATAATAAATAGAAAGAGTCAAAAGAGCAGTCCAGAATTAAAAAATTTTAATTAATATATTTACATACAATAACTTCATCGTTGTTAAGTGTGCAATCTGATAAATTTTGGTAATTGTATATAATCATCAACCACCACCAAAATAAAGATATGGAATATATCCATCACCCTAAAGATTCTTCATGCCCCTTGCGGAAAATCCCCTCCTCAAATCCCCAAAATGAAGCAGCTATCGATCTGCCTTTCTGTCGCTATAGTTTTGACTTTTCTAGAATTTCATATAGAGTCCCACAGTACATTCTCTTTTGTATTTGACTGCTTTCATTTAGCATAATGTTTTTGAGAGTGATACATTTTTATTGCTGAATATTATTCTGTATGGCATGGATGTAGCACAATTTGTTTATTTACTCACCAGTTGAGGGAGATTAAAATTGTTCCAGTTTTTTTTTTATTATGAATAATCCTGCTTTGAACATTTACATATACATTTTTGTGCAACATATGTTTTTATTCCTACTGGATAAATATTCAGAAATGCAAATTGCTGGTTCACTCAGGAAATGTATGTTTAACTTTATGAGATTTTCCAAGGTGACTATATTTATTATTTTGCATTCCTATCAGCAACATATGAGAATTCCAGTTGCTCTGAATCTTCATCAACACTTGTAACACTTCAACACTTCATCATCACTGTAACTTGTTATTCTAGTGGGGGTGCAGTGGTACTTCATTGTGGTTTTAATTTGCACTTCTCTGATGACTAGTGATGTAGACCATCTTTTCATATTCTTCTTAGCCATTCATATATCTTGTGAGGTGTCTGCTCAAATTTTTTTTATCCATTTTCAAATTGGGTTCTTGTCTTCAAACCAGATTTTTGAAAGAATGTAAGAGTCTCTGAGTTCTCATGAATATCTTCTTATATGGAGGAAATAACAAATTTGGTAGGTAAACAGAGCAGAATTCAGTTCAGGAAGGAACAGAGCTGGGAGCTCATGAACCTCTTTTCCCAGTATGGCTGAGTGGTGCATCACTGTGTGCTGTGCACCAGTGATTTATTGATACCCATGGCAAGATACAAATGAAAGATTGAAACAGGGATAGATATCCTTTTTTTTTTTTTTTTTAACTATGAGGTCCAGACATAGATTCTTATTGAGCTAAGAGATAATTAACCACCTCTTTTTTTTTTTTTTTTACAGAAGTCTCTCTAAAATAGCATAAGGTAACTTTCAGACATATTGATGTGAGAGATGTTGACAAAGCTATATGGTGATAGATCTCAAAGCACAGAGAGTTTAACATAAGATAAATATTTCTCAGTAGTCATTAAATTTTATGTTAGAAGAAAGGAAATGTAGCACAAGTATTCTGCTTTTTTAAAGATTTAAAATGAGATGCTTATATACAAGATGATATAAAATAATGCAGTGGTAACAAATTTTCTTATTTTAGAGAGAAAAAAGATTTACACATTATTGGCTAATCTACAATAAATGTGCTGCCTAATACACATTTTTTTTTAACTAAGAAGTCATTACCACATAATATTTATTTAGGATCATTGTGAGCTACCCACAAGAATTACCTAATATAATCTCAATAATCCTGACAGTTTAATGGAGAAATATTGATGGTGGAGGGTGATGGATGAGTTGAAGCCCTGTGAAAGGAGCAACTACCCCTTGCATGATTCCACACTGAAATGGCACAGACAGAATTAATTTCATTAAGGTTCTGATAACTTAATAATAAAAGGGGCCCTTTACTTTGGCTGCCAGGATTCTCAATATTAAACTTAAGCCTCAACTGTAGTAGTAACTCAATGATTATATCTAATTCTTGGCAGAATTTTCTTTTCTTTTTTTCTTTTTTTTTTTTTGTTCCTTTGTTCTTTTTTCTTTTTAACTACTATTCTTTAAACTCTCTTTAATTTAAATGTTCTATCAGAATATTTCTATTAGAAATATATAATGTATATTAATTGTTTAGTTTTTATTTTAAGTGATCTCAAAGGTTTTTTGAAAGTACACAGGAACAATTAAAAATAGCTAAATAATAACAATGAAAAGAGATTTAGCATTATCAGCTATCAAAAAGCCAAAGCAAAAATTGATTTTCTTTAGCACCTATTTCTTGTGTCTATCCCCTGATTTCTCATGATAAACATTAGTATGGAGATGTTTACCATTTTATTTTATTAGGTGTTCAAGAAGAGCTATTCAGAGCTATAAATTAGAATCTGTGGAACTACTCTATTTTCACAAAGTTCAAAGGGCCCTTAATAAAAATATTACCTTGTAAAAACACGTTACAATATAGCCACCATGGTAGTGGTGATCTAATCTAATCTTCATAAAACCATTGAGTTATCATGATCACCATTTTATGGCTGAGAAAATTGAAGCTCATGAGCAGTATGTGTGTTACTCAAGGTGACACCACCGGTAAGTTTCAGAATAAGGATTTGAACCCAGTGCTGTCTGGCCACATTTTTCTCTACTGTACAAATGCTGCCTTCTTAAGGATGATTTCAGCCAACTAACCTCTCATTTCATAGAACTACATTTAAATTATTTGTGTAAGTGAGAAATTACTTTGTCTTCAAAGACAGCCCTACCATTTCCTTAGAGATGCATTCTGATCTTTAACATTCCCCTCAAAGGTATGAAATTTCTCCATACCTAAACTTATCTTTAATATGATCTTCCATGTTTTCTTTTCTCTTTTTTCTTTTCCTCAGTTGAGGGGAAGACACTCAGACACATTGACACATTATGGTAGACATAAGGGAAAATAAAATTCTCAGAACTTTAAGATACCAATACAATAAAAATTACTACACAATTTAATAACAATCCAATTGGGGATTTCAGAATAAGTTCCTAGTATACTCTAAGTTTGAATAGCTATCCTCATCTTTTGGAATCCAATGTTGCCATCAAATCCTATAAGAAAGAGATTTCCCCATTTCAAAGTTATATTTTCTCTATAATCAAAATAACCCTCAAAAAATTGGAAGTTGATAAAAATGACCTCTACCTTTATTGTTAGAATACAATTTAGTGCCCAGTGATATTTTATTTTCATATCTCAATTGAAATGAAATAATGATGTAATTATTAATTTTTCTAATTAATTGAAGGATTTAGCATGGCATTTTTGCATGTCCTATATAAGAGCATCTTTACTCCAATTCCCTCATTTCTCTTCTTCTTTTTTGTTTTAAGAAAAAAATTGAAATGCAACAAAAACATAAACTCCATTGTTAGCTAGTGTCATTGCAGCTCTGCTATGATGAGCTTATGACAAAGTTATAGTTTGATTTCCAAAGGCTGATTGTCCTGTGCTTGCCGATCTGAAAGGATTCAGTACCAAGCAAAGCTACTCATTAAACAAACTTATGCCAAGTCAGAGAAACTTTATTTTTCCTGTCATAAAGTAAGGTACCAAGAGCAGTTATGCCAGCTTCTAATTTAACTTCAGCAATGGGAATCTGGGAGAGCTTGAATTAATGAAATGTACGTGATAAAGAAAGTTTACTCTTATTGTGTGCTTTTAATACATTACCTTGCCAAACTTTTAACCAAAGCTGCCAACAAATAACAAAATGAGCTTATTTGGGTCTCCAGGCTTTTATCCTCACCCACTCCTGCCCCTCATTCCTTCATGAAGGGACTAACAAGCTGTGCTGTGGCCAAAAGGCAGGCAGCAGAAAAGAAATGGAGAAAAAAGCGGAGTCAAGTTAATTCCAGACCCTGGCTAATTGGCGTCCAGATAATTAAGAGCTGGCTTTAAAATAAAATACCCAACACTTAATAGAGGTTCAGCAATAAATAGAGCACAAGGAAGAGCATTGAAAATTTTGGAACATTTATCAATTTGTACGAGTGCAAGGCTTTGGGCTAAAAGCAGGAAGTTAGATAGAAACAGAGACCCCAATAGGAGAGAGGAAATTAGACAGCTAGCTGGCAGCAGCAAATTTATCTAACAGCTGGAAAAAAGATCAGCTTTCACTTTAAGTGATGAGATAGTGGATAATTGGTAGTTTGAATAGCATTTATTCTCAAAGGGTCTTTTTTTTTTTTTTTAGCTTGTTTTATGTTCCATTTATGCTGTATAATAAATACCTATCTACAAACTAAAGAAAAAGCCTGAGAGAAACACTTTTCTGGCTATGTCTCCAGGCTCAATTAAAGTAGAAGGTTAAAGCAATTACCCAGAAGATTTAAAGGAAAACAATCTCACTTTTGCCTGAATTAACAGGCAAATTCAACCAAAAGCTTACGCTTTGCTTTAACTCTAGCTCTTAACTATTGATGTATAGAATCAACGATCAAAGGTAAATATTTGGTGGGTGTTATAAGACCATTCTTAGAAATTCAATACCAAATGACAGATTTTTTTTTTTTACAGTTACTATGGAGATGGGTTCTACACAAACAAGTAAGATATTTAATAAATGGCAAGGAAAGAAATTGCCTTTGTGCACTTAAAAGAGATGACTCCCTTCTATGCCTTGCTGTTCTACATGATAATGCTTTGGAAAATGCCAATTTTTAACTCAATGGATCTCTATAATCCTTGATCTTCACTGAAAAGATTGACAGACTCCCAGGCTTAAATTGGAAAGCATTTCTGAATTGCATCTTGCAGACTACAGTGAGTTCCTATCATTGCCAAAACAGCCAGTCAATGGAACAATCTGCTTGAACTGAATGTTCACTTTTACCCCCTTGGTGAGAGTTTCTGGAAAGTCTGGATCAAAATGGCAATACTGGAGACGTTTACTTTTAGACGGACTCTGGAACCCCTTGTAATAGGACCTTTAGAGGCCTGTTTGGTCCGCTCAGGTTAAGCAATGTTGGCCAGGCCCACTGCTGTCTTTCAGGAGGCAGAGCAGTCAGTAAGTGGTCAGTTCTACATATAGCAAACTGGCCTCTGCAAATGCACCTTGCACAGAAACCCAAATCACAGACTTGAAGAACGCTGCATTTTGAGTGGAATTTGACTCATGAGAGATTCATAGTCTCAGGATATTTCCGTTTTTTTCAAGGACCAGGAACTCTGGGAAACAGAGATGACACTTGAACTAAGAATTAGGGTACTGGGGCTCCAGTATTGGATTTGTTATTAGCGAGCTCTAACCTTGGATTATTCACTTAGCTTCTCTGAGCTTTATTTTCCTCAACTCTAAAATGAAAGGAAGAGGAGGACTATGTGATTCTTATGGTCACTCCATCTTTTGAAATCTCATGATCTTAAGTTAGTATATGATTACTCTTTGGTCTAAAAGTCAAGGACTGTGAAATCTGATAGATTTGGTTTAAAAGATAAAATCATGAAGTTCTAGGGTAATCCTTCTCTTTCTCTGAACTGCACTCTCCAAGTTGGGAATCCAAGAATACTCCTTCTGTTATTTGACCTACATACTCCTTAGAGAGGAAAGAAATAAAATATTAACAACCTATACTCACACTGTAAAGAAGGAGAGAACCTCCACTGTCTTCCCCTTGGCCAAAGTCTTAGGCCCATGTATTGTTACTGAGACCTGGTCCGGGTTGACTTGACCTGCTTTAGGTGACATTCCAAGGTCACCTGTTATGACTATTGAAGGTTCTGAACCTAATGAAAGCCCCCATATTCTTATTTACAAACCTTTTCCTTCCTTCCTCTTGGGTAGGACCCAAGTGCATATATTCAACTCTAGTCTCAGAAACATGTCAAGAATTTCCATATATTCTCAAGATATTACTGAAAAACTTAACTATAAGGAAACGACTGACATCAACAATTACAAATGCTATTTTAATGGTGTCTGAGCTATTTCTTTCTACTACTTAATATTTTTCACAATGGGCACAACAGATGACTGTAGGATGAATAAATACTAAATTGTAATAAAGAAAAACTAGATCAACCAGGAACCATGGACAAAAGAAATGCTGGAACAGGGTATAAGCAGCTCAGCTTCTCAAATTTACTCCCACATTCCAGAATCTCAACTGAATAAGCAACTATTTACACAAATTTATGTGTCTTCAGATACAGAGATATATAATTAGGTGCTTGCAGGTGTGTGTGTGTTTGTGTATGAAGAGAAAAATCAAGAACACATTTACAGAAAAAAGAAGAAAATAGTATTTCTAGAATTAAGAACTCAGGTTTTGTTTCTGGTTCCTGAATTAAAGCTACTAGCTAAAATTGATCGTTATAGGAAGTAAGGTGTCACTTACCCTTTGTGCTATTATAACTTTACACAATTATTTGGAAAAAGAAACCATTATATATATATATATATAAATATATATATATATATATATATATATATATATATTTATTTATTTTACTCTTTTTTTATATATATATTTTATATATATAAAATATATATATATTTTACTCTTTTTTTACTCATTTTTTACTCATTGTTTACTCATTTTTCGGTTACGTGCTTACTGCAGATGTTTATTTGCAGATGATACGTAATTATTCGCTGACATTTTTCTGAAAGGTTAAAATGAGCAAATTTTGTTGTTGAGAAAGTTTTGAGTGGAGCAAGAACTAGACTCTAATTGACCTTGTTTATCTGTAAGCATATCTTGACTATTCATGGACTTACTTGGGCCATACAAATTAAGCCTTATATTCTTGTTCTCCCGGAGTTTCTTCCTTATATTAGCATTCAAAAAGTATGAGAAATCTCCCAGACTACACAGTGGGCAGGCAGCCTCATAATTAGAACCCCAAGCTGCTTCTACTTTTTCATGTTTCTAGATGAGGGATTTGCCAATGCAACATAGATGGAGCAAGCCAATCCGGATGACATCTGTGATTTTGATGAGAATTTTGGAGAAAAAGCATATTAATACATGACCTCATTAATATCATTACGTCTGCTCTCAGCCAGCCACATCAGTGAGGAAGGAGGGCTGGCTGTTCCATAGCCTGAAGTGGCTCTTGGGCTACTGCCTGTGGATAATCTCTATTCATTTTTTTTCAGCTTGTTTGGCTTAATTCCTAGTGAAATAGACATCTCTGCTAGCAGTTGGCCATGGAAACACTGAGTTAGAAATGATACTGGTCAGAACATTTTAAGAAAATAAATTTATAACATATACAATTGAAGTTTTACCTTGAGAAGCGAAATAATTAGTGGTTAAGCCTTCAAAGATGACAGTCTTGACACTCCCCTCACTAACTAATGAGAGACTGCTAACTTTCCTGGGTCTGGTGTCTCATCTGTAAAAGAAGGATACAAAGGGCACTCTCCTGAGAGGTTTGTTGTTAAGATCAGATGAATTAATCAATGTAAAACATTTAGAAAAGAGCCTGCCACATAAGTGCTGCATTAGGCTACTTTTTTTTTTTTAATCTTTGAATGTCACTGTTTCAACTTTGGGTATTTCATGAAAATAAATTATTAAGCACTACCTACTTAACACCTTCATTGCTTTCTTTCTAATATTTCCCTAGGTTGTTATTGATTCATTCATCGACTATTTATTAAATGTCTCCCATGCGAGGGGCAAGGTACTTGTCAGACAAGAGACAACAATGCACAGTAGACGCCCAGCCCCTTTCCTCGTGGAGCCGAGGCTCTATTTGGGACATGAGAAATAAGTAAGCAAATGAATGAATCAAATAATTATGGGTTGTGATTAGCACCTTAGAGGAAATCAATGGGAATGGTAGTAAAGAATAATAATAGCAGAGTCCTAAGTTAGGTGGAGAGATGAAAGGTGGCTTCTCTGATGAGGTGCTACCTGGGCTCATATATCAAAACAGAAGAGCTGGGGAGAGAGCACTCTGAGTAGAGGGAGAATTAGGAAGAAGGCATAAAGGCCCAGGTGCAGAAGGTATCATCCAGGAGCAGAATGGCTGAAGAACAGTGAGAAAGGAGGAGGAAATCAGAGGTCAAAGGCTTTTCAAACCAAGGAGTTACTGCTGTGATTTGCATTGCCTAAATATTTGTTTAACTGCATTATAGAGAATGGATGATGGGCTGGGGGGCAAATATGGGAACAGGGAGAGCAGAGGCAGTCACAGAAGTCTAGATGAGAGAAGATGGTAGCTTGGACTAGGGTGTTGGCAGTTGTGGTGGGAGTAAGAGATGAATTTTAAAGAAGTTTTGGAAATCCCATTAACAGGACTTGCTGCAAATAGATAAGGCCTCAGATGTGAGACCTAGGGAAGAATTAAATATGAAATGAAAGTCCCTATTTTACTTTTGATGATAAATTTGATGGATGCTAAGTCAATGATGCCAAAGAAACAATTTTTATATATTTAAGAGATGATTTACATATAATACAGTTAAATATAGGATACTATTCTATGTGTCAGGGGACAGAATTTAATAGATAGGAAAACCTTCTAATGTTTTAGGAATTTCATTACAGAATAAAAGACACTGGGTAAGTTTCGTACATTTTTTTCTTTGTTAGGTTGCCTGGTTATCACCGTTAATCTTCCAAACTCTCTATCTTCCTACCTGTAGATTATGGTCTCTAAAATACATGATATTTATAAAACTCTTTATAATTCTAAAACATTTTAAGCATTGTATTAAGAGAAATTTGAGATATTTGTCTTCCTATCTTTAAACCTGGGGCAAAGTGTTACTTTCTGTTTGGCAGTTTCTTCATCTGTAATCTTGGATAGTATTGCCTTCCTCGGTGTCTTGTTGTGAAGATTAAATCAGTTAGTACCTGTAAAGTGCTGTGAGCACCTGTCATAGAGTATGATTTCCAGTAAGTTTTAGTTCTTATTGTTAGTATGGACAGGCTTTTTAGGATAGGTGTGCTTTAGTTTCTTCACCTGCAAAATAAAGATGATTTCCTTCTCAGAAACATTGGAGTCTGGTTTAGTATAAAATGCCATGTCTTTCTAAGGTAGCTGAAACTTCAGAACAAGGTATCAGTAGTTTTGGAGGTAGATCACATCAAATGTATAACATTTAGTCAATCACATTACATGGTGCCAAATGTTCAAAAGTGTGGGAAAATATATCCTTTAAAGTAGTAGTTTTTTTTTTTACTTTTATCTGCAGTTTTATATGCAGAGAATGACCACTACTTTTCTATGCATGAAGCACTATTATAATTTCTTACTTATTTATACTGTGTTACAGTTAGAAAGTATTTGAGGTGGATTACAGTAAAGGGCTCAGAGATCATAAATCATTTAAATAAAAGTAACAGAACATAGGCCAATAAAAAAGGGAAAAGTATGAAAAGATTTTATGAATATTTAATGTTTTCTATAACTGGGAATTTTTTATGCAATTACTTCATATTACTTCACAGTCTTTTGATTAATCTTTATAAACTATGTGGCATGGAAAGGTAGCAAGTATTGCTCTCATGCCATGAATGTGAAATGTCACTGTCTTGCAAAAGTCAAAGTTTGAGCATAGTCAGCATATATGCTGATTGGTCCAATGTTATACTTTCCTCAAACACACATAAGTTCTTCAACTGATAATATTATTTCCTGAAATTTTAAGTTATACCACATTTAACTTAATAGAGGGGAATAGATTTAAATGTAAGAATTTTTTATTGATCCATCAAAGTTGTAACTTTGTCAATATGCATAAAGTAATTTTATGCAATTGTAGTCAAAGCACAGAAATAATTTTTATTATGTTTTTCACTAAACATTATATTTAAAGCATTTTTATATCTCGACAATCTTTTGGCAATGATATGAAATTGCTGCCTACTCTTCAATCAAGTTGATATCCTGAACCTTAATGAACCATGAAGTTATAATAGTATTTAGGTCATTTCTAATTTTTAGTCATTATGAATAATAACCATGATGTGAGTCTAATTTTTCCACCTTTTGGATGACTTCCTTTTAATAAATTCTCAGATAAGAGATGACTAGAAGTGTCAAAGAATATGAATATTATTGTATTTCAGTATATACTGCTGTCAGTAATGCAGGATATATTCTGCCCCATTTATTAAACATAAGTATTTTCACCTTTTTTACTTTCATGAATATAAGTTGAAAATTTTGCATACTGATGTAGTAACTCTAAATTTTTCATTTTAGCATTCGAAACAGGTGAATTTACCCAATATAATGTAACAATACTATGCTATATTATATTATAATATTCACACACATACATATATGCAAACATATAAATATATAGTGATATAAGTAATTTATATCACACTACTAAAGAATTATTTCACCTTCTTGCTAGAAGATAAATGATTGTTTTTTTTCCTTAAACCGGCTTTTCTGTAAATAACACCACATCAATATGGTTAAGTCTTTTATTAAGTAAACTCCATAAACTCCCTAAGTGTCAGCTAACAATCTTCTTTTTATACTACTATTTCTTAAGGACTTGAAGAAATAGATATATATAGTTAGTAAATACCTTGAAGGACTGGATCTTAAGTGGTTGTTCTTTTAAGAAATACAATCTGGTAGATCAAAGTCTTTCCGAATGGATTGCATTTCCTTTTATCTTCCCCAGCCCTCCGGCCCATATTAAGGTTCACGACCCTTGAATCAAAGTGATGTAAAATAGTAACAGTGAAGACTTGGTGAGGGCAAAATACATGAGAAAGTAAAATAAAGAAGTAAAATAGAAGTAATGCAAGTAAAGCAACGAAGCACATGTTTGTGTGCATGTGTGTGGTGTGTGGAGCTTCCGTGGTTGTCTATGTATGGCCATGTAAGTTGTGGTTAAGGACTCAGGTACTGGAATAAAGCTGAGTGTGGATTACATTTCTATCACTTACTAGCTGTATCATCTTAGGCTCAACTTAACCACTTCGTGCCTATGTCTCTTCATCTGTAAAGTCGAGATAATGAAAGTACCTACCTTGTGGAGTTGTTGCAGGGTTAATCCATGTAAAGCCTTTGGAGTGCCTAGCACATAGTAAGTACTTAATGTTATTATTATTATTACTATTATTTTCACTATATAAGACCTGAAATCTCCAACATGACTTATTTCTTTCAGTAAAGAATGAGTGAATCGAGACATTTTATTTTCTTTCATTTTTGTGGCACATCTTCTTGGCCACTCCAAGATACCCATAGGGTATGATTTGAACAGTTTCTGGAAGATTCTATCCTCAAATATAACTTCCACTAATTTGTCAAGTTCCACACTGATAGCCCTTCCCTTTTATTGAATTTTGCCTTACTCCCTTTACCGTCTTCTGAAATGCAGAAGAAGTGCATTTTGCCTCACCATCTCCTTGATATCAACAGGATTATCAGTATTTCTAGAGTTGTCAGGAAGACACAGGAGCCCACAATGCTTGTGGAGGAAGGCATGGAGATGGAAAAGGAAGGGCTGAGAGGGGGCTATGGGGCTGAAGGAGGTTCCTCCAGGGGAGGGTGGAAAGAGGTTGACATATGGCTCCATGTACTTTCCTGGACATTGCACCTGGATGTGAGATATGACTGGAATGGACTTGAATTTCTGGAAAGGACAGATACAGGAGTTATGTGGTTTATCTGAACAAGAGCTACCTGCACTTGAAATGATCTTTTCCTAGAATCAGTAATCTGTGATTTGCTCCTGGACCCAGGGGAAAGATCAGGTCCATAGACTGCAAGCAGAACCTTGCTGATGACAAAAGAAAAAGAGACAAAAGAAAGAAAAGAATAAAAAATAAAGCCGAACTGTGAAAGCATGCATCCCTAGTGCTGTGAACGAGCAGGAAACTGTTGCCTTGAATTAAAAGGTGGGTTTTTCAAAATTAAGTGGCAGAACTATTTTTAGGTTCTAAAAAATGTCACTTTTTTCCACTAAAACTGGTTTTTATATGCATAAATAGCAACATTTCTGGCTAGAAAAAAATGAATTTCCTCCAGAACAAGTTTAAAGAAAGGTTAATCATATTGATAGAATAAAAATAGGCCAATCTTCACTGCAGAGAAATATTTTAATGTGCAGAATTACCAGAGGGAAGAACATTTTCTCTTGATTTTCATTTTGGAGTTAAATTTACAGAAAACAGCCTTCAATATTGAAGAAAAAAAATAGTTTTGATTTTTTCCTTTTCCTTCTTGTAATGCGGAGATCCAGGACACTATTTTGTTGTTGTCGTTGCTCATAGACTTCCGAATGTCAAAAATAATGTGGTTTTTTTGGTTAACTGATGGACCACCTTAACTCCTAGAGTTGATCATAAACATCTTCTCTGACCTTCCTTGTCAGTCTCTGTATCTTGGACCTTGTAACCGGCACTCACTAGATGCCCAGTGGCTGCACGGTATGATCATAGTGAATGATCTAGTCCCCCGATTCTTGGAAGCCTTAGCCTTTCTGCCCAAAGAGAGCCTTCTTGGTTAACACCCATCCATCCCTTCCTCATGTCTTGACACTTTTCTTTCCTAAGTGTCTCATCCAGCTACATATCTCCTTTCTAGAAGATAAACATAACCCACTATATCAATAAGAGCGACAAATTATAGCATCACCATAAAAAGATGAGAGGGCCTGTGCAGGACAGGCCTTGATACCATGTTCAAAGGTGAACTGTTGAACGTGGATATTGGGTCTTAGAGAAGAACAAAATATTTAACGAGGCCAAGGTTTTGCTTCTGAGAGAAAAATAGTTTGGCTGCATCTTACAGTCTGTTATCTCATTACATACTATGAAAATCTCCTTGCCTTTGGGATATTTGCTTTATCATCTGTCAAGTCCATTGGAGACGGGGAATTAGAAACGTTGGTTGCCTCTGGCTCTGATTTAGCACTCTGGGGGCACAGGAGCCAGGAGAAATGTGTTGGTCCACAAATGAGCTGCTTAGAGTGGCAAGTGGTTGATGAAGTCTGGTCAGTAAATAGTGCTGAAGCCCAGAATGATGCCACACAACATGACGCAGAGTTTAATAAATACAATTCCAAGGTTGATTTGAGACAGAAACCTAGACCAAGAGACTTGATGTGGACAGCAACACATGGGAAGCTCACTCTGTGTTTGCCTCTATTTTCTGAATATGACCCTATAAGGCAGGCCTCTCCTGGGGTGTGGAGCCAGGGACCAGGAAAATCTAATGATCTTGAGAGAAAAGCCCTCCAAGATGTGTACACCTGGATAGTGGCTCAGAAATGCACTATGCAGTTTTAGAGCCCTGCAGTCTCTTCTCTCCATCAAGCAGCAGATGTGAACATCAGGATCTGTGCTTCTTCCTCTTCTTCTTTCTCTCTCCTCCACTTCCTCCTTCTCCTCCTTCTTTTTCTTCTTCAGCTTTTGTCTTTCGTATTGTCAAACCATTAAAATTTGGGATGAAAACTTGAACGTTGACTTCCTATTCTGTCAGTCAAAGTGAGGGACAAACTTGGAGTGCTTACTTCTTAACAGGGGTTAAACAAGGGTTAAATCAGTAGGAGGAGAAGGCCAAGTCAGTAGAGAGCAAGGGCGAGAATGTCACCTATCCGTGGACTTATGAATAAACAGTTTCCCTCTTTGTTATGACATATATTTCTGAAGTAGATACGGACCATACTAGCACTTTGAAAAGCATCCTGCCATATACCCCCAATCTTTAGTGTACAGGCATGCTTAGAACACATGTTTACCAGAGGACCATGAAAACTCAAAATAGCCAGATTTCAAAGATGGCTCTTAATTATTAACATGCTAATAAATTGATAACCCTTCTATCTTTCAAAATTATTCTCCAGGTTGTAAACTCTTTGTCAATCATAGCATTCTCTCTAAAATACCATTCAAGAAATTTCAGTGCCATTTGAAATCTGTGTTATGTTTCTATAGCAGAAACGTTTATGTTGTTTAACAAAAAGAAAAAAAAATGCACGTGAAATAATGGGCAAGATTGAAGCATTGTGAAATCTCCACATTTGGAAGCATTTCGATGTAGGGTCCCAGCCATCTGTGTAGGACCTTGCCCAGGCCCTTAATTTGGCTTGGCTGCTCTGCAGGCCAGCTGAACTTCCCACTTGCTCCACAGTCCAGCTGGATTTCGGCATCTGTCTCTGCACGCACAGATTCAACATCTGCTGATTTCTAAGCACTGTGAAGGCCTCTGCTGCCCATGGAATGAAGGGAGGTTGGATCTTGACCAACATATCTGGGTGATTTCTGACACTCAAAATTCACTTTCTCTCTAACATAATTTCCTCACCAATTCTCCAAATATTTCTGTAGAAGGAAAATAGCACCAGGTGTTGATCACCTGTCTCACATAGTTGGGGCACTGGTGGGGGTGTGGGATCGTCAATTAGATCTTCCTTATAGGCCCAGAAGCCAGATACTTTTGCCAGAGATCCTGTAAAAGACTGACTTCCTGGGTTCCCGCCCCATGCACTGGGCTCTAGGGAAGACCAGGCACAGAGAATTAGAAACCCTTAGGTTATCGCTACTATGTTGATTGCAGGGCTTGGCAATGACAAACAAGCACCACTGTGGAAAGACAGTCTCTCTCTTATGATGCCTTCCCATGCTGCCCTATTGTGAGCATGTAATATCTCTTTCCCAATCCCTGCCCTTTGCTGGCCATGCTATACTATAAATTAACAGGTTCCCCCGCCCCCCCATCCCTATGATTTGTCTGGTGTTAGCAATGGTCTATATTTACCTTAGAATATTTGTGAAGAATTCAGAAGTCTCCCTACCCTGGTCTTGCATGTAATCTGTGTTTATTAACCCATGAACATACTGTTCTACATCTTTTCAAAGAGATGTAGGCATAGAATTGTCTCCATAGTGCTAAAATATTTAATATAGCTCATTAAAAAAATACCCATGGGTTTATTTAAGTGTCTCTAGTTGGGATTTTTAGGCCTCTATGCTAACATGCATGCCTTGGTGGGAATAAAACATTTTTTCTTTTGGTTTTTAATTATATTATAGTTGAATCACAGTATTTATACCCTGAAGGAATGTTAACTAGCAGAGGATAGAACCTCATTTCTCTCTCATTAACCCATCTACCTTTACCTCTAAGCCCTTCTGGTTCATGAATCTTGCTCTACTTCCATTCATATACTTTTAATAAATAAATATCAAATGGGAAAATGCTTGCAGATGTGTTCTGGGATTGTCAACTGAACCAAAAGTTTATGCACTAAACATGAAAGGGTGGATTAGTGAGAAAACAGACACCTCTCATCTCTCTCTCTAATGTATCTCAGACAGCATTGAGAATGTGCAGAAGAGAACACTCTGTAAGAAAAGATTTTATGAAATATGTATCACAGAAGCCATCATGTTCTGCTCTTCAAAGGGCCTCATTTCTCACCTTCCTCAGATTGGCTATGAAACTGGAATATAGATTAGGCAGCATCAGTTCATTCACGGCTAGGTAACTTTCACAGGTTCTTAACCGTTCTGCTTTGATTTTATATGTTGTTTTAGAAAAATGAGTAATTGCTTATGAATGGCTCTATTTTTCTAGATATTCTTGCACATGATCCTTGTCTACTCCTCACATATCCTTTAGCACATCATTTAAGTCTCTTTTAGCTTTGTAAACCTTTCCTTCTCCCCTCCCCCTTTTCCACCCTCTCCGACTTTACTCACTACTCTTCCCAAGCCAAAGAAACTTTAGTCCTTGCCCATAATAAAATTCCAAGCATTTCCAAAGGAGTAAGAAAAGAAAGAATTTAGGGAAGCAAGATGTTTTACTCATGAATGACTTATTAGCTAACCAAAATGTAAATAAACTTTTCCAAGAGTAGAAGAAACTGAGACCTTTTGTTCCACAAAATTTCACAAAACAAAATTAAATCTGGTTCTAGCTTCTCTTGCTCTGGACTAGGAAGAAATTCTCTCTTCACCATTCGGGGAGAGAGGTTCCCTTCCACACTCTCAATTCACCTCACACCTTTCCAATTCCACCCATTCCTTTAGGGCCAAACAGATGACTCAGAGTCTCATATATATCGAAATGCACTGGACTACCAGTAAGCATATTTTCCAAGCCTGCACTCTTCCTTGAAATCCAGAAGCTTTGCAGGTCTTATGCCACCCTCAGAGACAGAAATCTGTACAGGCTAGTAGTCCTGGTTCCTGAGATACAGCTTCCCTAAATGGTCTACCAACCCCATTCACCTAAATGTCTGCAACCTTTCTCTCCCCAGAGTGGCATGAGAGGCTGAGTCTCAGTCCCTCTCACTTGTAGAACCTACCCTAGTCTTGAGAACTTTTCCCCCAACTTGATATTTCTGTGCCCATGTCCCTCTAGCTGATGTCTGCCTTCCTTACCCCTAATATAATCCCCTCCATGGGATCAAAAACAAAGTGACATTTGTTTTAGCCCTCTGTTTTCCTTCCCAGTAGAAATTGTTCTGATGCCAGGAAACTCAAAAGCTAAGAGGAAAAAAATATAAGGGGGGAACCACATAACTAAATGCCTCAAAAAATTATTTTACTATCAACATAAAGTAAGTCCTAGTCTCTTTTTAGCTAGTCTTTTTGAAGTTAATGCAGTATCTGTCTTACTCAAGGAAGAAATGACCCAAGGTCAGTCTGACCTCTTATTAACTCCAAAAGAATATATCAGCAACCAAGTCATTAAAAAAAGCCCATTCTGCCTTTTTCATTCATAGAACTTCATTAGGTTTATCTAAAATGTACTTGAAAAATAATCTAAATGTATCTCACTCCAAGCAATTTAATTAGAATTCATTTAAATTCAGCAGAATGCAGACATCATATTACATGTTGTACCTTGATTCATTTTATTTTTACTTTAAAGATGCAATGGAGTTATTGGCCCTGTGGTAATATATCCAAAATAATCCACTCCATGCATAAACTAACTGGTCCTCAGGAACACTAAGGACAACAAAAGGTGCACGTAGTTAGGCATGCCACGCACGACTCTGAATTTAGTCTCTCTGGCAATGTGTGTGCTGGTGAGACAGGTACTTCAGGTATCAGTTCACTTATACTTTCAAATAGGTATCTTTTTAGCTTCCCCCTTGTTTTCCATCAGACACACACAAATAAGTGGGTCGATAAAAAATAAGAAATTATATTCAGACTCCATTCAAATCACCTTTACAATCACTATTAAAACATTAGGAGTCAAACCAAAAGCATAGGTAACAAAGGCAAAAATAAACAAATAGGACTACATCAAACTAAAAAGCTTCTGCGTCGCAAAGGAAACAATTGACAAAATGAAAAGGCAACTTTCAGATTGGAAGAAGATATTTGCAAACCATATATCTGATAAAGGGAGTTAACATCTAAAATAGATAAGAAATTCACACAGCGCAAGAACAACAACAAAAAGCCAATTCAATTAAAAAATGGACAGAGAACCTGAATAGACACTTTTCCAAGGAAGACATATGAATGGCCAACAGGTATATGAAAAAGTGCTCAACATCAGTAATTATCAGGGAAATGCAAATCAAAAGCATGAGGTATCACTTCACACATGTTAAGATGTCTGTTGTCATAAAGACGAGATACAAGTATTGTCAAGGATGTGGAGAGAAGGAAACCCTTGTGCACTGTTGGTGATAATGTAACTTGGTATAATCATTATGGAAAACATTATGGAGGTTCCTCAAAATATTAGAAATCAAACTACCATATGAGCCAGAAATCCCACCTCTGGGTATTTATCCAAAGGAAATGAAATCGATATCTCAAAGAGACACCTGTACTCTTGTATTGATTGCAGCATATTTCACAATAGCCACTAGACGGAAACAACCTAAGTGTCCCTCCTTGGATGAATAAATAAAGAAAATGTGATATATATATATACATATATATATATATATGTATGTATGTATGTATATACACACACACACATACATACATATATATATATATACACACACACACATACATAGATATATATATCTATGTATATATATACATACATACATACATACATACATATGTATGTATGTATGTATATATATACACAATAGAATGTTTTCACCCATAAAAAAGAAGGAAATTTGCCATTCGTGACAACATGGATAAACCTGGAGGACATTGTGCTAAATGAAATAAGTCAGACAGAGAAAGACAAATGCTATATGATCTCACAATACAATTTGATCTAAAAAAGTTGAACTCATAGAACCTGAGAGTAGAACAGTGGTTGCCAGGAGCTGGAGGGTGGAGCAAATGGAGAGATGTTGGTAAAAATCAGTAACTTTCAGTTATATGGTAAGTTCTGGGGATCTAATGTACAGCATGTGATTATATTTAATAACGTATTATGTACTTGAAATTTGCTAAGAGAGTAAACCTTAAGTGTTCTCACCACCAAAAAGAAAAAAATGGTAACTATGTGTGGTGATGGATCTGTTAATTAACCTAGTTGTGGTTATCATTTTATACTATTGTACGTCATTACACTGTACACCTCTAAAAAAATCACGTATGACCTAAATATATACATTTTTTTTGTCAGTCATACCTCAATAAAGCTATAAAAACTTTTTAGAGTGTCAAGAGAACCAAGGATGGAGTTTGAAACTCTCTTCTTTAGGTATAATTCAAAATAACTAATGTGTCTGGAAATTGTTTTTCTATGAATAAATAGACATACAAACAGATACAAGTGGTCTTAGTAACACAGTCTTAAAGAGTCTAGCACCACATAGGTTCTGTGTAAGCACCACTGTAAGGACGTGGACTTAGCTCATTTTCCAGGAGAGCCTCAGGACTACCTTTAGGATTGTTGGTGATCATGTTCAATTTAATATAGCAGACTATATGTTTCTATGATTCAAGAATCATAGGGGATATCAAGCTTCTTTTTCTTATATTTTCTTGATCCCAAGTTGCCTATAGCTGAGACATTCACAAGTGGGAGGTGAGCCCTCTGCCCTCTTGGTTTACCAGAGTGCTGAAGCTGTCATCATGCCTCAGCACTATTCTCAGCCACCAGGCTGCATAACTGCATCTTTTGTATCAAACGAGCATTAGATGGTTCCAAAAACATGGCACGGTGCTGTGGGGAGGTAGGTAGAAGACATACCTTTAGCAAAACATATTTTTAGAATGAATTAGAGTGTTTGTTTTTCAGTTCTTAAAGTTTTACTTAATTTTCCTTTTAGTGAAACTTTAAAAAATTGAATGAGGCCATTCCTTTTTTTTTTTTTAATTTGAAAGACAAAATCTTATTCTCGTTTTCGATATTTTGCCACAAACTCATTGGATGATTTCTGTGTCTTGGAAACATTGTTGCAGCTTCTACTAGGTGAGACAGGTGAGCTATGTGCGATGTGTAAAAGATCTAAAATTATTTGCATTTCCCCAGGTCTTGACATGAGAGAAAAGGAAGGAAAGGTGTTTTGTAAGTGGTTTCCATTGCAGGCATAGTAAGTGACTGTTTCCCCAGCAGTCCACATTGTAAACGGCCCCTGTCAAAAGGCAGACCAGACATATGGAGCAGACCTCCTTACTCTAACAGATTATTTCATAATGAGCTCAAGTAGGAGAATGGTGAGTGCACAGTGTAGATCACTGAAGATCACTTAAGTGACACGTTTTTTATTTTGTTCTTGTAAAAATGTCAGTGGCTTCCCACAACTTGATTGCCTGAGACTGGTTTTTAGTCACAGCCTCAGCAGAGGCTCCACTCATAAGAACAGACTAATCTCTTTTACAAAGAATGTGAATTTAATGAGAAGGTTCATTTTCAGAACAAAAAATCACTCTTTGCACCCTTGGTTTGTAATCTGCCTGATGTTTTTGTTTGGCTTGATGTTTTTAGCACAATTCTTAGCCTTGGTACTTTTTAAAAAGTGAGAACATTTTGTACCTTATGGACCAAACTGAGTTGCCTTTTAAATTCATCAATTTAATATTGTTTTTTTTTTTTTCCACGACCCCACTCCTGACTCAAGTCTTTTAAAGTCTTCCTTAGATGGCCCCGCCTCAAGACCTCTCTCTTCTACCCATCTATCCTTCTGTCCTCTTCCATCTTAAAGGCAGCTGAGAATTTTTTAGGATTTCTCATTTAAGGGCTTCCTCTTCTCCTAATTTCCTCTTCCTCCTTTAACCCTGAAGCAAGAGTAGCAATAATAGATTTTTGTTGTTGTTGTTGTTGTTGTTAGAATCATCCCTACAGTAGAAATTTCAACAAGTCAAATTTCTTCTCAGTCATTATAATATTTATTTGTAATAAATATCCAATTTTCATTTTTACAGAAGACTTCACCCACCGGAATGAATTAGGTCTAGCCCATGCTGCAAAAATTGAATTTCGAGTTGTTTTTCAAGGCAATCTGTCAGAGGTACTGAGATAAAATTACTCCTTTATTGTCATATCCATGTAATGGCAATTAGAATCATCTTTTGATGCAAAGAATGATGAAGGAAAATATCAGCTAGCCTCCACTCAGAGAATCCTTTTATGACTTGAAAACAAAAGCCAAAGATATTTGTCTTCTAAAATTAGGCAAGGCTTGCCTACTTATTTATCCTAGGTTTCTTGCATGTTCTTCAAGTAAAAGGCATAATTGATGATCTCAATTGATTATACATTTTTCAAGCAGGTTTTAACTCTGTGTGGAAAAGTTCAGCACTTAGTGGAATCTAATTTTCCCAGTTTGTTTTACTTCGAATACATTATACTTTATGCATACAAATTTGGTAAATATGTGATAAAGTAATGGAATTTGACATGGGTCTTTATTTTAAAGGAGAGTGAATCACCAGTCTACTTGAACACTTTCTTTGTTTTTATTTATTCAATAGATTTTAAAGTTAAATGTTTGCCTTTTGGCCTCAGGGTTCACTACCATAATTCAAAATGCAAAGTTAAAAGCACTTTGTAATGAAAAATGTCAGTCATTTAAAAATGCATAAAGAAAGAAAACAGCAACACAGTCTGCCTGAAAATGTCCTCACCTCTTTCCTATTCTCCCAGAAGATGTTAGAAAATGTGTGAACTCAAGTCAGCAATTTCTATTTAAAACTAAGATCTGTGAGTTTCATAACAGTCATTGAGTAAGACTATTTCTCATTACTTTTTTGCTTTCCCTCTCTAGTTTCCGAAGGGCAGAACTTCTTTAAACTTTCCCAATTTTGGAATAAATTTATTAGTCAGACTTGAGGAAATACATTTGGGATTCATGTTAGCAATGTCATAATGCAATCATATAGATAGATTTAAATAATCAATAAGAGTACTGGTACTTACAAACTGTACTAAAAGGTAATAAAAACTATTATTCTGAGTATTTACCATGAGCCAGATACTGTAGTAGGCAATTTATAAAAACTATTTCCTTTAGTCCTTTTGACAGCCCTGTGAGATATATATTATCCTCATTTTATAGGTGAACAAAATGGATCTCAGCTAGTTAGTAGGAGAATCAAGGTCTAAATTCATTTTCAAAACGTGTTCTCATTTTATGACACCATTCTGGTCCTCTGGAGGAGGGTGACAAAAGTTTTACCTTCCAAGTCAATGATTAAAAATTGATCTTTTAAATCAGTTGTCTCCAAAGTAAATGCAAGATGATACCCTGGGATCTGGGAAGAAAATAATAGCGGCATTTTATATGTGAAAACTAAACAACAACAACAAAAATTTTATTTTTTTATGTAGAAACAATAAAAAAGAAATTACACTTAACTAATGTTTAATATATAAATTGATTCTGGTGCAATCACTCAACTTGTAGATCAGAAGGTTGAAATTTTATTTTTTAATTGATGTGTATTTTTATTTTCTTTATCTTTTTTCTTTTTCTATTTTATTCCTTATTTTCACTCCTTCTTTCTTTTTCTTTTTAATAACAACTTTATTGAGCTATAACTCACACACTGTACAACTTACTCACTTAAAGTACAACTCAATGGTTTTTAGTATATTGGTATTAAGCACTATATAGATATATGCAACTAACACCAGTCACTTTTAGAACATTTCATCACTTCACAAAGAAACTCTGTACCTTTTAGTTATCACCTCCTCATCACTCTAGTCCTACAATCTTAGCTCTCTACTTTCGGTCTCTATAGATTTGCCTATTCTAGAAATGTCATACAAATGGAATCATGTAACATGTCATCTTTTATGACTGGCTTCTCTAGAGAGTCATATGAAATTCTTTGACAGAGAAGTGTACATTCTGCCACCAGAGAGGTTCATGGTAGCCTCCTGACCTCACCCAGTTTATGTGGGTCTGATTAAAGGACTTAGCGATTATATCATCTCAATAACTAAGCTTCACAAAAAGGATTGTTGGCTTAAAAATAATTCCAAAATGTACCATAAATAAATAACAAATAATTGTCTCAATTGAAACTTCTCTTATTCTTATCTGACCTTTCTTCATCATCTGCATTGCAAAGTAAAACGAATGCAATGAAATTTAATCATATGTAACAAAAATATTAGGTGAAATTTGTTATTGTCAAGAAGACAATTTTAAATATGAATTGACTTCCATTTTATTAAAGGTGGACTTTGTTCTAAGTGTATAGTGTGCCTTAAAATATCTGACACAGTGTTAGCAAGCAATTAAAAAAATTAAGTAATCATAACATAAAGATAACTTCTGCAGTTTGCGGGAGGAGTGGGTTATGTTGAAAGTCATACAATCTATTACTTTAAAAAATTCCATTAAATGTAATAATAACTGTGTAATTAGACTCACTTGGTAGTTTTTACTTATTAATAAATGATCAAAATCCTTATACTACTGGAGAAATTCCTCTTCTTCCAGTCACTGTAAAGATGGCTGTATTACACGAGAAAAACAAGATGGCAACAGACTAAAATACATTATTCTGTTGACAGATCATGTTTGAAAGATGCATAGAAAGCCATGCTGAAGGTTGAAAGAAGCGAGAATCAGAAGACTGCAGCTTTGCAATATTTGTATGAAAGTACAGGTGTACCCGGCATGCCTCAGTCAGAGGAGGATGTATTACAAAACTAGTGGAGTTTTAGGAGGCTGTACTAACCTAGGGAAATATCTGGTTCTTCAATCTTGCCTCTCCTTGAAACTTTTCCCCCATAATAAAAGCGGGATTTGGTTCTAACTAATGGAATGAGCAGAGAAATTTGGGAACATTAGAGCAGCAGCTTACCTCATAACCCTTGCCTAGAAATTCTAAATGATCCCTACTGAATTAAAACTCTACACTTTAGGTTCCTCTGCTTCTTACTTCTCTTTTCCCATCTCTGCGATTATGATTCTCACTGGCCAGCCCAGTGATTCCTTGTGTCAGTCTCTGCTTCAAACACAGCACAGCATTCTCTTTCCTGGAATGACATGCCACCTTCCTAATACCAAATTACATCTCTTCCATTGTTTACAACAAAAAAGACTCAAAACTATGTTCTCCATGAAACCATTCCAGATTTGTTTTGCGTACTTTTAAAGACTGAAATTATCCCATTAACTTCTATCAATTTTATACAGACTTACTTTAGTATGCAGGAATTTTTACATTCTATATTCAGATAATTTCACTTATTTATTTTCCATACCCTTCTAAATTTCTTGGAGGCAGAAGCCATACATTCCCTTCTTATAACCTGTACCCAGCAGTCCTTGGCAAATGCTACTGACTAATGTATTTTTCTGTGGTTAATATCAAAAGCCACAGAGTGTGCACATAATAAGTGAGAAAACATTGCTAGCAACTCAGCTACCAAAGAGTTTAGTCAAAAACATAGAAAGAATAGACTTTAAGGTCAAAGATACCAATTTCAAGAGTTGATTACATACCAGTATCTTCTAAAAGTAAGTCAGAATTATGGAGTAGAAGGAAATGTAAAGCTCATTATCTTAGCCTCAGTTCCCCAGAAAGCAGAGAGGCTTATGTGCTGCTACTTTACTAAGTCTGGAATCCCAGGGAGCAGAAGTGAGGAAGGGAAGGAGGGAGAGACAATACAAGGGCACAGAGTACTCAACAGAGCACCTTGTGAGGCAGAAAGAATTTATCTGTCTGCTTAAGTTTTCTAATGGTCAAATGCAATAACTCCCTTGAATTTCCTGGTTGCTGATGAGTGGGCACCAAATAGGTCTCTACCAGGTCTGGCCCTACCGCATCAACCTAGAATACCCAGGGTAGAAGGCTCAAGGTGCACAGGATGGGTATGAGGCATGGGGCCACTGGCCTATGTTTGCATATGTTGGTGTGGTCTGCGCAGAGCTGGTCATGGCAGCCACCACTGGAGCTAGAGTGAGTGACCAGACACCCTGGAGATAGATGAGACCAAGAAGATTTGAAGGGAAGCAGAAGAGGTATCTTATACGTGCACCAATTGTAATATCCTTACTTTACATGAAGGAATTCAAGCCAAAGTTCGAGATGCCAAAGATTATGGAGCTTAATTAGTGGAACTCAAGAGTCAGGGGCTTCCATCTCCCTATTCGGTAACTTTTCACTCTTCGGTGACACTTTTCTAGACATATAACATATCATATACGTGAGCATTTGTGACTCATCCTCTCACACCAGCATTTCATATGTCTCCTACACATAGTGCCTCATAGACTCAGTGAAATATCGTTTAAGAGGGCTTCCTTGTAGCTTACTTAGTTTCTTCTAAACAACAACAACAACAGAAACTGATACTGCAGAGCCAGAGAACAGGTTAAATGCCATGAATACAGAATCTGAGGCAAAGAAACGCCAATTAATGTTAAACCTCTGGAGATATGTCTTTACTTTTGCCTAATAATCTTCTTCCATAGAAGTCTACTTAATACTTAAATGTGATAAAAACTTTCAGCAAAGAGCTTACAGATGCCAGGGTCCTAACTTCTCAAAACAAGAATGAAAGAATGTGGTAGAACACATGTGTCTCCCTCATTCAGGTGGTATTGTTTTTAGCCAAGGCAGTATGTACGCATGTTGAATTCATATGCTGACTCAGATCTGATGTGACTTGCCAGGGAATAGTTATCAGAATGAAAATGTCTCTACAGAAAGGTTGTCATGCTCTAATTCAAGATGATGACATAATTACTTCACTCATGCTAAAGAATTACAAAGCAATATATTATGTAACTCTACGTTGAAATTTTTCATACCTTTTTAAAGTAACATAGTCTTTTAACTAAGGGAAGAAAACAAAATTCAATTCATGTTTTATTTTAAATTTTATTATTTTGAAAATCTAATTTGTAAAACACAAGTTTATTCACAAGATTCTAAAGTCTATTTAACAGAACAAAATGCTCATGGTAACGGTTATGTCAGTCTTTATAAATACAAGCTCTATTATAACAGGTATTCAGCTTCCCGCAGTACTATTTTTCCTGAGACTCATGAATTTTTCATCATCTAGTCATTCTGAATTTAAAGTGGATAGGATGTCCTTTTAAATGCATAAACAAAGATGAAAATGTGTATCATAGTCTCCTCTCTATTTCTGCTTCTAAAATTATAGGAACTATGTATCCTATGTTAGAATGCATCTGGTGTGCTTTTCCATATACTACATGAATAACCAACAGTTCATTGTGTAAAATTCTATCCTATACCATTTTTAGCATCATTTTTGCAAAATAGCACCTCACCAGGCTTTTCAGAAATACATCAGAAAATAGCTTATTAATCTCAGTGTCTAACTGACAGATGGAATACAGTAAAAAGGAGGTTGTTTTTGTCTTTCAGAGCTAGTAGTTTTTCAAGGTAAGATGAGCAGCCATCTTTCAAATCTTCTTTTCATTTATATGTATTTGTTCACTTGTAAATTTGTTCATTCATTTATTCTATATTTATTGAGCATCTATTTCTTATCTACTCAGCAGCCCTCAAGATACCAGGAACATAGAAATAAATAGAATACATTTTCTTTTTTTCAGGAGTTCATGATTTGCACAGTATGATGAGTATAAGTAGAGATAAGAGTGTACAGATGAGAACATTTCACTCAGCCTGAGGGAGTGGCCAAGGGAGGCTTTCTGGAGAACGTGGTGGCTTAACGTTATGAGGAGTTAGGCGAAGGAAGACCACAGATCTACTTTGGTGGTTACGTATGGAGCGGGAGAGAAAGAAGTTCAGAGGAATAAGACAAGAGAAAATGAACTGAAAAGATCCTGAAGCAGAGAGAATGCTAGGGAGAATAGTCTGTAAAACAAATCACCCAAAGGATTTGCCCTGTGCTGAAAGAGAACAGAAGAGAATTTGATGAAAGGAAGACTGTGGAAGGAGTAGGGAGATGGAATTAGCAAAGTGTCAACATCTAGATTTATTTATATTTTTATTCACTTATTTATTTATTTTGCCTTAGTGACTAGTAACTTAGCTTAGATGTGCAGACCGAAACAGCAGCTACAGAATCTAGCTCCCTATATTTGGGAAAGGACTCATGAACTAATCTGATAAAAAGTCTCTCATTCTTTCCTGTTTTACAAGTCATGTTTATTAGCATGACGGATAAAACCATAATTTGCATCTTCTATCATACCAGCAGCAGCTGAATGACATGACCACTAATTAAAAGCAGAAATTGAATACAGCAGATTTGCTATTTTGTTTGGCTGAAGAAACAAGAATAGGCTTGTGCTGACCTTTTGTTGAAAGACACACATTGCAGATGTCTTGGTGGAAGAGTTTTCATCAGTCAGTCTGGCTGCTTTTTTTTGTCTTCACCTTCCCCAGAATATTTCTGAGAACCAGTTACTTAGGTTTCTAGCACTGTGCTCTGTGCGCTCTGTGGGGGCAAAGAGATGTTTTGTTTTGTTTTGTTTGTTTGTTTGTTTTGGCAGCAAAATGATGGTATAACATAATAATTAAGAAGTTGGAATTTGGAATTATATAATCTAGTTTCCATTCAAACTCTTCCCCTTGCTAGCTCTGTGAACTTGAGCTGGTTGCTTAACCTCTCTAAGCATCAGTGTGCTTACCTGTAAAATAGAACAATAATAATATCTGCCTTATATGGTTATTGTAAGGATTAAATAAAATAGTAGATATAAGTCTAAACCCAGTACTTGGCACATAGCAAAAATAGAATTATTTACCTTAAAATGAATTAGAATTATTTTACCTTACCTGCCTCCATTTTAGAGTAAGGTATTAGGGAACTCAGCTCCAAAATCTTGGCTTAGTAGCTCCTCAGTGACAAAGACTGTGTCTTATTCATCTTCGCATATGTAGTGCCTGGCATGTAGAAGGCTGTTTCATAGATATTGGCATACATACATCAGAAGGTATAAAGTTTAATTTTCTTATATAATTTTCTGTCTTTGTGTGTGTGTATGTGTGGCTTGATTTTGTTCAGGAAAGGCACAGGATGCTGCCAAAGTTTCAGATACAGTGATTACAATTTAAGCAGCTATAGCACTTACAAGGTCAAAGCAGAAGTGTTCAGCCTTCTTTTCCCAAGGAGACTCACTCCATATGCAGCATTCTCCAGCAGACATACTCAGTATCAGGAGCAACTCTCTGGTGTATTAGCTATAACTCTCCCCATTTCTCTTTCACTTAAGAATGTAAGTTATTATGCAAATAATCAAGAGTGACCCAATGAAAGGATAATCATGCATCTAATCTAAATTAATTTTAAATCATTTTACATATTATTATTTTGACTATAATTGTTATCGTGTTATGTGGTGATTAAATCAAACTTACTCAAAGAATTCTTTGACTTCTTCACATTTCTTCAAAGTCAACACTTTTGTTTATTTCTCACACTCTGTCCACTATTCACCACTAACTATTCCCTTCTTGAAATTCTCACTTCCCTGGGTTTCCGTGACACCGGTGTTGCTCTGGTATTTTTCACTCAGCAAAAGCTGATCTTTCAAAGGCTGAGGATGACTACAAATCATCCCCCAGCTATTTAATATTCGCTCCATGAAAGTCTTTGTTCCCTTGGTTTTCTTAACACTAAGAGCTAACCCGGTCTTCCACTTCTGACTCCAGTGATATGCCTTTTCTTTCTCCCCATCCCCAATCTGGGGATTCCCCTAGGATTTCCCTGGGCCCTCTTATTTTCACTCCTATTCTCCTCTCCTTGGTGATATCTTAACAGTACTTTAGCCGTCACTCTTATGTATATAACTTTCCATATTTATCTCCTAGATGACTTCCCTACCCAAATCCGATCCCATATGCTAATACTGTTGGATCATTTGGAAGTTCATCTGGCAGCTCAAATTCAATATGTCAAAAATAATTATCTTCCCACTAAAACCAACTCTTTATCATGATTTCTTTAACTTTTTAATTTTTCAATTACAGTTGACATTCAATATTATATTAGTTCCAGGTATACAATATAGTGACTAGACATTTATATACCTTATGAAATGATTACGCCAATAAGTCTGGTACTCCACTGACACCATACATAGCTATTATAATGTCATTGACTATATTCCTATGTTGTACTTTACATCCCTGTGACTATTTTGTAACCTCCAGTTGGTACTTTTAAATCCCTTTGCCTTTTTCACCCATCCTCCTAACGCCCCCTCCCACCTAGCAACCATCAGTTTGTTCTTTGTCCCTATTATGATTTTTGTTAGTGAATATCTAACACTTCTCTTAGGCCGGCTTGAAAACCTTTGAGTAAATTCTGGTACTCTTGACCTCTGCTTTTAAAAAAAAATCATTCTTTTATTACAACCAAGCCATTCAGGGTTACCTAGGCCTACCTCAGCACTGTCTTTGAATTGCTCCATTTTCTACTTCTTCTGAATGGTATTGCCCAGTTATAGATGCCATGAAAAACATTGTACAAGCTTTACAATCTGGTGAAGGGGAAACAGAAGGTGTAGAAGCAAGAATTATAATACGATGACATAGACATAAAGGAGATGCATCCCAGAGAAGAGAGGGCAGGGAAGACTACTCAAAGGGAATGACAAAATGCCAGATCTTGAAAGATGAATGGGAGTCAGACTGACAAAGGCAAGATGAACACTGTGAAAGATGAGCACTGAATATGTGCAAAGGAATGCAGGCAAAAAAGACCACTGACTCATTGTTGAAGTGCAAGTAGCTCTGCAGGGCTAGAGCTCGCTCTGGCTTCGTGGGGGAATTAAAATGGGAGGAGTAGGAGGTAACGCTCCAGAGGTAATAGGAGTGGAGGAAGGGCACTTAGGCCCTTGTTTCAGTTATCTCTTTCTGCCTCACAAACCACTGAAAACTTCATGCCTTAAAACAATAGCAGGTATTGATTATCCCTCACAGTCCTGCAGTCTCGGGTGACGTTTCATCTGTGTTCCATGTGACATAGGCTGGTATGGCTCTACAGGGGCAGAAGGATCCAGGATCCCCATTCACATGTCTGGTGTTTCAGCTAAGGTGCTAGTGGCTGGCTGGATCTCTCTCTTTTCACATGGTTTCTCAATATTTATTAGTCTAACTCAGGGTTTTATACATGGAAGCTGAATCCTAAGAGGACAAAATATGGAAGCTACAAAGCTTCTTAAAACTTAGGCCCAGCTCAGCTTCCAGAAAAGGAGAAATCAACCCCACCTCCCATTGGGAGGAACAGTGTGAATGTAGAGGGATGGGAGGAAATGTTGGCAGCCGTCTTTGTATATGGTCTACCACAAGCCTTACAAATCACTGCATCATTGTAGGATTTTAAGCAGCAGACTGACATTTTAAACTTACATGTTTAAAAATATCTCTTTGACTTCTTTATAGTGATTGAATTCATGCCTTGCGGGCCAGTACCTGAAAACAGAACAACCAATAAGAAGTCTATACCAACATGTTACACGTTAACCTCAGGAAAGTCTTTCCATGGACCCACATGCCTTGCCCATTTTTCTTCCTCATGGAAACAAAGGCAATGAACAAAATGTGATGGATACCTTTATCTTTTTTTTTTTTTTTAAAGCAAGATATTACCAAGGTATCTGCCCAGTACTCTGTGCCCCTTTCAGAAAAACAGATTCATATCTACTGTGGGGGAGAAAATATGTAATAGTGCAAATCCTCTGCTTAATGCTTTTTTTTTTTTAAGAACTACTACTCCTTGCTTATTTCATATAGCTGTTTCTATAAATAAACCAGGGAAGTCAGATGAGACTTTTGGGCAAGGCAGAGCCTGCTTTGTATTTCTAGGGGCTCTTCCTGTATCAAAGCATGCAAGTATATGTGACTGTAAAACCCATGCAAAGTGAAGCCCTTGGCTCTTGCCTCCGGTTCCCACTACACTGGCCTCCAGGGGCAGTGCCTATGCAGAAGCTGCAGAAAATATTTACGGATCTTGAAATGTTTCCTTTGAAATGATTACCTTGGTCACTAAATTTTCTTCATGAATAACAGTTTTAATGTGTAAGTATTTATAACTTAAGCAGAGGAGAGCCTATACTGGTGCTTATTAATGCGTCTTGGAGCAAACTGAGATCCCAAATCTGAGAATGGAGAGGAGATGGTCCTTCTGGATTTTGAGGGGTTTGTACAACCCCTTCATTTAAGTGTTCCAGATCCAAAATTTCTCTCTATAAAGAAAATAGTCTCTGTTCTTGGCATAAGAGCCTGAGGATAAGGTTGGGATACGGTCCCCCCTTGGTCAGTGTTCAGGTCTCCATCAGGGTTTTGAAGACTTAGCTCATGCCATGATGGGCATCAGGATGATGTTCATTATCCCCATACTTCCCGAATGCAGTAGCTGGAAGCCAGGATCGCTCGAAGAGATTTCATCTCAAATTTTAGTTTTACCACTTCCTAGTTATGTAACTACAAACAAACTCCTTAACCCCTCCAAGCTTTGGTTTCTTTCCCTGTAAAACCTCAGCGATAATTGCACCTTCCTCATAGGATTGCTGTGATGGATTAAAAGAAATACTGTTTATTGCGCTTAGCCCAGTGAATAGCACAAGTGCTCAATATTCTAACTTACTGTTTTAACAAACTTCCTGCTGATCTTTGCTTTGTTTCTCTGTATTATCCAGGGAGATGTTAATCTCTGTGGCTCTGGGCCAGGTGTTATCCCTCCTTATTTGTGGCATTGGCTTGACCAGCAAGTACCTGTCAGAAGATTTCCATGCCAATACACCGGTCTTCCAGAGTTTCCTCAATTACATCCTTCTCTTCTTGGTCTATACCACCACACTAGCTGTCAGACAAGGTAAGCATGCAGATGCACTGGAAATATAGCTTGGTTTCTCTTTTACAAACATCTAGAATGATGAGCCATGACTAGATAACTTTTTCACTTACAGACAATTCAAAACTTCAAAATTCACATTTCTATTTTACAGTCATACAGTAAACAAAACGAATGGATAAATCACAAAGAAGCATAAATTGTGTGAATTCAGTGGGAAGCAGAAAATGCATGTATAGACAGAAATGTACAACTGCTGACTGTTTGAATTCCTGTTAACATTCCTTGTACCCCTCTGTGAATTTAAATAGAACGCTTCCCCAGAACCTGGAACAGGCTGATACAGCTGTTCTTAATAATGTTAGCCCTGAGAAATTCAAGGGAATTACAGACAAATATATGTTCTTTGGGAAAGTGTCACAGGAAAGATGAAAATAGTAAACACAACTCTAGTAATAGCAAAGGGGAAAAGAAAGAAAACTACCACAAATGGCCAGGTGAGATGTTCTGTCTAAACTTAAAATAGCTAAAGCAATAAAGCAAGTCCTCCGAGTCAATGCAAGAAGAACTTTTTAAGGGGCGATTGCTGTTGCCATCTTTGGGGTATAGTTCTCTAGGGCATACCTCAGAGCCTATGATTATCACTGGACTGGAGTATACACTTTTATCTATGACCCAGAAATAGCCAACAATTTTCCCCTAGTAGTAACTGTTGACTGTAAAATATGCACTGAAAAATAATCATAAATAGGTTTGAAGACAATTATATACCTTAATAATAAATAAGAATATATCAATCGTAATAATTATACCTTTTGAAACTTTTATAAGAGCCGTGTATCAGTATTTGGTTTTTACATTTCTTTATTTAGATTGCTGTCCAGAATAATATTGCTTAATTATAATGATTAGCCCATTACTAAAGTTATCTTAGAGGGAGAATAAAAATGAATATGTTGAGTATGAATTCCAGTTTACCATTGGATTTGTTTTAAAGTATTGGAGATCATTTCATTTTCTTCTCAAAAATATGTATTATCAGGGCTTGCTTTAATTAGCCCAGTACGAAGAATATAAACAAGAATAAGATTAAATTTAAGACAATTTTGTAAATATTTTAATGTTACAAAAAAGAAAAAGAAAAAGAAAATTTACATGAAAGTAGTAAATTTATTTTCCCTACAGTTCTAGAACCAAACATTCCAGATTATGAGGTAATGAATTGTAACTAGTCTTTGGGTTCTCTTCCGTCTTACTTTCTAGGAGTCCAGAAATTTAACAAAAACCTGCATCAGGACAAAAGCAAAATCGAGCCATTCTAAGAAACAGAATAATTTCACAGTCACAGATAGAGACAGAAAAATTTAGAAATACATTATTTCTAGCAAAAGACTCAAGGTTAATAATAATACCTTCTATTGAGCCTTTATAATGTACCAGGCACTATGTATGTGAAATCTCTCTCTTATTCCTTCAATCAAAGGAAATAGGTATAATTATCCAAAATTTTATAAATGAGGAAACCGGAGCTCAGCCAGCATTAGGAACCTGCTCTGGGCTATAGAACTAGGCTGTGTGCCTTCCTGGGCCACCCTGCCTTCTCCCATGTGAGGTCCAAGGGAGGCAAGAGGAGGAAAGAGAGATACTTTTGAACAAAAGATGTTTTTTTTTCCCTTGAATTTCAAAACTCTAAGTAAGAAACCAGCCCTGGCTTCAAGGTCTAATGAGGCAAACAATGAAGTCAAGAGGATGTGGTTGCAGATTCGGGGGTGGGCAAGGGAGAGGCATAACTGGAAAGAGGCCAAGGACTAGGAGCAGCAAGGACTCTGGCAGAAGAGTGAAAAGGGCCTAAGGAAATTCTATATTTCCTAGTCAGTGATGAAGAGAATCAATTTTTAAAATGCCCAGTCTGGAGATTTTTGCCATTTCCTCAGATAATCGCTAAATTTGCTGACATGTCTTTATTTGGGTGTTTACTCAGAATGTTTGTTTTTTTGTTTTAATCTTCATCTTTAGAAGTTTTAATAGGCTGGCATTATGTTCACATCTGGAAATCGACATAGTAATTGCATTAATTTTGTGTAGGCTGATTCACCACTATGTTCTAGAAACATAATAATCTGTTTACTCATGCACCTCAAGATTTGAGAGGGAATGAACAACAGAGGAAAGAGAAGAGGGTGGAATATCTGGTGTGTGCAGGGAGGTGCTCTCATAGCTGTGATTTCCCCTCCTTTCCCAGTGCGCCTGACCACGCTCTCTGAGAGGGCTGCAGATTACGATGGAGCAAGATGTCCGTCTTCCAAATTTTACCAGCACAGTCGTCACCTGCCCTGCTGGGCCATCATATTAATTTGATGCCACTTTAGGCCACGTAACAAGTTGTACTTGGAAACATGTTTTTAATCAAATCTGTTTTTATCATTTTAATCATACAACTTCTAAACATTTATAATTGTTACATGTGAACATAATGTGATGCATGCAAGAAGCCCTTCAAAGCGTATGGGTGACATGATAACAAAAGCCTTATGGAAATTTGACTTCAAAGTTACACTGTATTGTCTTTATCCAATTTGCTGGATCAATGATCAAAGACTCTGAAGCAATAGGTTTCAGTAGAAGTTCCAGCATAACTCCAGTTCAAACTAGAGTTTTGAACTTGTCTATGATTATTTATTAGTTCCTACACAAATGTGAGTGCCATCCTACTTTAAAAAAATTGTATCTTGTTAAATAAGTTTTAAGTCTAGCTCTATCCTTAATTGGAACTAGGTTTTTATTCCAGATAGTTCTAAAATTAAAAACAAAACAAAACAAAACAAAACAAAACAAAAAAACCCTGTGTTCATACAAAGAACCTCAATAATAAATTTTGTAGAAAAAAGTACTTCAAAAAAGTAGTTTCATTGACATTGTATCAAGATAGAGAATGTAGGTAAAATTTAGATAGCTATTACTTCAAGGTTCATTTTAACCACCCTGAGAAGTTATTCAGGAAATTAAAATGTATCCACAGAAGTAATGCCTGAAACCCAAACTCACGTTGTATGCACAAAATAGGGCTTCAGGGATTATAAAGAAAAACTCAGTCCTCCTTCTGTGTGTCTTTCCTTCACTCTTACACTACTGTCACACTTACAAAACCGAGCAATTCTGCAACACCAGCTGGGTGTCTTCAATTCTGACACTCTCTACCTGGAGTCAGTGTTATATCCCAAGGTTAAGGGCTCATTCTCACAAGATTGCTTCTGACCGATAGGCAACAAATAGGAGGTTCCCACAACCTCCTCCTCGGGCTTGGTTAATTTTCTAGAGCCTCTCACAAGACTCAGGAAAACATTTTACTTACTATTGACAAGTTTATTATAAAAAGATACAGATGAACACCCAGATGGAAAAGATGCGTAGGGCAAGGTATGTGAGGAAGGGGTATGGAGCTGCCATGCCCTTTCTGGGCATACTGTTCTCCCAGCACCTCCACGTGTTCACCAGTCCCGAAGATCTCCAAACCTTGTACTTTTGAAATTAGTATAGAGGCTTCATTACATAGGCATAATCAATCATTAACTCTATTTCCTTCCACTTTCCCCTCTCTGGAGAATAGGGAAGTAAGGCTGAAAATTCTAAGCTTCTAATCATGGCTTGGTCTCTCTGGTGACCAGCTCCCTATCCAGGAGCCCACCAAGAGTCACCTCTTTAGAACAAAAGACATTCCTATCATCCTGGAAATTCCAAGGGATTTAGGAACTCTGTGTCAGGAATCAGGGTCAAAAACCAAATAGTAGAACAAAAGATGCTCCTAGTGCTCTTCTCACTTAGGAAATCACAAGAGTTTTAAGAGCTTTGTACCAGAATCTGGGGGTAGAAACACACACACACACATAATAATACACACACACACACACGACACGCACACGCAGACGCACACGCACACACACGCACATTCATATGATATGTTCTATTATTTCAATATAACTAGGAAAGTAAGGAGAGGCTTCCAAAAACATAATGATCTGTCAAAGAAATTCTTAAAGGAAGACTCTTCTTCATATCCACTTTTTCTTAAAATTCCACATAATGCTAGCTGAAATTATGAAGCAGAGAAACACAAAACGCAAAGACTCTAAACAAGAAGAAAGAAACAGACTGGGGTCCAACTGAAGCTCATCTCGTTTTTGCATTTGTGTTGTAGAAGCAAGACATGTAACGGGTTTTTTAAAATAAAGGTGAAAATAGGGTACATTTCTTATCATAAAAAAGTCATCAAACTTTTTGCCCATGAGTTTCTCTTAGCAATTATTACAAGAATCCTGCTGCTTTTCAGAACTACTTTCAGCAGTTTTTAATAATAGATACCCATTATTCCTCTTTGGGCAGTTTTTAACTTCTGAATGTATATAAACTACATGGTCAATAATTCTCTCCTCTTTTTTTCCTTTTGCCAATTTTTGTTAGTTCTCATCTTTTCGATTCCTCTTTATTTGCACATTGACAATTTACTCAGTGGTGGGGGAGGTAAGGATTGTGGGGCAGTTGAGTAGTGCATGTATTTTGCTCTCCAGCAAATTCTTGAAACATAGACATTAAAATATTTATTGAATTTTTTATACATTTCTTTGTGTCAGTGTGTAAATTAGAAACAAGTCTCTAATAGTACTAACAGAGCACTCATAAAAATATCACCATGTGTAATGCCTTTGGTTATAGTCTAAAGAGAGAATACTGAAAAGTAAATGCATGCCTTGCTTTTTATGAGAATTATTTTTATTTTGAACATTAAATTCCAGAAGACAGAAATCCTAGAGGTCTACATTCAAATTTCAGTTCTAAGTGAGAAGGTATTTCAAGCACTCACTCTCTCCCAGTCCCAGACCCTACCAAGTTCTTTTTCCCACCCAGAGCTTTCAAGTAAGGCAGGAGAGATGAGAGAAATATATTACAATGACAGACTTGTCCACCCACAACAGATGGATGCAACTCATGTGCCAATGGTCCAGTCCCACAGCCCTCAGCTTTTCAAATGAATGTTCTTCTCAGAATTTGCGCCAAAAAAAGTATTTCTCTTTTTGGCGGTGGCTGGGGAAGTATTAATCAGAAGGTAATTGTTGCCTCTTCCAACCCGAGACAGGCTTCACATTTGTTCTTTGCAGATACACTGCACTTCTCACAACTACATAGGCTCAATTCTCAATTACCAATGTTGCAAGATTTAAAATATCTATTAATTAGAAGAAGTGTAGGGCTTCATACAAAATAATATGGACCTCTCAGAGAGCCACGCGAGATCAAAAAAACTTAAGTATCTGGCATTTCACAGAGTATTAGACCCAAGAGTCACCTGAGGATCTCACCTCCTCAGTTCTGTTAATATCGTTCTGCCTATGGATCTTTGCTCCTTGCCTTTTTTTGCCATTTTCTTTGCCACTTACCATAGGAAGTCAAAAATACAAGCAAGGACAGTGAAAAGAGTTAAAGCAGGATCCAGGATTTTCTCAGAGCAAAGCCTGAGTTCTGTTTACACACAGCTCAGTTTCCAATTCTATGGATGACCTTGACTAAGTCATTTAGAAGGGATTGTTAATGGGTTGGCAGAATAAAAAAGCACTTGCCAAACGTAAATACTGAATTATAACTCCCTCAGGAGTGGTGGGGGAAATATTGTTGTCATTTACCTAAGTCTCGTGAGGTAATGTTCACTAGAGCCTCTTAAAAAAGTCTCCCTTGTGGGAAATCACTTGGTAAATCTCCATTCCTATTCCTGTCAGGTTGCATTTATTTTTACTTCCAAAAAGATAGAGAGTTTTAGTCCCCATAGTATGGAAAGGTTGTACCTCAGGAATTTCTGAGATACATCCTCAGTGGGTGTTCCCCGGGAAGGAGAAGAAAAGGGGTTGGAGGTCCATCTAGAAGCATGCTGGGAAATTGGCAGAGAAAAATCACAAGAGAAAATTAGAATCCAATTCTAGCAAAACTGCCTGCCAGTATAGGCAGCAACTGGAATTCTCACGTACTGCTCTTGGGAATACAAAATGATACTGACACTTTGGAAAATAGCTTGGCAGTATCTCATAAAGGTAAACATACACTTACCATATAATTCACCAATCACATTCCTTCAGGAGAAATGAAAATATATTGTCCACACAAAGAACTATATGCAAATGTCCATTGCAACTTTATTTACAATCTCCAAAAACTGTAAACAACTAAATACTTATCAACTTGTGAAAAGATAAATCTTGTGGTAACTTCATACAATGCCATATACTCAGCCATCAAAAGGAATAAGGTACTGATACATGCAATCGTATGGATTAATCTCAAAAATATTATACTATGTGCAAGAAGCCAGACACGAAAGCTTACATACTTTACAATTACATAATGCTTAGTAATATGATATTCTGGAAAAAGGTAAAACTATTTAGATCAGGAGATAAATCAGTAGTTGCCAGAGCCTGGAGGCTGCAGGAGACTGACTCCAAAGGGATACAAGGGAGCTTCTGGGTGATGGAAATGTGTCCCGACCTGCAGGACCTAGTTATTGCGTAGAACCCGAGGAGGACCGTACCTTGAAGAAAACATGGGCGGGAGAAAAGAATGGAGGCAAGACAGTGTTCTGATCAAGCCTCAAAATTTTATTGTCGAGCGGTTATATTTATACACTCAAGTGGAGAGGGCAGGGGCAGGACTGATCAGAGAGTATTCGTTACAAGCTTATTGGTGTCCATCAGATGAGGTGACTTCTACTTGGCTAGTCAGAAACAGGTGGGCTGTGCCAGCAGTTGCAGGCTCCCACTCTGCAGGTGGCGGAATGGGGAACAAAGACACGGGAAATGGCGGGTGCTTCACAGTGCCGTGGCTGTCCAAAGGTCACAGCTAGCAGAGTTTGTTCTCGGTAACAGGATGTGGTTCTTATCTTTGGGTGCAGGCTTAAGGCTCCCGACAGAAATGTACTATATATCTTAATTGTCATAGAGGTAACATGACTATATACATTCACCAAAACTCTTTAAACTGAACACTTACAAGGGGTGAATTATATTGCATGTAAATTATGCTTTAATATGCCTGACCAAGGAGCAGGAGCTAAGAATTGACCATCCCCTATCACAACGTGGTTGCCACGATGAACTAGTGTATCATTTGGCTCAGTTTCCAATATGTAGCTATATCCTCAGTCACTTTCCAATATTAAGAAGCACCATTAAAACTTCCTTCATTGTGGCGTGCTTTCAGACCACAAGAATGAGTACAGTTTCCTCCCAAAATGTACCTATTCCAAGGAATTTGCTAGTGGGACAGGAACTGTTATTGATCAAGTTCACAATCCACTAAACGATGCCAAAGTACACACATTCCATACACTTACAGCACTTATAGCGTGAATTTGCACCAAATCAAGTCTCCCACAGTCTTAATCAAACTTACTGTATCCAACAGTGCATGTCCTGTTTGTGCTAAAATGGATGAATCTCAAAGTGATACCTTACTCAGAACTTTCAATATCACCTAGCATAGTAAGTGACTTTTCGATTGAAGGAAAATTACATAAATATGTAACAATATCTTCTTTTAATGAATCCTCAAGTAAACTTACACACACACCCACATACACACTTTATACATCCGTCATTCCCCACACCATATACTTTATTAATGGATGCTCTCTGAGTCTTTCGTTTCAAACAGCATATAAGCTTGAAGGGAAGTACTGTCTCCCTGTTTTATCTGGAGTCCATGTTGGCTGTTAATTCTGAAAATCTTTAAGCATTCATCTCTCCATGCTGAGAGCTGGCAGAGAGCAGTACTCATTCCTGGCACGCTGCAGCATTCATGTGGGAGATTGAAGGGTGGTTACAAGATGATAACTGTATTGCCTGAAGGAGATAAGTCCCCTTCTGCCAAAATAGTGCTTTGTATGTAATTAGTGTAAAAATTCAGAGGAATAGAGTTTATCCTTAAAATCATCTTTCTCATTAAAAAAGAATCATAATGGAAGAACAAAGCAGTCCCTGCAGTGAATTGAATTGCTTTCCTTAAGTTTTCATTAAATCAAAGACTCAGCAGTTAGCCATCTTGCAGACACTAGTGCAGTCTGCTGCTGCATGAGATTAGCAGGAAAAAAAATATGAAGCAAACGATTTTTTTCTTCATTCACAGGATTGGAATTGTATTGTGATAATCTTTAGATCAGAATTCCCTGTCTATGCAATTTTTGAGCATCTGGTTTCATTGGTTGCCTTTTCTGAGATTTTTGAGGACCAGGAAGAGGATCTTGTAACTCAACAAATTTAAACGTAATGCTTGCAAATAGTGAGTTCTAATTATAAGTCGAAGTGACTACTCCTTGAGTGACCTATATGAGGAAAAAAAAAATAGAGGAAATTGACTTCCAAGTAAAAGAAAATACAATCAGAATTTATGTTTCTGACTATTTTTTAGTATTTGACACTTCTATGAAAGAGAATGAGTATTTCTTTTATCTTTAACTACTACTTAGCCATGTCTAAGAAAATATCTATCTTTAAGAATCATATTTAGGAATTATTACCTAAGTTTACTAAATTAAAATATAATTTTAAAAATATAATTTTAAACAATTAGGGTCAGACTTTTAGTGTTTCTCAATTTAATCAAAATTCAAGAGCCAGTGAGTCAGACTAGTAAGTTTTCATAACTTGTCTATGTTGTATTTCTTCATTCTGTAAGTCAAGATAATAATAATAACTGGTTTACAGGTTGTGTGTGAACTAAATGATATATTTGGAAAACTAGCACAGTGTCAGGCATAGAGAAAACATTCAATGAATATGATGTGCCATCATTGGCATTATGTTTGCTCAATAAATATTGATTCTCCTCTCCAGCAACTTGAATTTTATACATGTAACACTTAATTTGAATAAATTCTACCATAAGGATCTTGAAATTCATTAGCCATCTTCTGGCATTGATAGTCTCTTTAACTTGTCGCTGGATGTCAGAGTAGGCACAGGTATGGTTCATAGAGGGATCAAAAAGAAGAGATATTTTAGATGCTTTCTTACCACTACGGTGTCCGTTGCAAGTGAGGGAATTCGCTGAAGTAATTATTACACTAGCACCCTCAGGATGTAGAGTGGGGCTTCTTCTTCCTGAGAAAGCCAAGCCAGGGGTAACAATGGGCACCCAAAATCTGTTCAGAAGGAGCCAGAGCTACCCTTTTACTTCAGGTGTAACTTCACTCAAGTGGCCCAAGCTATTAGAGATGGGGATGGGAACGGGGGAGCCGAGGTGGGAGCAGTTACCAAAGGAAAGAGTTGAAAGGACAATTCCCTAGGCCAGGGCTTTCCCCAGAAATGTTTTGTGCTAGAGCTCTGATTATGATTGTGAAGGCTTGGGGCAGAATTGCTTCCAATGCTTTCTCTTCCACATATTCTGTGTGGGTTTCCTATCTCTTCTCCTGTTTGCTCTCTTCACCCCAGCTTTTTCCTTCTCACACAGCCAAAACTGATAAGCAAATGGGAAGAAACTGGAAGAAAAGTCATTCTCATTGCCTTTACTGAGACAGGACTGTTAATTACAAATTCAGACCTTGCAGAGAAGATCTAGATTCAGTGTAAGCCCTACCTGCAAATAACCACTCCAGCTTACTATTCTTTGCTCAAGAGAAGGCTCAGAGCACAAATACACCAATTAAGATCAAGTATGTTGTAAACTAAGCTTGACTACCTTTTTTCCTGAATGCTCTTTTCTTCCACAACACACACAGAATGCATCTGTGAACTGCAACCAACTCAATACTCATACAGAAAGCAAACAGACACAAAGCAGCTGGGAAAACGGCATTCCCATTTGGCCTGCTGACTGAGGCACATGCCAGCTGGAGAGGGTGAGGAAAAAGAAGTGTGGTTTGACCAAAGCCAGGACAGGGTGGCATTTCTGTCCCTGATAATTACCAGCAAGGAATCAGTTTTTGAGACAAGGACCATAGATGTTTTAGAAGATCGTATCAATTCAATTGTAGGGATTCCTCAGATGCATTCCAAAAGTGAGCGTTCGGTCACTATTTTATAACCAGAATCCCACATTTCCATCAGTTATTTGGAATAATCAAGGAACAGCATGTCTCTTTTAAGGCCATGTCCACGGAAACCCTAGTAAGAAATCTGTAAGCAGAGATCTAGTCTTACTAACAAACTATTGCATGGACAAGAATTGTCCTTGGATGAACTCATTAAAAGGAATCTTGCTCCCATTTTTTGACAGAGTATGAACATTCTATTTCGTTGTTGAAAAATAAAGTCAAGGTGGGAGAGGGAAAAATTAAAAATAATCCAAGATTAAAAAGTGCTGAAAAATGCCCTGAGAGAGCACAGTCCTTGGGGCTACAGAGCCAGGGAAGTGGCTGCCAGCCCGTCATGCTCTAGATGAGATGAGGGTTAGACCACACTGTCACGGATCATGGAGTCATTGCTCCATGACCATGATCCATTGTCACAGATCACAAAACCATCGTTCAGCAGGAAGGACACTCCACGGGCAAACTCAATGAACTACTGGGGCTTCACCAAATTCAAAGCAGCAGGTCCCATATCTGCAAGCACATTTCAGCTTTTGGCTTTGTGGCTGTCATTCGCTGAGGTCGAAAGTCTCAGCTGTGCTGTGTTAAACTCAGGACCGTTATAGCGCCACTTTAAGCAAGCTATTGATTTTAAACGTTTGTCAGACTACAAGAGACTAAGTTAGATCACTCAGAAACAAGCAAAGAACTTATCTTCTAAAAATAAAGTTAAGAAACTTGGTAACTTCTTTTTAACGGAGAAATGTGTGGGCAGAGCTTACATAAGTGTCATAAATGTAGAAGTCTCTGCACTGTTAAAAATTGTAAGTTATTTACTATATGGAAATTTAATAGATCTCGACTCCTGATTTCTGTTGTTTTGACATCAAATATGTTGAATAATTTAGATACCTGACAGGAAAATTATTGTGAATGTGTTCCTGTACTTACAGTGTCTCTTAACTGATGGAATCAACCTGGAGCACAAGCCAGGTTGTGCACCCTCCCTAGCCTACAGAGTTTTATAGTTTTAGTTCTGTCCATAATTATTTCATACCAAACCTTCTAGAAGGCTCTGACCTGATTACATCTTATTCAGATTTCTATTATCTACATTTAAGGTATCTTACCTTTCTCAAGTCATTTATTCCTTCATGTATTTATTCACACATTATTTCATTCATTTAGTCAACAAGTACATTTTGAGGGCCTTCTGTTAGACACTGTACTGCTAGGTGGGAAGGATACCTAACTGAGAAAAGATGATTTCCCTTCTCCACCCGCCTCTAAGCTCATAGACAAGAGAAAGAGAGTTACAAGTAAAAAGTCCCTGTAATTTCAAGAGTACAGATCTGAGGGCCTTGCTTTCTCTTATCTCTACCACATCTTCATTCCAAAAGAATTTACTTCTCCTCTGTCATTCATTTTACCACTCTTTTCTCCATCCAGCTACCAGTCCTCCCTTTCCCAATTCACAGCAGAAGAATTTCTTATGAGCAGTTAGGATCAGTACATTGACTATTTCATGGTCTTCCCCTTGGCTTTTCTTTGATCATACGCGCATTCTTTGCTCTAGACCCTGACTTCACATTAAGAAGAGGTGCAGCTGTTCCTCCAGTCCCTGTACCACCCCGACACTGTCTCCCTGGGAGAATACAGCACAGACTTCATCCACCTCTTTTATTTAGACTTAGCTGTGGTGAGTTCTTGGCTGCTAGGCTTTTACAAGCTAGAGCAGTTAGCTATTTTCGTGATTATTATTGACTTCCAACACCCTCAAAGATCTCCTCTGCTCTTACAAACAGGTATAATCTCTTTGCCTGACCTAAGTCAGTGGCACCCCAACCTTTTTGGTACCAGGGACTGGTGCTCCTATGAGAATCTAATGTCTGATGATCTGAGGTGGAGCTGAGGTGGTGATGTTAATGCTGGGGAGCGGCTGCAAATACAGGTGAAGCTTGGCTCGCTCGCCTGCCTGCCGCTCATCTCCAGCTGTGCGGCCCCATTCCTAACAGGCCACAGACCGGCCTGGGTGTTGGGGACCCTTGACCTAAATGACCCCTCTATGTAGTGGCAAATACTCTTACTTGTCTGACCGTATCCCTTTAAGAAACCTTTATCATTCTGGTGGTTTGGGGATGTACCTTCAGTGCTTTCTGGTATATGAACTTAAGCTCGTCCCAAGTTTCTAATAACCCTCATAAGATATTAGAAATCACAATAATTTAATGTTATAAAATTACAAGTAGTAACGCAGTAGAGAATATCAGAGTTCATGGGCTTTATCCCAGTACCTGTTAGAGGGAAAAGACTGCCAACCATCCACTGAAACCACTAGCATCTGTGGATGGAGCAGCAGGATGGAAAAACAAAATATCAACCTCTTGCTTTTGACCAATTAGCTTATTTTATTTCCTTAGTTTGCAGCATGCTCCATTCAGCAAATATTCATTGCCTCTCTTTCAGGGTTTTAAGTTACCATTTCGTAGTATTCTAGAGGAGTAAATTAATGATGCCTTTGATAACCAGCGTCACAATATGGATAATTTCCAATGGTACCAATTCATTTTTAGAAAGTAGCACAGATAACTATCCAATTAAATGCAGCAATGATTATGATTCCTTTGAAGAAACCATTATTGTATTCTATTAATCTTATATCCAAATCCCTGATCTAAGTCTATTTATTCATGGCTTCACCTGAAAACCAGAAAAAAGTGTCTCCCTCTAGCAAACATATTGCCAACCACAGGTAAGCTCCGTGTATCTATGCAACTCTCATGGTTAAAAGTTTAAACATACCCAACAAACTAACTTAGAAAGCTGCCATCATCTCTGGAGTCGAAGTTTTATTTGGTTGTGGAATATATTGACTGATAAAAAGTTGTCTTGAGTTAAATTTCACAAATATCTATTGAGCCCACTGTGGACCAGATACCATGCGTGATCCTTTCCAATGCTGTCTCTAGATCCCCATCAGCAATAGCATTGCCTAAGCTAAGCCATGCATCACCTCTTGCCAGGACTGCTGCTGTATCCCCCGAACTGCTCTCTGTCTCTGACACCTGCCACACCTGCAGTCCTTCTTTTAAAACTTTATGTGCTATAAAGTGCAGTAGTCAACCAGGCTTTAGATGATCATATAAATCCTTTCTTATTTATAATTTATATTGAAATCAGGATTTACAAAAAAATAGTTGAGGGAGGAATTGGCTAATAAAAGATGATTATTTGCCATATCCACTGACATCAACATGTACTTCTTAGTATCATTTTGTGAACCAAAGTAAGGTCTTTTAATAAGAATTCAAAAAAGCTCAAAATTAAGAGACTAGAATGTTGCTATTTCTGCTTTCTAATTAGCCTGTCTTCTTGAGTAAAAGAGGCTAAAGATGTAATATTCTAATTTCTGTTCTCCGAACAGGGTTTTTTTTTTCTGAATTATAAGCCAAGTTGTCTTAGATTACAGAATTGATCCTAATATAAAAAAATTAACTTAATATTTTAGGTACTAGTTTCATAAGAAGTGACTGGTTAATACTGTGCTCTATGTACAACATTATTGCTAAACTCAAAGAATTCCATTCACTTCTTAATATAAACTCAGTAAAATCAACTCAATTTAGTTAAAAGTTAAAATAAACTGAAAGACCTCCTTAATAATAAATCTTCTGATCAAAGATCTTTGTTAGACTGCTTCTAAAGCTGATGTCTACTTTATAAAAACTGCTAAATACTAGGAAGAAACCATGAAGAGACTTTAAGACAATATTGAGGTGACAATGTTATAACCATTTTTTAAATTTATTTTTTTAATTACACAACAATACATGGATATAAACATTACATGTTTATGTTAATATAAACATTGTAAATACAGACAGAAATTTAAAAAAGAGAGAGATTGTGCTTCTCACTCACCACATAAATCTCACTCACTTCTTCATAGGACATCTTTGCTAAATTTTGTTATTCATCTTTCACAGCATTTTTTATGTATATACATTCATATACATAGTTATAATGTGTTTTTCATGTAAATGCTAGGAATTATATATGTTTTTTCTGAAACTTGCTTTGTTTACATAATAACATTTCCTGGAAAAATTTCCATTTCAATACGTGTACATTTACTTTATAGTTTTTAATTGGTACAGTAGTACTGATAAGCTCACAATTAGTGGTCATAAAGATTGTTTCCAATTTCGAATTATTCCATATATTTTACAAGAAGCATCATTGTAGATATATCTTTAAATACATGTGAGAGTATCTTGTAGTTTAAATTTCTAACAATTTAAATCTTGAGTCAAGGGGCATTTTAAATATTAATATCATCAAATTTCCCCTCCCTAAAAGGTATTACCAGTTCCAAAGCCTACTAACAATATTTGAGAATATGTTTTCCTACTTTTTTATCAATGTTGGATATTAGCAGTAATTTTTTTGTCAGTCTGAAAGTTAAAAAAGTATCTCATTGTAAATTTTATTTCCTTAGTTACCAGTGAAATGAGCATTGTTTCGTATTCATTTACAAGATTAAATAACTTTTAAATCTTAAAATAAAAACATGAAATGATTGCGATCTCTCCCACAGTCTGTTCTTGGTGTAAGAGTTAAGTCCTAGTGGACTCCCTTCCTTTTTTCTTTCACTCAGTCTCTTGTTTTTAATCTCCTCCTGAATGAGTGAAAATAGGGGAAAACAAATGAGCCCTGTGATACATTCTCCTGGAAGAATGCCACTGCCAGAGCATTAGAATAATAATATTGAAATTTATCTCATCCATAAACCTTTTATAGTAGTGTAATTAGTAGGGCTATTAATACTACACAAGCCTAGCTTTCTTTACTGATGTAAACACAGCTTGTGATCACATAAATGACATCAGTAATAATCCTTTAGGGCATCATGTATACCAAAGCACTTGAGTCACTTTAGCTAAGGCTTAATCAGAATCTCCTCATTCAAAAGAAAAAAAAAAGGATTCTTTTTGCTTAGAAAACAGAGTGTGAGGGATAACCTTTGGGCATTTTCCAACATTTAAACATCTAAATTTTGGATTCCAGGGAAGGTATACTGGTATAGATGTGCCTGGGAAGAATGGATTGGAGAGAAATAGAAAAATTCTAGCCAGTATCAGTGCAGAATTATACCTGTCAGCCAAATATTTCCTGCCTATTTCTATATCTCAGTGTCATTTACATATAGTTATTGTTCCTCTTGTGGCATTTTAAATTAATACTTAATCCAAAAAATGAAGTTAGTTTAGTGTACTGTAGATGTTATCTGTTCTTCAAAAAGTAATGAATGTGACATGAAAGTAGGTTCCAGGAATCTCAAATCAGTGTAAATTAACAATGCAATTTAGATGACTGGTGTGGGAATCATGACAGTAAAATCGTGTTCAAAGACTGTCTCTGTTATGGTTATATTCCCTCCTTAATATCAGATCAAGTTAATGTCTCTGTGACTCAGGTTTCCTGGCTGATAAAAACAGGCTGACTGTAAAATAAAAATTGTTTTTTAACATATTTTATGTTCTCAGAGATGGTGTCATTCAAATGTTAATCTATTTGATATTTGAGAGACCATATTTAATTCAATGTGGGCTTTTTAGGGTCAACTATTAATTTACTTAAAATATAGTACTGAATAAAATTAGTCTATTTCAAGATGAGTAAGATTTTCTGAAGCAACAGGAGAAAAGTCAGTTTATTGAACTTGGATTATCATTGACAAAAAGAAGAGCACAATGAAGAGAAAGAAATACTGCACAATGAGTTTGTTTGCTTTTTATAACCACGCTATATACTATTTCTAGTGCCTCCCAAGGAAGAAAGAGAAAGAAAATGAGAATATATAATATAGCTACATCATCTTTAAACTTAAAACTATTATATAGGTCATTTTATAGATAAACTGAGGCTCATAGAGATTAATTAATTTATCAAAAATTACGTAGTGGCTTCTGTTTAGGATATAGTAGTCACGAAAGACCATCATTCTCACTCTAGCAACAGAAACATAAAATCATAGTTTTTCTGGGCCTACCATAAAGCTATGGAAGAAAAGAAATCTAAATATATGAAACCCAGAAAATTCTCTTTGTGAAAGAAGAAAGATTCACAGCTTCTTTCATCCTTTGCAGAATGACACGAGAAAGAATCCACAAAGAGAGATGTAAGAAAAAAAGCAGCAAAAATCTTTAGGTTTTAATGTCCACATATCATTTGGTGTGACAGATTATAATTCTGAAGGACTCCAGCCACAGATCAGGTCTAGACACACCTGCAAACTATGTTCCATGGCTCTTTGCTTGGTGCTAGGCATATAGTATACCAAAGACTAAGAGGTGGAACAGAAGAGCTAAAAGAGAATTTACCTAAAGTGTTCGGAGCCTCCCCAAGTGCATGAAAGCCATCCTTTGAAGGTTGAGGGGAACAGTATAAGAGATCTGAGAGAAATGAACTTGAGGCACTCCAGACTTTCAGCTTGCCAAGGATTGGAGGCATGGCAAGAGAGATGAGAGAAATCTTTCTGAGACATTCCAAGCAGAGAGACATTTCTATAGGTGCAAAAAGCCTAGTAAAGAACAAGGAGAATTCCCTCAGCAACCCAAACAGTAGTCAGCGGAGCTATAAAGCAAATATATTTTTTTAGTGGTTTAGAAAGTGGGTAGCGTGATTATGAAGTGTAAAGAGATCTCCAGAACCTCGGCAGTTCTCATATCTGGAGAAGGGTAGGTACTGATCCCACTTTCAAAATATTTGAAGTCAGTAGTGAACTAAGTCACACTAAAATTGCAGGAAGCCCAGTTCTGCTGATTAGATTGACTCAGTAACCTAACCAAGCAGGCTGGCATAGAAAAAAGGACATTCTATTTTTCAATGTAAATATTATTTAGTTCAGTCTCTACTGTTATTTTGTATAAAATATTCAGATATAATAAAAAATCTACTAAACAAGTGAAGAAGCAAGAAAATGTGACACATGATTAAGAGAGAAAATAATCAATAGAAGCAGACCAGATGATGCCATTAATGTTAAAATTATCAAACAAGAACTTAATAATAACTATGATAATTTTAAGTTCTAGTGCAAGAGGTCAACAACATTCATGAAGAAATGGGGAATTTCACCAGAGACCAGGAAACTATTTTTATTTATTTATTTATGTATTAAGCAAGGCAACCCTTGGTTGACCTCACAGATTGCAAGGACCTTATCAGCTTACAATCCCTTAATTTTTTATTTTTTACATCTACAGCACCTGGTCTTCCTAGGTGGTCTCCCATCCAAGTACTAACCAGGCCTGACCCTGCTTAGCTTCTGAGATCAGATAGGGTTGGGCTTGTTCAGGGTGGCATGGCCATAGACACCAGGAAACTATTTTTAAAATAGTCAAATGGGATGTTAGAAAAAAAAAATCACTATATCAGAAATAAAACATGTAAGATTCAGCAGAGGAAAGAATCTTTGAATTTGAAGATAGGTCATTACAGTATCCAATTGAAATGAAAAAGAAATGAGTGAAAAAAGAAGGAAGACAGAATAGAATATCTGGGACAATATTCTGAAGTGATCCAACAGGCATGTAATTTAACTTCCAGAATCACAAGGAGAGAGACAATGGGGTAGAATAAAATATTTGAAGAGATAATAGCCAAGAACTTTTCAAATTTGTTAAAAGACATCATAAAAATCCAAATAGCTCAGAATATACCAAGCAGAATAAATGCAAAGAAAACTATACCTGGTGTATTATAGTCAAATTGTTAAAAACCAAAGACAAGGAGAAAATTTTGAAAACAGCAAAAGAAGGAAGATACGTTACACAAAGGGGAAAAAACCTCTCTTGAAACAATGTAACATTTTTAAAGTGCTGTAAGAAAAATTAAAAAGTACCCATCATCATATAAGTCTATAAACAGTAAAAGTATCCTTTAAATATGAAGGCAAATAAAAGGCATATAGCTAGTAAGATAAAGATTTAAGATATGAACCAAACCCATGTAAATGGGAAGATTGCTTCCCACTAGTCAGCCCTGCCTATAACTTATTGTATTTGTTGTGTATAGATTGGCATATGTCTTCAGCAATGCCAGCATTTAAATGTTTAATTTTCACAATTTGTTTTTATTATAAATATAATGAATGACTTGTAGAAAAGATTAAATTAATAAAAAGTATAGAAAGCAAAATCAAAGCCCTCATTTTTTACCTCTTACAGACTCAAATTGCAAATTAGAAATTAGAGACAAGCTCCATTGAGTAGTTGGACATGGCCCACTTTCTTTGATCTTGTTTCTCAGACTTGAGATTTGAAAAGTTGTAGAGAACCCTTGTCAACCCATCTCTGTTATGGCAGATCCTCTTTGGCAATAAAAATATGAAATTCAATACTTTAAATGTGCAAATTCAGGATATTCTATTTCTTTCTAACTCAAAGAAAACCACTGGAAAGAGCAAAATTTTCTAATCAATTTAATATAATGACACAAGATAATTATTTGGGTTGTAAAAGAAAGCAAAAAGTTTTATAGTTTCCTGCTACCAAGTGTATCTGATATTCTATAACTCCACATGTCATTATTCAGATGTATTCAAATTTAGTTATGAAGTAGTCTCACCTTCATGAGCACCACCATTGTCATAGGCAAACACCTATATATTACCAGCAAATATGGCTGGCAATTTTAAAAATTACCATTTTTCAGTATGTATTCACAACAGCATCTCATGGCAGAAGATGAGAAGTCATGCCCGAAGGTTAAAAGAAATGGCTTATTTTGACCACAAACTTAAGCTCCGCTTAAGAAAATATCTGTAGCCCCTACATGGTTCAGGATTAGCTCATTTAATTTTAGGCAGAGCCAAGAAGGAAAATAACTTCGCTTGTTTATAATGAGACTTATTAGAGGGAGGAAAAAATATGTTTCTTTTTTGTAGACACTCAATATCCTAAATCTATTTGGGCAGGGGAAGGACACCAAATATTAAATTCCTCTTTACAAGATTGTCATTGAAATATTTAGAAACAAACATCATGCACACTGTTCTCTTCTAGGCTGAATCCCTCCAGTCCCTCAAAAGTTCTCCTTGCTTCATTACGGTCACTCTTCTCTCCACATCTTCTGTTTAGTCCTTTAATCTTTGAAAGAGAAGTGCTCACTTCTCTGCTGTTCAGAGTTGGAAGAAGAGGATCACTTTCCTCTTTCTAAGTATTACATTCTTATTAAAATTTAAACTTACACATGATTTGTTTGCACTCACAACTCTTTGTACCTAACTTATCCCAAATGAAAAAATAATTGATTTTCTTACATATTCCTATGTCCTTATTGTAGAAAAGCATTTTCCCAAATAGCTAATTCCATAACTTTTAACTACTTATTTTTTCTGATACCTGAACAGAATTTCTTCCACTGTATTATATATAAACTCACTTCTTTCTAATTATCTTTTGGTCACTGTAAGTCATATTAAATCACCAAAACCTTTCCATTTTTGACTAAGGACTATTGCATACATTTTACAGCTTTCTTTGTAGGTCCTATTTTCTATGCCTAGTATAGATTTCACTGCATACCTCCAGACTCTCTTTGATCTCTCCACACTAAAAATGTGAAAGTCTAAATTAGATACTGTTAAAAATAGTATAACAGACAGAAGTTCATCTTTTCTGAGCAAGCCTCCCTATCCCCATGCTATCTTAGACAAATTTGATTTTGTCGTATTTCTTCTATTAAATCAAAACTTACTGGCATGGTTAAGAAAGTAAAAAGGATAAGCCCTCACATGTTCCTTACAGTTAGAGTGTGGAATAGTTGTCTATTTCATCATGAAAACACAGAATGAAAAAGATGGATTGAATTTCTGTAAGAATTTTCCTCTTGAGTTTAAAATGCCAGACCTTATACTGGGAATGATCTCCGTTCTAGTCTGGTCTGATCTCTTTTTTTTATTGTCCCCCAAGTCCTCATTAATCTGTGACGAATGAGTTACAATTTGCAGAAAATTCTTAGTGTTTTTTTTTTTAAATAATTTATATTCATACTTTCAGCAGAATCTTTCCCAATTGTAGTTCCACTGTTCTAAGTAGTGATCTTTTTAATTTGCTACTGTAAATTTCAAGTCCCTTTGGAATCTACCGTGAACTCTGGAAAGTGGTCTCTGCCGGCTTAGGAATGACTTTTCATTGCCTCTGTGTGAAGGGTCAGTAGGTACGTAGATCACCCTGGGCTTTGACAGGAAGAAAACATCTAGGTTAAGTGCTGCCTATAAAGCCATTCCCCATTCCCCTTTACTTCTTTGCTTCCTGTCTGACACTGTTAAACATCCTCTTGTCAAAGTGCTGGGGTATGTGGATGTCGAATTACCTTATGCTCATATTTGTAAGATATGGATGTTCTGCAACAGTAACTTTACTAACCTTGCAACTCAACATTCCCCAGAGCTGAAAACCACAGCTAATCGGATCCCCATCATTGTTCCCTGTCCCTTCTGTTCAGATCCCTTGGACATCTACACTACTAAATATCAGCACCTCCTAGGACATGGTGATTTGATTTTTGACCCTTCTGTGAAGGATGCCCTCTTTTGTCCCCTTACCTTCACTCATGCTTCACCAGGTATGTTCCTCCTCGCTTCCTTCTCCATATCTCTCTTGTCAGCGTACCATGTGTGTAGGGCGCAGCTGTTTGCCCATGTATGGGAAGACAGGTTCACCTTCGGTCCTTGTGTTTCTACAACTACTTTTTAAAAAGTTGTCATGTCCTTTTACTTTTGTATTCAATTCAGCTCACCATCTTGTATACAAGAATTTATTTTTAGTGGGTTTTTTTTTACATTAAAAGTGATTTTTAGCATATTTTATCTTTCTCATGATACCTTTTACCTGTCATCAGCTTTTAAAGGAGGAATCACAAGTAGTTCAAGGAGAATCATATGAAGAAAAACCAGATGTCTTTTTCATTGCACTATACCATATATATAAAGAAAATTCCCTACACTGGGCCTCGGCAAAGACCCTATCCTTACATCATCAGCTAGAGGAGACTGACAGACAATCACAAGATAGATATAAGATTTATCCCAAAGATAATTCCCTTATCTTGTTTCCAGGATTTTTCAGTACCTCTGTAAGTAGATTTGTGCTCTAAAAACCCATGTCTGTGATTGACACATAATCAGATTCACCCATGGTGATTCTGCAGTCTCACTCTCTTAAAACTAAACTTAGATAATAACAAAACAGTTTGAACATTATCCTTAAGAATATTTTTTTGTTGGGAGCCATAATAAAAAAGCTATGTCCATAATAAAAAAAAATTAATAAACTATTTAATACAACTATACGTGACTGAATGCATTCATCTCTTTTCTAGACAGAGATTAAAGTAATTTTCCTTCTTGGTTAAATTCATGTATACTTTTTTCATACCTGGGAACTAAGGAGAAACTGGCTGGAACCAGGTTTATCTTAGAGGTTTTTAGGACGGGGGCATGATTCTGCTTCTCTTGTAAACATAGATTAGATGGTCAGGACCCTATCCAGAGCCTTTCTTTCTAGCCTTCGTAGGGGCTGAGGAGGTAGTTTTAATATTAAAATAGTTGGATGGGTTAATTTCAAGAATTCTATATCCTATAAATAAATTAGTCCTATACTTTTTATTCTGTATTTAGTGTATTTTGTCAAGGTGAGCCTCCAATATCACTTTATGTTACTAGAATCTAGACAATGAGTACTTTTTAAAATGATCACATTAGGATTTCTAATTTTTTGGTTTATAAACATGATATAGGCTATATGTTCTGAGAAACCTTATCCACTATAGTACCTGTAAGATTATGGGATAAAATAGTTTTTAAAGGTTTTTTTTTTAAACATAACTGACTTTAGGAAACTTATGGGAATTTGTGGAGGCCAAGAGCTTAAGAGTACAGAAGCTCATCTGGATGGACATACTCATACTGGTGCTGGTTTACCTTCAGGCATATAAGAGCTGATCCTGGTGGCTTAGAGTTTGGTTTTGGAATAATGGTTTTAACAGGTCAGCAGTAAGGTATTTAGAAGTAAAAGCCTGGAACATAAGTATGGACTATAGGACTAGAGACCAGAATAAATTTAAGATTGCCAAAGGGAAACCTTCTCAGTGGATGAACTACAATGAAATCTGTCCCATAAAAAGAAGAAGTAGAGATATATGCCTGTCTAAGCTTTGATCTGGTTAGAGCAGAATCAGTAGAAATAAGTACTCCCCTGAGAATGTCTGACCACAAGCCCACATGCATACATATTTGAGGCCAGAAATTACATTATCTGTATTAATTCAAAAACAGTGAGGCTAAAATTTAATTTTAACTAGTCTCAGATTAACAGTTTATCTAGGTGGCTTCCATAAACAATTACAGATTCACTACAGAAATATACTTTCAAAATCCCCACAAATAAAGTTCCAAGGGATATGGGCTAATCATTTTTTTAATGTTAAACAAACCAAGGAAACAAACCACCATAAGTGCCAGCATAACAATAAACTATAGAAACTGACCTATAAAGATAATAGATATCGGAATTTCCAAATAAAAAATTTTAAGTAAATGTGTTTAATACATTTAAAGAAATAAAAGAAAGTTTTCATTATATGACAAAGGAGAAGGAGACTATCAGAAACTGATCCGGTAGATGTAAAAAAAATCAAATAGGATTTCTAGAAATGAAAAACATAATAATTGAAATTAGAAATTCAATGTAGAGGTTAAACAACAGATTCCATTTCAATCTAGAGAGAATTTGTGAATTGAAAGTTCTTAAAATTTTATTCAGGATACAGAACAAAAGATAAAAATAAAAATATGAAACGATGTTACTGACATGGAGAATAGAGTGAGAACGTGCCACATGAACTCTGATTCTGGAGGGAGATTATGACAAGAAAGGAAGAGAGATACTAAACAGATAATGACAACAAATTTTCCAGAATTTGTTGAATGAAAGACTCAAAGCTCTAGATTCTAAAAGTCTTGTGAATAAAAAGCAAAATAATAAAAATAAAACCATATCATGATATAACTGAAGGACACCAAAGAGATCTTAAATACAAGAGGAGATAAGCATGAGCCACAAAAGAATAACAATTAGATGAACGACAATATCTAGAAAATAGTATAATAATACCTTTCAACTGAGAAAATAAAACCTACAGTTATATATATAATAAAATTATCCTTTAAAAAAGAGGGTATACTAAAGATATTTTCTCACAAGTAAAAATAGAGCTTACTACTAACAGATCTTCAGTAAGGGAACTTCAAAGGACGTACTTCAGGAAAATAAATATGATCTAAGAAGAGAGAATAGGAAATAAAGAAAATGGTAAACATAAAGGCAAATATGAACTGTGTAAAACATAATGATAATGTTTAATTGGAAATTAAAACCGCAAGCAACACCAGCATTTAAGTCAGGCAGTGATGATTGGGATTAAATGTTCCATGGTTCTTGCACTGATGTGGAAGAAGGCAAAATTAGCTTTAAACATTGGAATATTACATTTCTTAAGAAACCACTAAAAGAATAGAAATAGGACACATAATTTAAAACCTGTTGGAGGGAAGACAATGAAATGAGAGAGCTAAATTCAATAAATTCAAGAGACAGAAGTGCAGCAGGGAGAAGAAACAATACATAAGCCAAATTAAAAGTCCAAAAACATTGGCAAAAAAATGAGTAGAAATACATCAGAAATCACAATCTATGAAAATGCACAAATCTTTCCACTTCAAAAATTCAGTCATCAGAATGAATTTTTTAGAATTCTAGCTGTATGGTTTTTACAAAAGATACATATAAAAATGGAAAGATTTTTTTTAAAGATTGAATGTAGAAGAATAGAAAAAGGTAAACGACAAAAACACCAAACAAAAAGAGAGCTAGTGTGGATCTATTTGATAAAAACTTTGACAGAAGTATTACCTAGTGATGAGCAGGCTTACTAAGGGAATTTCAAAGGATGTGCTTTATTTCCTATTCTCTCTTCTTAGATCATATTTATTTACCTACTAATTAGAGGTTTAGTTTTAAAAATGTTAAATAATCTTAAACTTGTAAATACCTAGTAATATAGATTCAAAATATAGAAAATAAAAATTGATATATGGAAGTGGGAGATTTTTAAAGCAACTCAATAATCGATAGATTAAGAAATACTATAAAGTATGTTTGCTAATTTTATTTTTCTAAGGAAACAACTTTTGACTTGGATGATACTTTCTATATGTCTGGGTTTCTATTTCATTATTTTATTCATTTGTCTATTATTATCTTCTTCCTTATTCTTTCTCTGGACTCAAGAAATTCAATAATGTATAGAATAAACCCAAGGCATTAATAAACTCAAGGCATTAATAAACAAAAGCAATTTGAAAACAACTAGGAGATAAATAGATATGGATGTTCTATATTATTCATTGTTGTGAAATGACACTGTCATTCTCATATATAATACTCACTATGCACGAAAACATTTGTAACGTAATTATACTTTTATAGACTTATCAAAACACTATAATGTAAAATAACCTTGATGGTACTTTTTCGTGGCCAAATTTAATCCTTTAAGACCATTATAGTAAAATTTAGGTGATCTTCATGATTCTTTTAAGTGCATAACTAATTATTGTTTGTTTGTTTGTTTTTGTGTGTTGTTTTGTTTCGTTTTTGAAATGCTCACCCTGGAAAGATTTTTCTTTGGTCTGACTCGAAAACTTTAAACATCTCTCTCAAAATCTACTTCTAAGTAAGAAAAACTACATGGCTCAGATTGTTGCAGTCCAGGTGTCTTGAAATACCACCAGCAGTGAGGATCTTTATTTTCTGAAGCTTGAGAGGTGGCTTTGAAACCCATGACAGAAAGCAAATTATTGGATGGCATGTGTATGTGTATTTTATGGCCACAATTTAAGCTAAAATTCCACTCTCTGAAGTTAAGGTCAGAGGTGAATTCCACCTGGATAGCTGAGAGCCATTATTGATGACAGAGGGTGAAAATGTCAGAACAAAATTTTTCTTGGTGCTAAGACATCCATGGAAGAAGAGATTGCTTTTTAGAGAAAAATTGGATAGATCCCATGAAATGACAACACTGAGATAGAGCTCAGCACTCAACAGTGGCCATCAGTGAACACTCATTTCAAAAAAGAGAGCTAGTGTGGATCTATTTGATAAAATAGAACCCAAAACGTGTGCTTCCCAATTAGTTCTCATTACCGAGAATCCCAAACTAATTAATTCAAGAAAAGCCAAGCCAGCTAGCGATGCCTTCCTGGAAAGGGTCAGTTGGCTCAAGGTCTACAACTGACTCTGCATTTAATTGAACATTAGCAAAAACATTTTACAAATCACCGTAAATCCATATTCTGGTCATAATCTCCTACTGTTTCTTTTCTTTTGTATTGTTTAATCGTTCATTTGAATTTCTTCTTACAAGCAAAAGGTAAAAATATTCTCTATTCTTTGAGCTTTTGTTCTTTTCCCTAATTTTTCAGTATCAGAAAGCAGAGAGCAATTTGTTTCTCTCTCCACCTTTCTTGAAACAGTGGATCTTTCAGCAAAGACGTTTGTGGAATTGCTAGTGGACCAGCACACCTCACCCTGGTTTTTGATTCAGATCCCTCGGGGTGATTTAGAAAACAGCAATTTCTAGCAATTTTCTAGGATATGATGTTTCCTGACCAGACACAGACAACAAGTCACAATGTAACATATACCATGAGAAGATCACGCCAAGTGAGGGTAAGATAACCATACATCCCTGTTAGCCTACAATAGTGTGAATTATGCCCATGTCTTGGAATAATTATTAAGAGCATGACTCTGTTTCTAGTTGATGGGCTACCTGGCTCTACCATACATGGATCAGGTTTTCTAGAATTCCAGTCCAAGGGGTTTCCAGGCTTCACCACAGCATGGACTCACTCCCAGCTACACTGTTAAAGGGGAATAACATACTGAGTGAAGCATCTTACCAGCACTGAGAGACTGTGCTCTGAGTGGGCAACATATGCCCCAACTCTACTCTTCCCACTTCTCACTACTAGTCCTCCAAAGGACAAGAGTATCCTCCACCTGAATTTCTAGGGAGGGGTGCAGCAGGAACTGTCTGTGGAATCTTTTAGGGTCAGGACCTAGAATTAGTGGCAAAAAAGAAAAATATGTGCCATACTTGTATTAAAAAAAAAGCGCTCCAAAGGAATTTATTTATATGGAAACATCGATATTTTAGTATGTGATATATATAACTAAAAACAGTAGTGGGTTTGAATTTCAAGCCACATCCTCAGATTTGGAGGAAATAACATATCCTTCTATTTTGTGACCGAATCTATTTTAACTTTAGCTACCACTGATGAGGAGGAAGAAAACTTCACCTTTGTTATATTTGTGGCTCTCTCCTCCCCTTAGTGCTGTGCTGTGGTTCCAAGATCTTTTCTGGTATCAGGGATGAGGCAAAGGTTCTGTGGTCATGGTCATGGGTCACCAGGAGATGTGGTTTCCACTGAATTACCTGTTGTCCTGTCTGCATGGCCCCTTCTTGTCCAGCAGCTCTTGGTGGCTCCTCACGGCATGCTTGGGGAACAGCTGTATTCTTTAGGCTTCCTGCAGACCTTTCGGCCTCGATACACTGATGACAGCATTAGCAAGAGGCAGAGCCGGGATGTTCATTACTCTGAAACCCATTATTGTTTCTTCTTTCCTTTTCGTAACTCTTTTCAGTCTGGGAGGCATGTCTTTCTTCCTGGAGTCAGTAAATAAGTTCTACTTTGTTTTTTGGTTATCCAAGATTGCATATACTGCAAAATTCTTCTTCCTTTTACCTCTTCTGCAAATTACTCCTAAGGTTTTATGCTTTGGGGAAATAAAAGCAAGAAAGATTTGCAAGCTGATTCTGCTGCCACATTTCCCCTGTGGCAATAAAACAGAAAGTCGATGACCAGTTTGAATAAATGGAAGGAATAAGGAAAAATACAGGGAGAGCAGAAGGAATCTCAAAACAGTATGTAGCCACAAAAGTCAACAGGAAATGAAAATCAAATAAGGTAACCAGTTCTGTTTCCGCTTCAATATAGATGCCTCAGGGAAGCATTCTTTGACTAGTGTAGGGGTCCCCTTTATAGCTTTGGGTAGTACCCTGATTTTCTTTTTGTCATAGTGATTTGTTAGAATTCTTTAACATAGAAGTGATAAACTGACAGACTGTAGGCCAGATAAGGACTGTAGATGGTGCTGGGTTTGGTCCACACAAATTTTAATGTTTATTAAAATTTGAATTTATTGGAAACACTTTAAAAAAGTCAGAACATTTCACATAAAAATATGGATTTTTAGCTTCTGTTGAAAATCATACCTGGTAATAGAGGGTGCTTGGCTGATAGATGGCAACGATCCCAGGAAGTGAGCTGTGGCTTGCCCTGCAAGATAAGACAGACACCCTTTAGTTGGCCATAGTCTCTATCCACTACTCATCCTGTAAGCACTTAGTTTCCGAGCCCTGGTCTAAGCTTATACATTTTAAATTCTGTAATGTCAGCGATTGGGTATCTCCTGTTCATTCCAACAAACACTGTGTCTGGCATATATTAGGACTGAATACATATATCTAGGATGAATAAATTCCAAATAATTCCCCACCCCAGCCAAAAAAAAAAAAAAAAAAAAAAAAGAAAGAAAAAAATACCCACAGCATATTATTTTTATTAAGCTCTGCTTTGTTCCATCCACCTAAAAAGGATTCGATGTGTTCACACGACAACTTTATTTCTCCACTTTCTGCGATGTACAAATCAAGCAGCATAAGTTTTATCCTCAGCAGTCTCAAGCTAGAGACCATAACACAGAGAATGTCACATGGATGACAGAGCCAGAAGATGTAAGAGCCAGCGTTGCCTTCTCTACACACTCACACCCTGCCACCACCACCACCATTTACCCCGGATGTATCTGGAGTTACTTTTAATGAATATTTACTATCATTCTCCCCAATTAGAATGTGATCTTTAGGAGAAGAGAAAGAAGAGTTCTTATCCCATAATACCCTCAAGCTCAGCACAGAAAAGAGCCCCAAACCCCTTTTATTTAAATCCGAGACGTTTTCAGGAGCACAGTTCCAGGGCATCAAAGTATACTTTGCTTAAGCCTCCTTTACCTCACCCAGTGCTCAAGTCTGCTTTGCAAAAGCATTTATTTCTATAATCTAAGTTACTGTGTCTATTCTCCCTCTTCTTATCTAGTTTTCTCTTTTATAACTATTCCTAAGACAATACAGATATTTCCTAGTAACTAAATTTTCTGTGAAAGAGTCTGCCCAGTTTTCAAGAATAAATATGTATTTTGTTTAACCATTCATGGCACCAATTCAATACGCATTTACTGAGCTGTTTCTATCCCTAAATGCTAGGGATAGAAAGGTGAACGAGATCAGCAGCCCACATTCTCTAAATGAGATCATAAATGATCCATCCCTGTGTGTGTATGGGGGGTGGGGAGGACTTGAAGAACTCTCCCCAAGACCCAAATAAAGGGTCTTTATTTTCCTATCTGATGAACCGCCGAGGGCTTATGTTCAGTGTTCTAGACTACTTGAACCAAAGCTGGCTTCCCAGGGCTTTGGACTCTCTTCTGAAGCGGGCACGGGCAGATGTTTTTTTATAGACTCCCATTTCCCTTCAGATATTTCCCCCCTTTTTCGCATATCAACCCCATTTTTGTGCCTACTTGTCTCTTTCCTTTCATCTCAACCAGACACCATTTTGAAAGTTCTCATCTTCTCCTGTGTGTTCAAGTTGGGATTTGTTCACTGCCCATGCTCTGTCACTGAGTCAAAATCTGTTAAACGAGATAATTTATGTACCAACACCCTGCACAAGGCAGGCATATGAATGTTACCTCTCTTCTTTCTTCTTCATGGAAATGCCAAGGCTGAAATGGCTTTTCTGTCAAATGAAGAACATGTTTTTGTTTCCTTTTCTTCCTCCTTCCCCACCTTTGCTGAGACTCAGCCCTTACAAAAGCCCTTGTAACAATTCAGGTTGCAGTGTTCCAGTGAATGCCAAACCCCTTCCCCTCTATATAAGGAAAAAAAAAGCCTGAGAACTGTAACCAACTCATGAAAGCAGTTCTCTGAGAATATAAAATGAAAGAGGAAACAACAATAGGAAGTTGAATTTTTTCTGCACTATTTCACCTTTTGGTCATGAAAGGCTTTCTTCAATGATAATGAAGTTTACACTTTGTTCTGTTTGGGTTTTTTTCCTTGACAGCCTCTTAGTCAGGTTTCCCCTAGTTATCTGGTGTGTGGGTGGCTGGAGGGACTTCTCCAGAGGCTGCAAAATGAAACGCTCTCTGAAGAGAGATGTGCCAACCGAGTCTGCAGCCCACTCAGAGTACAGATTCTAATGAGTCATTTCAATTTTAGGAAGCATGCTAATCTAAAAGGTGCCTGAGCCAGAAAACAGAATTTTCTCAACTGAGAGTTAAAAATAGTATTTGTTACAGGCAAGGGAGAAACTCTTCTCCCTTCTGACATATAAATTATTCGCCAACTCTACACCGGAAGACAATAACACAGGCCGTCTCTGGCCCGTACGCCTGCCAGAAACAGAGTTGCTTCAAAAATAAGCGCATAAATTCCTATTGCCCTGTTCCTCTGGGGCCACAACATAATGTATTTAATTCACAGTCTGTCAAGTCATTGAGCACTCAAAGAATTTAATACTGAATCTAATTGCTTCATTATGTGTAACTATCCTTAACTTAAGCAATAATGCTACAGTATTACTTATAACTTGACTTTAGACTAACAGATTCAGAGGGAGAGCTGCTGCCGTGGACACCAGCTGGTCTTGAAACAAAATGATTAAATCTCTTCTGGGGGCATCACTTCTGATACACAGAAAATTCCTTTTATATTTGTTGTGTTTCCACTGTCTTTCAAGCTGTCTTCATTTACCAAAGTCCAGCCAAAGAAAATTAGTGCAAGAAAAACTATACTTCTGGTTGAAATCTCTTAAGCTGTTCCGAGCATTAGTAACTCAGCAGGATGTAAAAAACAAGTTTTCAGCATACCTTATTTTGCCTAGTTAACTGAATCAGTTATTTGCTCCTTTCTTATTTTCTTTACTTTTCCTCCCCCATCTCCTTCTCTCCTTCCTTCCTCCCTTCCTTCCCTCTTTCCTTCCTTTTTTTCATTAGATAACCTAAGATATGTCTTTGACTCTCCAAATATCTGGAAACTAAATGATATGAGAAATTAATAACGTTAGAATTTTTCTCTTTAAGAAAATTCGGTGAGCTTTTGTGCTGCCTTTATGGCAGGAGATTTTACTTTATTATGAAGTTATTTTCTCACGTCTAGCTTAGAAAGTACAAAGGATCAGACCAACTCCACTATGTCTAAGATTAAGTAAGTTTCTCTATCAGATTCCAGTATAATATTAATACGGTGAGAGAGGATTCAGGAAAATATAGAACTCTGAGCTTATAAAAATCGATCTCCTGCCTCCTGGGGCTTTGGCCTGAATAAAGACTATGGCCTGAAGCCCGAACTGTACTCAGTCCTTATAAATGCCCTTGTAACAATTCAGGGTTGAATTTTTAAAGTTGTCTGCTTTCAGAGGGAAGAAGGGGTGGGGGTGCGGACGGGGCGGGGCGGGGGAGTCCTACTTTACATCTGAAAAGCTCTCTTTCTGAACCGGCTGGTTCCCTGCTGGGAGAGCCTCAGAAGGGGGCTGGCCAGGATTTGTAAAGGCATCACTCTAATATACTCACAGGCAAGATAAACGCTGCTTTAAATCTGAAGCCTCTTGGTCCTAAAATCTTTAAGTTGTTTGCAGTTATGTAAAATGTATAGAGAAAAGAAAAAAAAAAAAAAGACTAAGAGCGATTCTTATATCCAGTTTCCTACTGGAATGCTGTTTACCTAAAATATTCAATTGACTTGAGGACTCTTAGCCCTGTGGTAAATGTAAATGGCAAGAAAATGCTGTGATCATTTTCTCCATTCATTCGGACAGTTAAATCAGCTTGGAATGCACTTGTGGAATCTGAAGGCAAGCATCCTTTGTTTTTGCAAATATATTTTTCTGCATTAGAGAAAGTTCAGATTTTGAATTGGTGAATTATGAAATTGCTCACAGATATTCTAGTTTCTCTTTATATTGCTTACTTCATGCACTGAGGCATGCTGTGTTTCAACTCTTGTGATCTTATAGCACAGAAGTAAAATACCAGTTTTTTTTCTTTCAAGCTCAGATAGTTTTGAGAGTCAAAGGAGGCTTATTATTCATGTGGGGACAACAAGCAGAAACCAAGACTGTCTTAAGCTGACATATATGAGGGATTGAGTTTTTAAATCTGAAAATAAATAAATTAGTGCAAGATAAAAATGTTCTTGCTTACCGCACTGCACGTTTTAGAAATGCATTTCTTAGTATAAATGTAATTTATTTTAGAGAAAATGAGAAAATACATTTAAGCATATAGAAGAATTAAATACTTATACTTCCATTTTCCAGACATAATCTGTTATTATTTAAATGTATATCATTCCAGAGCTGAAATATGAATTATGTATATAATATATACATATATAATACATATACATACATATATATAATATGTATATAAAGTAGGGAGGAAAAAATTTTTCTTAACCCTCTTTGCATCCCTGATTGGATCTGGAAATTAAACTGACAGACAGTGTAGTAAACTGGGGAAAACTTAGCAAGGCTTGTTCATTCAGATTCTTCTCAGGGTACTTCCATTTTAGAGAGGAGGATGGTCCCTTCTTCCAGGTGTAAGGGAGTCACTTCTCATGTGAGAGTCTTATGACCTGTTTCAAGGGAGACTGGCAGGGGAAGTTCAGAGAAATCTTCCTGCTTTTGCTATTTTCTCTAAATCTTTTAGTTTAAAATATTCAATGTACCAAGGTGCCATAATTTGAGATAATGTTTCCTAAACCCCATCTCTCTCTCCTCTCTCTCGCTCTCTCTCTCTATATATATACACATACACACACATATATAAGATATATTATATGTAATATATGTATACATACACATATACACGCATAAATATATACATTTATATTTACATTTTCATACCAGAACTTGTATATTTTATTATATGAATGTACCATAATTTATTTAACCAATCACCATATCCAAGGATAAATTTTATAAAGAGGATAAGATCATGACTTCCATACAAATTTAAAATGAACATGTCAAAGATTTTATCTCATTAGCGAGGAACCAGTAAGATATTACAACCAGTTCAAAAAAACTTCGTTATCTCACATTTAGAGTCACATAAAAAATGCTGAAATTAATTAACAAATGGATGCAAAATTGGTCAAACTGATCACTATCCACAGGGAAATAATCAATTGTATTCCATCAGACACATTTGTATTTCTCTGGACAGTAATTATTTGCATTATTATCAATTTTCTACTAGTGAACTTGTATACAGTTGTCAAATAGCATACTCAAACACAAATAATGATGGTGATAGCTAGATAGGACACCTAGTCAACTTCAAAACATTTCAAAAATTTTCCTTACAACCCATTGTCATGTCAGACTTTTCACATAATATATTGTACTGCCAACATCCTGACAACGAAACCCGTTTTCTTTGCTTTTTAAATTAAGGATAAGTATAAATTAAATATAAAATAAAGTAAATTAAATTAAGGATAAAGGATAAATTAAGGATAAATGCAATGACTGGGTCAAAGAGCACAGTTTGTGATTGAAGGGATGGAGAATTACTAACATTTTAAGATTTTTGATGCGTAGTGTCAAATTGGCTTCTAGAAAAGTTGTACCATTCACACTCCCACCAGTGGTGTAGGTGAGTGCCAGGTCCCCCAAATCACACCAAAAATTATATGCTTTTATAAATTGCTTCAATTTGTGATGGTAGCTATGGCCTTTAAAATGCCTCATAAAATACGCCCCTTAAGACTGCTTTCTCTTTCTCATCAACATCTCTTTTATACCATGCTGGAACCATACCTCTGACAACCTTCTGTTGTCAGTAAGAACTAGACCTTAAGAACTAGAGTGGCAACAAAGCCTTTAAGCTTGCTATATATTATCCTCTTTTTCTGCATTAATTTTAATTTCTCACCCCCATGGTTCTCTGGGCATCTTCTTTAGTGATGGTTTAGAAAAACCCCTGGCTGTTCTCTTTTATCTTACCTATGTTGGGAAGCCTTGGGCAGAACTCTGGTCTCCTTGGATATGGCTGCAACCTTGGTACCACTTTCTTTGAAATATTTTTCTCTCCTGTGTACTTCTTCCTATTCTTTTGGCCTTCTGATGTTTAGGACATGGGTCTAAACACCCAGTAGCTTGTGAAAGGTAACAGAATTGCCCTATTTACTGAATTCCACCATATGTTGTTTCTGTGCAGGTGAAAGAATTTGGGGCTTGGCAGTAAGGGCAGGCATTATAATGAGGAGTGATTTTCATTTTTTCTCACAAATGAATGGACACCAGGACGACTGTTTCTGTTTTGTTTGTTTCTTTATTGCTTGTTTTCTCAAATGCTTTATAATATTTTCATGGCAACTTGGGCTTCCTAAAGTGAGCTTATCAGAATAAATTTCAAAATATGTTTGCAGTCCCTGAGTTAGAATCCATTTTGAAGAGCGTCCTTTACTATCTAGTATGATAAAATGAATGAAATGAGATTTAAATTACTATCAAGACTAGTCATAAAGCAGTAAAGAATGAGAGACAAAAGGGAAAATAGGAAGGAATAAAGGGGAGATAGGAGGAGGCAATGCTTTTGCTGGGGGTTTGACCCCAGTATTTTCCTCCACCACTGTATTTAACCACAGTTACCCTCTCCCCTGCCAGGATCTCTCCAGGCACCCGGTTGCTGATGTATTAGGACTCCTCAAAGAGTAGAAGGAACCAAACCAGGGTTAAGTAATAAAGGCAATGATCCATGTCTAATCAAAGCCTAATAAAATTATCACGTGTATCCAAAGGAAAGCAGCACAGATAAGCCTAGATTTTTAAGGGTCTGGAAGGGACCTTAGAGCCCACGGTATTTCTGTCTTTCTATGATATTCCAATGTGTTAGGGTAACACTAAGTTTTGCTTTGGTATTAGAGGTGTATATTTTCTAGCATAACAGTGCGATTATGGGTCAGGTTGGGAGGTTTGCTCCATGTAGTCATTCAGGAACTCAAGTTGATGAAGATTCTGCCATCTTCAACATGTGGCTTCCGGCACACTCATTTTCATTCCAATGGCAGAAGGGAAGAAATGCATGGACAAGCTGGCAAAAGAAGATTTTCTGTGCTAGACTTGAAACTGGTATATTACTTACCCTCATAAACTCTTAGCTAAGTCTCAGTTACAAGGCCATCCAACTACAAGAAAGGCTAAGAAATGTAATCTAGTTGTATGCCTGAGAAGAATAAGAGAATGTGGATTTTGCTGAATGGGTAGCAGTCTTTACTACACACCATTTCTTATTCTACAGAATGTGGAATAAGGTGGGGAGTTGCCTTAGAGACTATAAGCATAGATTGTTTCTTAAGGTAGAACTCATAGTTGTCAAGCTGCATATACCCCTGATTTAGCACTGAGCCTGTTGAAAGATTCCATGAATAAATAATTTTAGGTATCACGTATGGTCGAATGATTTTTTTTATCCTAATAGCATTATTGAGATATAATTTACATATCATACAGTTCACTCAAAGTATACAATCCATAGGTTTTTAGTATATTCGCAGAGTTGTACAACCATCAGCATAATCGATTTTAGAACACCTTCGTCATTCAAAAAAGAAATTCTGTGCCCATTAGCAGTCACTTCCCATTTCCAGCTAACCTCTCCATCCGTAGGCACCCACTAATCTACTCTCTGTCTCTGTAAACATGCTTATTCCTGGTATTTCATAGAAATGGAATTGTGTAATATGTGGTCTTTGTGAATGGCTTCTTCATTTTGCATAATATTTTAAGGTTATGTAATATTTTAAAGCTCATGTTTTAGCACTTCCTTTCTATTGCCAAATGACATTTTATTATGTGGATGTACCATATTTTATTTATCTAGTTATCAGTTGGTAGAAATGTGGGTTGTTTCCACTTTTTGTACATTATGAATAATTATGCTATGATCATTCATGTGTAAGTTGTGTGACATGTATTTTTGTTTCTTTTTGGTACATACCTAGGAGTGGAATTTTGGGATCATATGGTAGCTCTATGTGTAATCTTTTGAGGAATTGCCAGGCTGTTTTTCAAGCGACCATACCATTTTACGTTATTGAATGACTTTTTGAATCTCCAGTATGCCAATAAGTTGATTTATTGAGCACTTAAAATGTGACAGGCATTATTCTAAACACTGAAGTTATGATGGTGACAGTTTCTGCTCTCGTGGAGCTTACAATCTAGTGAAAGGGCAAAGACAACCATATAAACAAATCAAGTAGATGGACTTCATGTAGTAATAAATATCATGAAGGCTATAAAGCAGGCCAGTGTGACAGAGCACAGCTCGTGTGAGGCTGGGAACTCTCTTCTAAGTTGGGTCAACAGGGAAGGCCTCTCCAAGGAGATGACATTTCAGCTGAGGCCTGAATGATAAGTTCTAGCTGCATTAAAAATCTGGATGATGAGTGTTTTAAGCAGAGGAAGTGGTAGTGCAGAGGCACTGAGGATTTACATTTCTATCACAAATTATGCATAAGAGCCCAATGATGTAAAAATTCTGAATTAACTTCCTTGAAGAAAGAGAGACCATTTTCCTACCTGTGGCTAATTGATTTCTGGCAAACTGCATTCGACAAAAGGCAACCCAGCTGGTCTCACACAGTGGCCAAGATCTCACAAAGGGGTTGGGAGTTTTCATGTTCACTCCTGCTGTTCACTTGTTAGCTGCCTATGTATCCATGCACACTTCCACCGTATGTATGCAAGACCCAACTGTTGTCTGAGATTTACAGGGCTCTGAGGACAGTAGTTATCTTGAGCGAAGCACATCTCCTTTGAGCAGCCGCGTCCTTCTCTGTGTTAGCACTCTGCTATCAAAGGTCATCTGTGTGAACGAATGCCAAATGCACAAGATGCCCTACCTCAGGTCTGCCTCTGCAGAAGTCAAGGCAGGATCTTACAAGCTGAAGAACCATATGACCTCTTCTGTAAGTGTCTTGCCCTAGTCTTTTTCCCGTATCCCCTCTCCCACCTTTCTGGAGGGCTCCTCAAATCCCAGGTGCTTTAACCTAACCTTCTCCCTCTGGAGACTGTGTTTATATTAGACAAGCATCTGAAGCCATTGGAGGGAAGCCTTGCTGTGTGAAAGGTAGGAGACCATGCCATTGGGAGGGATATGTCTGTTTCCTGCCAAGACTTATAGACAAGCCTGTCCACAGAGAAATGTCGGAGGAGAAATAACTGCAAACTCTCTGTTACTCCTAACTGAAAATCTATGTCATCCACATTGTACTATGGAAACTATACTTCAGGAGAACATGCTGTTTGCTGTGCTCCACCTTGACCTCATTTCTATCCAATTAATTTAGAGGCATTCATAGCTTCATTCATTTATGTAGCAATTAGGCATTTGTACAACACCATGTGCTATGAACAGTGCAAGCACTGGACAATATTGAGGCAAGCAAGACTGACAAGGTTCCTGCTTTCATCACAGATTATATGCTAGTAGAGAAGACAAGTCAGCAAGATAATTGCTAATAGTAATACACTCCATGAAGGAAATAAACTAGGAGATGATATGGAAAGTGATAATGACAGAGGACCTGCTTTCTACAGGGTGATCAGATTAAGGAAATGTAAATCAAAACCACTATGTTACCACCTTAGACCTACTAGGATGACTGTAATCAAACACAAAAAATTGAAAAATGTTGGCACGTATGTGGGTAAATTGGAACCCTTGTGCATTGCTGGTGGCAATGTAAGATGGTGCACTGCTGTGACAAACAGTTTAGCGGTTCCTTAAGAAATTAAACAAAGAACTGCCATATGACTAACCAATTCCACTCCTATATATATATCTAAGAGAATTGAAGGCAGGGATTCAAACAGATATTTGTACACCAATGTTCATAATAGCATTATTCACACTAATGAAAGGTGGGAACACCTCAAGCATCCATCAACAGATGAATGGACAAACAAAATGTGGTATATATATACAATGGAATATTATTCAGTCATAAAAAGAAATGTAAGTTTGATATATGCTGAAACATGGATGGATCTTAAAAACATTATGCTAAGTGAAATATGCCAGAAACAAAGGACAAATATTTTATGATTCCACTTGTATGAGGTAGCTAGAATAGCCAAATTCATAGAGACAGAAGGTAGAATAGAAGTTGCCAGGGTTTGAGGGGAGGGTACAATGGGAGTTGTTTAAATGGGTACAGAGTTTATGATGGGGACGGTGATAAAGTTTTGGGTATAGATAGTGGTGACAGTAACACATTACTGTGAGTGTATTTCATGCCAATAAATTATACACTTATAAAAGGTCAAAATGATTAATATTATGTTATAGATATTTTGCCACAAGTTTTTTTGTTTTAAAGCCACTATCCTTTTATTTCTTTCTCTACAAATCAAATGGCCTGGCTTCCACATGATTTCCTCTAATTTTTTTGTACGTGATTTCATTAGCCATCATATTTTCATGCTATCTTTAGAAATTTTGACAAAGAGCTTTTTTGGAGAAAGCACTTACAGGCCATATCCAATCCCCTTTAATCTCACTTCTACTGCCTGTGGCTTATCCCAGTGGGAGGGCATCACCAGGTGGGTTTTGTAGAGCCACCAGCAGATAAAACTTTTGACATGAAATCAGATTTGACATTATGTGTTCTCGTAATGAATATATTATCCTAAGCAAGGTTATAAGAAACATTTCTGGATTTATATACCACATGGAAGAATGTTGTGACTTCTCTATTTATATATGTTTTAAAATAGAAAAAAGTTCCAATGAGTTTTGAGAATCCTGTGATCAACCATGTAGTTGGGCCACTTGAGAGGTGGGACATTCCCACCTTTTGTGTCACAGAGGCTGTCTTGTGTACAAACCAAATATCCTCCATCCTACAAAGGAGTCCAAAAGGCAAATTGAAGCTGTACTATGAACTGGCAGGATCACGGCATTTGCACGCAGATGTTTATTTTCCCTATTGAAGCTCTTAGCATTTAGAAGATTCAGGATTTAATCACTGGTTGCAGGTGAGAAACTGATACCCTGAACAATTTAATTGTCTTTAAAAAGTTAAAAATAACTTTTAAGTGATTAACATGAAAAATTCTGATGCACAGTTAGTCGAAGGCTTACCTTCACATAATAAATCAGAATCTCTTGAATGAGAAAATTGAAGAGAGAGAGAGAGGAGTAGGAGGAAGTATTGTTTAGGTAATATAAATAGATACAATAAGAAAAATTCTCGGATCTCTGTTTCCATTCAGGATAAGCCTAGGCAAAAGCATGTTGTAAAAGGAAGGAGGAATACATGACCGTGGGATGTAGGCATAGACCTCAGAAGGGACCTTAGGAAGTATTTACTTATTTTTGTAGGAAAAGAATGATAGGATCAATTAATCGAAATTAAAATTCTTAATTTATATATTAGAATAAAAAGGCATATTTAAAATAAGTCAGTCACTTAGAGTTAGTAAATGAATCAGAGTTTTGTTGATCGGTTAGTTGATTTTAAAAAATAATTCCTTTTAAATATTCATATGAAATAAGTTACAAGGCTTAGGAGGTACGTCCTGATGACTGTGACTTACACTCCTTTCCAGGAGTTCTGAGCAGCTAAGATTCATGAACAACAAACTACAAAGCTGTGTTTCCATATGAAATTTACTATTCTACCCAAAGTTACCCAAAGGTAACTTAGGACAAAGTGGTAGGCATTGGTATGGGAAGAAACTTAGATTGGTTTGATGGCCCGGGGATGGAGAGGGTCACGTGAAATTCAGAATAAGAGAGAGAAAAGTTGAAAGACAAGTCAGCAGAACTTCCTAAGTACCTAATAAAAACTGAAGCTGTTTTCTGTTTTTCCAAATCGGACACCTAGTCTGATATCATGGATAAGGAACTATTTCTCCTGACAAACTACCCGTCCCTCTGCACCTAAACTACCTGCTCACCATCACCTTGAATTCCCTTCAGTGAAGATACTTTTTCCGATTGTTAGACATAAATACTATTAATACTTAAATATTTAATAGAGTTAACCAATTGGCATGAATGGATTCCATTAAGTTTAAAGAATAATAGCAAATCATTCCCTTTTTGGATCAGGGTGATGATTTCTACTGAGTAGAAGGCCCAGGGCTCCAAAGAGGGGCTATAGATTCCTTAGAAGAAGAAAATGGAAACCTCAAAGGAGGGGGACACACACACACACACACACACACACACACACACACACACACAATAAAGCACTTCCTATATGAACTCCCTGTACCCTCCACTTAGCCAGGCCGTGATGAGATCATCAGTTCTTTATGTTCTACTCATATATAACCCTAGGAAGTAATTTTTCTCTCTGATCCAGAAACACTTGGTAATGAAATGATAACCTACCACAAATGTGAGCAATGCTCATAAAATAATGACAAATAGCTTTGCAATTTCCTTTGGCCAAGACCTTTATTGTTTGGTATTGTGGATTAAATTATTCTCTGATTTCTTTATAAATCTTTTTTAAATTATTGGAGTTTAAACTTGTGAAGAAAAATTTATTTTAAGATAACTCTTATTATTTGGAGTGCACAGATGTTTTTTATGTAATGTTAAGTGCTTTTTAATTATGAAAGCAATTCATGCTTATTAAAGAGAAATCGGAAAAATACATATAACTAGAAAGAAAAAAATACCCATTGTGCCACCACCCAATTACAAATATCTCTGTTAATATTTTGATGTTATTTTCAGAACCTTTCCATACCAAGTATTTGTGCTTTTATTTTACATAATTGAAGTCATACTGTGTTTACAATTTTTACAGCTGATTTTTGTACCTTTAATATCTCATCATTTTATATTGTTTTACAAAAAGCCTTTCTAAAAGTACTTTTTAAAATAACTATTAAATATTTTAATGAGTGGATATATTGAAATACACCTGTATAATTGGGCAATTAATTGTTTAGATGCCCTGAATTCAGAAAACTTATTCTATTAAATAATAATGTTATTATAGGAGACAGAACTCTTTTTTCTTTCTTTTCTTTTCTTTTTCTTTTTCTTTTTTTTTTTTTTTTTTTTTTTTTTTTTTTTTTTTTTTTTTGGTAACCATGACATTTTTTAAGCCTCGATCATTAAAATATATATATACTGATCCCTGGACAGAAGAGTCATAAAATCACCTTAAATAATCTTTAAAGAGTTTGTAAACTCTTGAACTTGTAGTATCCTGGTTCTATGAAAGTCCAGCAATGGCTTATCCAAGTTTTCACAAATATTTCATTATCTTAAGTATTCTGCTAATTTTCCCAGACTCTTCTCAATTCCATCCTCCAGAATAATCCATAAGATAAAAAGGAACAGGAGTGGTTTCAGATTCTACCTCTTCTAAAGGTTTTATGTGCACCTTTGCTATTCTAAATAAACAATGGCAATGATGAGTTTAGTGGCCAGCTGTAAAAATTAAATTATCTTTATATATAAATGGAAACACTAACAGTGGTATTCTCAGACAGTTAGTTGGAGCAAGTAAAAGAACAAAAAGAACCCATTATGCAAATAGGTGCTCTTCCATGTTGAGAAAGTTGGCCAAAAATGGGAGAAAGTGGCAAGTATATAGTTTTCTGCTTGACTTATTAGCTCACCTTATAATTAAATCAGATCTAATTATGATTATTACTATTACTCCTCAACCATTTCAACAATTAAAAATTATGCACCTGATATATAAAATGTTTTAGTTTCAGGAAATTTAAGGGAAGAGCAAAGCTTCTTCCTGGACACTCTAGTAGAAATCTTTTGTCTCTTTGACTCTAGGTTACCTGTGTAATCGTAACTCAACCATTTTGGCGAGGGTAAATTTATATGTTGATTATTCCACATTTCAATCAGAAGGCAGCCACAGCCTAAGTGCTGCCTCCCTCATGAATCCATCACTACGTACCTGTTATGGGCTGAATTATATCCCCTCCTTGCTCCTACCAAATTCATATTTTGAAGTCTTAACCCCCAGTACCTCAGAATGTGACTGTATTTGAAGTAGAGTCTTTAAAAAGGTAATTAAGGAAAAATGAGGTCATATGTGTGGGCCTTAATTGAATATGACTGGTGCCCTTTTTAGAAGATTAGAACACAAAGGAAAAGACCACACAAAAACACAAAGATGAGACAACCATCTACAAACCAAAGAGAGAGGCCTCAGAAAAACTCAACCCTGCCAACATCTTGATATCAATCATACTTCCAGCCTCCAGAATTGTGAGAATATAAGTTCTGTTGGTTAAGCCACCCAACCTGTGGCACTTGGTTATGGTAACCTTAGCAAACTAATACAACACTTTTAAAAAAGTTAGCACTTTTTCTTCTGAATTTCTGTTGCCTTTTTTTATTTTTCTTACTTTTTACCTTGTATGACAACTATTCATGTTCTGGTGTTTCATATCTCTCTTCCCGGACCATAAAATCTTTGTGCACAAAACCTGTCTTAATTCATTTTGCACTGCCTACATTGTCCTTATTATTCATCAAATTAATTACTGTGTGCTTACTATAAACCATCATAGTTTTACCTGGCACTCAATAAATATTTGCTAAATGAATAAATGTCACTCCCTAAGCTGCAGGTAAATGATATAAATCATTATGAAATGCCAGTTCTTAAAGAATGCATAATCAATTGAAGAACAACCACCAGGAACATATGGACCCTTGAGGAGAAGTAGCTCCAAGATCATGTCGTTCAGACTACAGTGTTTCAATGTTTTCATGTTAGTTACTCCTGAAGGGCTAGGAGCTTAAGTGGTGTTAAAAGGTCATTATTATAATAAATTCCTTGTCTGACCTTAGCCAGAACTGTGCATGGCTAAGTGGAAAGGAGTTTGAGAACTTAGTTGATGGTAATTGGATTTCTCAGGTAAGGATATTAACTGTTGGTTCACTCACAATAAATGTAGTACAGAAGCATCTAAAAGGAACTGGATTAAAAATAAAAAACTAGATTATAAAAAGGACCTGGAACTATATATAGTAAAATCTTCTGGGCCAAACATTGTTTTTACTTAGCCAGCAGAAGGCCAACTTTTGTCAGGGGATTTACCCCATCTCCTATCCAGATCATGTGGCTCTCAGGGAACCCCAGTTCTCACTCGAGGGGTGGATGCATAAAGCCAGTGGGCCATTCTTCAGGGAAATAAGTTCTTTTTCTAAGCACACATTTTTTGTGTAACTTTACTCAAGGCGCCCTGTCTTTGACCAGATCTGCGCCTGTGATCTAAGCCAGACCAATGTTCCTTTTTCTCCCCGGTTTTGAATCTTAGGTGAGTGAGGCAAACCATTTAAACAGTTGTCTTGATTTGCTCCAGCAGTGGAATCTTAAAAGTACTATCTGCATACTATCTCCTACAGTAATAGATGTCCCAGAAGTCCTGATCTTTTAGGACTTTTTTAAACTCACTTCTCCGGCCTTCAACAATTTCCTTTTCTACTTACAGCCACCACAGCTGGTATCAGTTGCTTTCAATTATAAAAATCTTAATACAGAAATAATCATAGCTAGCAGTCATCCACGTTCTCTCAGCAGCACTATTCTAAACCATTTCGAACAATAATTAATCTATTTTTTTTTATATAGCAGTAGATACCATAACTGAGTTTGGAAAATTTCCTAGGTTTTAAACACCATTTATATTAGAAAGTAATTCATATCTAACCTGGATCTTGCCTATAAAATGTTAAAACAATAGGTATTGAAGAAAATACTTAGAAGTGGGATACTCCACACATTGTAAACATGCTAGTAATACAAGTTAAGACAAATCTGCATATATCTGGGCATCTTTTCAAAATTCAGCAGTGCATAAGGATGCACTTCATTTCTGTTCAAGTTATCATTCTCAGCTCTTTTTTTCCTCTCACTTACCTCTTAGTTATAAGCCACTGTATAAAAATCAACAAGTCTACAGCATGTTATAATTATTGACACTGGACTAGCAATCATTTAAAGACTGTTGAATTTCATTGTTTTGATCATAGAACATAAAATTGATGAGAGATCATCTTCTATGTGTTGTAAGATAAGAATGCAGATGTGTCCAGTTTATATTAGCAAAGATGGGGAAAAAGAGAACTCTCATCCACTGGGGGTAGAGTGTAAATTGGTACAAACACTTTGGAGAGCTATTTGGTTGTAGCTGGGAATGTAGAAAATATGCTTATTCTATGAAATAGTAAATTCGGGGACAGTAAATTTTAAACAGGCACAGAAACATATTTATTGCAGTATTGTTTATAATAGCAAAAATTGGAAATAACCTATGAGTCCAGAGATGGGAAGAATGGATAAATAAAATATAGAATGCTATTCAACAGATTTTTTTAAATGGCCAGATTTATTTGTACGTAAAATGGATAACTCACAAACACAATGTTGTGTGAAAAAAAAGAAAACAAATTGCAAAGTGATATATAGAGTAACTAGAGTATGATACAAATATTATAAATTTTATAAAACTATAAAAACATGTTATTTATGGATATGCATATATATGCATATTACAGTAATCCCCTTTTCTCTGCAGGGGGTATGTTTCAAGACCACCAGTGGATGCCTGAAACCGCAGATAGTACCGAACCCTACATATACTATGTTTTTTCTCATACATACATACATATGATAGTTTAATTTATAAATTAGTAAGAGATTAAAAATAAAAACAATAATAAAATAGAACAAATATAACAACATACTGTAATAAAAGTTATGTGGATGTGGCATTATTAAGTAAAATACTTGAACACAAGCATCGTGATACCAAGACAGTCAATCTGATAACCAAGACAGCTACTAAGTGACTAACAAGCGGAGAGCATAGACAGCATGGATACGCTACACAAAGAGATGATTCACATCCCAGATGGGACAAAGCAGGACAGCGTGAGATTTCCTCGTGCTATTCAGAACAGCATGCAATTTAAAATTTATAAATTGTCTATTTCTGTAATTTTCCATTTAATATGGAACTACAGATAAGAGGGGAGTATTGTGCATCTGTACAAAAACGAAAATGGATTATAAGACAATTCATAAATTTCCTGACTTTGCTTCTTAGGATGGGGGGGAAATAGTATTGAGTGTGAAGGAAAGTGAAGACTTTGACTTTATATAGAATGTTTCATTTTTTATTTTACTTTCTTCTTAGAAATGATTTTGAAGATATTTCAGAAAATGTTAAAAATTACCAGTTGTCTGTAGCAGCTACATTGATGTAGCCAACTATTTTTCTGTATTGTTTATTTTTTTCAAATCTAAAAGACTTCTCAAGTTCACTACTATTTATGACGCAAGATGCTTAATCCATTCATTTATTTTCCAACAAATATATATTACTTAACTGCTATATATAAGACACGATGTTTGGTACAATAGAAAATAACAAAGAATTATAAGACATGGTCCCACGCTCAATGATCTTATAACTTCAGAATTTAAAAGTTCTTTTTGGAAAAAGTATATATGTGGGCTCAGGCATGCTACATTGTGGAAATATTTTCAGTAGTCTCGTGATATGAAATTATTCCAGTTGTCATAAAATTATGTGGGTGGGCTTCATTCTATGAAAACATAATAAGAAAATCACCACTTACAAAATACTAAATTAGGAACGATGGCCACTTTAAAAGGGAATTAATCTCTTTTAAAGAAATAGTTCATTGTAAGCCTCTTCCCTACGCATATAAAATGTGATGGCATTTATGAAAAAGTTTTTTTACGTCAGCCTTTGTATTAGGGAAAGTAAGGAATACTATTACAGGACATAGACTTTTCACCTGGAGGGCATTTCGCTGCTATCCAATAAGTAAGTCAACTGTGCACAGAGATGTGTAGCTAAGGACCTTCATAATAGCACCATGTCCAGTTCTGGTGTCCAAGTGGATATCTTAGATCACATGTGGGCTAGAAACCTAATGGAAAGGCAACTTCAGGGGTGTCTCTCCATTGCAACTAACAGAGGAGCTTTAGGCTAATAGAACAGGGATAGTAGGTAGAACATACAAATTACTTCAGGTGCCGACAGTGGGAAAAGAAGGTGAAGAATGATAAGCAGAAAGCTGTCTCTTAGAAGCGGAAGGATCACACCTCTGCCCTGACTAGAAAAGGAACGATGGATCAGTTTTTGAAGAAAGGGCAGAATCTAAAATATAGTCTGTGTTTTCCACAGAGAATTAGAAAGGGCAAAATCATCAGTGAAAGAAAAGGGGATTGGTCTGGGCTCTAGGCGAGACTAGAATTCCAAAAGCACTGATAAGGCAGGCTACCCAGCAAGGTCTGTACCTTCAGTAAAAATTCAATAAATGGATGTTGGTTGACCGAGTTCCTGAATTGAATAGTGAATGCATCATATGTGCCTGGGTCCTCTAGGGCATCAAAAGGTATTTGAATTCATAGTATATATGGCTAACCAACTATGAAGGTAAACACGGAGGCCCTAGACTCACAAGGGCATTGTCCTTAAACAGTGGTTCTGCACTCATTGTACTGGATTCATTCCCTCAACTAACACAATGGCTTTCGACATGCTTAGACACACTCAGAGCTCTATGCTCCCTTTTCTCTGAGCGACCAGGCTCAGTGCGGAAAAAACCCTAAGCAATTGCAAAAAGACCGAAAAATGCCTGACTGCCTCTGTGTGTGTGTGTGTGTGTGTGTGTGCGTGTGTGGCCAATGCTGGCAGCCTTGTAGCATTAATGCGTGTCTTGGCAGCTTGTGAATGTGTATGTGTGTGAGAGAGAGAGGCAGAGAGAGAGAGAGGGCAGAGAGAAGTGGGGGCAAGTATAAAGGGGGAGGCAAGCTTGCAAGAGAGCTACACGTGGTCTTTTTATGAATGTGTGACTTTTGCTCTTTAGTCCTCCCTCACTTTTCCTAAAAGTGATTTCCTGATAATTGACAGGCACTGCCTTGCATTTTGGTGAGCAATATATGTCCAAAGTCCTTTCTCCAGGGCGCTTGGTTATACCATTCTCCCTGAGAATCCTAGTCTCCCTCCGGGGTCTGGCCACTGGTGTCTTTGGCTCAGGCAAAGTGGATTTTGAGGTAGGAGTCACTACAAAGCTGGGAAAGAAGCTGTCAACCACAATGTGCCTTGGCATTCAGACGTATTCTGTTCCCTGGGGATTTCTATATTTGGCCTGAGTGCAAGGTATTGAGGTAGATGAAACAGAAAAAAATCTGAAAACTGCACAGTGCATTTTCTCTTGCGGTCTTATATCTCCAAAAAAAAAAAAGAAAAAGTAATTTAAAATGTATGTGAGAAAAGGGTATGTTTGAAAGTTTTAAAAAATAAAGGCCAAGAATGCTTTCAACTAACATATATTAAAGGTTATTTGGCTGCATAGATAAGATGGTCTTGTTGCTAGGCAACAGAGACACCAAGACAATGTAGGCCAGGAAAGTAGAAGAACTCATGAGTATTTTAGTGTGAATTCTTGTCACAATAGAAACCAGGATAACAAGCTTCTCCTGTAATGGGAAATGGTAGAAATGAAGATACGATGGACTGCGAGAGGTGAAACATCTTGTTTTATTTACCTAACATACCGATTCTTGGGTGATGCAGTTAATATTTTTAATACAAAATGGCCTGTTTATCCTAGTAGAGATTTTTCCAACCTTCTAGCTTGTATTTGATGACTATTAGTAGAAAGAGCTACAAGAATTTAGGTTATATTAAATAGTTATCATGGACAGAGATAAGGCTTGATTATCTTTGCAGTATGGATATGGTGTATTCTGAATTAGAAACAAGGATTCAATTTATCACTCAGCTATCAAAGGAATTTGGTTATCACTTAAAAGTGAAATTTGATAGATGATGGCAGATTTTTAAGTGTTTTTCATTTCACAATTTTTTCATAAGAGTATGAGCACTGTCTATTTTAGATACCTTAAAGATTTTGGATATTTTATATGCATAGTTTTTATTCTAGATCCCCATAGTCTTTAGAATTTTTATTTTATTACTGCTACTACTAAAAAGTTGTATGGGAAGCAATGAAGATAAGTCCCCTCTCTCCAAAAACATGCTGAGAGAGTGATTATTTCATTATTTTAAGGTGGAGGAGCAAAAGCAGTCAGGAAACAATTGAAATTCATTGAGTCAGAGTCCTCTATAGCAATTTATTTACAAGAACGTCTACACTAAAAAATTGATGATTATTCATTAATTGTCAATAATATACTTATTGCATATAATTAGTTCTTATTGTCTTTGTTTGAAAAGCTCAAAATACTGAACACAGCAGTACTTTATAATCATGATTTTAGAGATTCACAAGACTGTAAAAGTATCACATTTTACCCAGAGTGAAATGGGTGTGTGTGTGTGTGTGTGTGTGTGTGTGTGTGTGTGTGAGTGATAGAATTTCAGTTCAATCCAAAAACAGTAGCTACCCAGAGTGGGAACATAATAATATATAAGTCACACCTCTATACGTACCTCCATTCACATAGAGTGGCCTTGAATTTAGTTGGATTCCATAGTGGTTCAAACTGAATAATCATCTACTGGGCCTGAGGATCCAGTGATTTGGAAGAACCAATATGAATTACTGCAGAGAGGTGCCAAAACAATGAGGAAAAAAATTTCCCTGAAAAGGAACCCTTATACACTGCTGGTGGGACTGCAAATTGGTACAGCCACTGTGGAAAACAGTATGGAGGTTCCTCAAAAAACTAAGAATTGATCTACCATATGATCCAGCAGTCTCTCTACTGGGTATTTACCCCAAAGACTTGAAAACCCATATCCGAAAAGACATTCGCACATTGATGTTCTTAGCAGCATTATTCACAGCGGCCAGGACATGGAAGCAACCAAAGTGTCCTACAATAGATGATTGGCTAAAGAAGCTGTGGTACATATATACAATGGAATATTACTCAGCTATAAGAAGAGGTGAAATACTGCCATTTGCAACAACCTGGATGGACCTCGAGATAATCATGCTAAGTAAAAAAGCCAGACAGAAAAAGTTAAAAATCATACGATATCACTTATATGTGGGATATAAACCTAAAAGCAACAAATGAACAGGACAAACAAACAGAGACTCATGGACATAGACAATGGACTAGTGGTTACCAAAGGGTAGGGGGTGAGGGAGGAGGGAGGAGATAGATGGGGTAAAGGGAGTCAAATATAGGGGGTATGGGGATGGTGAAATGGGTAAAGAGGATCAAATATGTGGTAGCTGAAGGAAACCGAACTTTGGGTCAAATTATAATGTACATCTGAAAATGATATAATTGTATTAATCAATGTTACCCCAATAACCTTAATTTAAAAATTAAAAAATATAAATAAATAAATAAATAAATAAATAAATAAATAAATAAAAAGCTCCCTGTAGCAACTTCATTCATTACATAACTTCACTAATGAGTTCCAGAATTTATAAAAGATCATCACTTAAATTCCACTTCTATGTATATAACCAAAATAATTGGAAACAGAGATCGAACAGATATTTGTAACCAACATTCATAGCAGCATTATTCACAAGAACCAAAAGGTGGAAACGACCCAGGATCATTAGGATAAATGGATAAATGAAATATGGCGTGTACATACAATGGAATATTACTCAGCCTTAAAAGGGATGAAATCCTGATATATGCTAAACATGGATGAACCTTAAAAACATTATGCTAGGTGAAATAAACCAGACAGAAAAGAACAAATAATAAATGATTCTAGTTATATGGGGGTACCTAGAGTTAGTCAGATTCAAAGAGACAGGAAATAGAACAACGATGGCCAGTGACTGGGGAAGAGGGGAATGGGGAGTTATTGTTTAACAAGTACAGAGTTTCAGAATGGGATGATGAAAAAGTTCTGGAGCTGCACAGTGGTGATGGTTGCACAACAATGTGAATATACTTGATGTCACTGAACTGTACACTTAAAACAGTTAAAATGGTAAATTTTATATCGTGTGTATATTTTACCACACAGAGAAAAAATAATTATGAAAAATAAGATCATCATCTTATTCTAACTCAACACTTGAATTATTCTTTGCTCAGACTGAGCTCTGCTGCTTTTTCTTCTCCTGACCTCAGGTTCAAAAATATAACAGTGGCATCACAATGTGTTTAATTTAAATTCTGGTAGGATACTGCAAGGTCACTTTAATAATTTCCTCTCTTTAATAATTTTCCTCTAGAAATGTTTCTTTCTGTTATTTTCTTAAAGCATTATTTATTTATCTGTTTATTTGCTAAGGCCAGCTACATGCTTGGGCAGCAATGACACATCAAGAGAGAAGCCCAGTTTTTCCCGCCCTGGTTGGAGCTTGTAGGACAGATGGCAGAGTCCAGACAGCAGGTCCACAGACTGGACAGATGGCCTGCTCTTTATTCTGAAGAAGAATGCTAGTCCTGGGATTCTGGTTTAATTATATTTGACTATTCATGAGTCTAAGTTTCTGTTATTAAGAAAGAAATGAGAGTTACAGAGGCCTCTCAGGAAAATAGTTAATTAAGCAAGGAGAATAGAGGAAGCATTCTTAGAGGTATGGTGCAGCCAAAAGACCAGTGGGAAAAAGCATTCTAAACATCCTTTTGACACTATGTCTGTTTACGGTCAAGTTTTCTACTAAGGGGTTAGCAGTGTTAGCAGCTTCATTTCTCAGCTAGGTGAATATCTGCAATCATCAGGCACCCTTCCAACTTCAGCCATAACTTTCACAAAAGATCACTCTGTTTCGGTTGAAGTCGGATCTAAAAACAGACTAGATTTAATGGATGTGGGGGATGGGTACTCCAAGTTTGGTCTTTGAATTAGACCCAAGCTGTAAGAAGTGAAGAGAGCAAAGAGGTTGATAGGACTCCTTTAGAGAATAGCTTGAATTGTTTTCCAGATTTGCATTAGGAATCCTAATTTTAGCCTATGCCTTCTTACCTGACTACTAATTGGAAATCTAAAGAATTTTCTTTTATGTACTTTTAAGCTCCTGCTATTCCTCTATGTCCTATGAAATCCACAGGCAAATGAAACATATTAAAAGCTGTTGTGTAGCCCCTGATTTCTGGGACACATTCTGATAAATTTTGGATCCCAAGAGTTGACCTCCCATCAGTAACTAACCCCAAGTCCTGGAAATGTATTGGTGGACTGTTGCTCGATAATACTGGGGCCTCATTTTTTTGCAGGCCACCTGCTGTGTCTCAGAGACAGACACCCCTCAGAGACACTCATCTTTTAATTCTCAGAGGTTTACATTCTATCAGTGGACACATCCCAGAACTACTTTTCAAGAAAGACAATTAGTACGGGTCATTAGGATTTATATTTGTTGTGGGTTTTTAAAAAATTATTATATTATAAAATTGACCTTTTTCTCCAGGGTCCACATTTCTATGAATTTTAACTTGGATCATTAGGTTTTGTCAACGTTGGCAGTGCACATGAGCTGAATCACTAATGCCACAGTCGACACGTAATAAATGAATACAGTTTTTGGAAAGTTAGAATTTCCCTAAAATATAATATGTAATGTAATAGAAGATAATAAAAACAGAGGTCTTAAGTTTTGTAGAATTTCAGGATTTGATTGTAATAACAGGTCAATAAATATTTATTAAGCAGACAATAGTGTATGTCCATAAGAGTGTAACAGAAAAAGATTATGAAACAGACTTCACTTTTCTTTAAGTTTACTCCTGTTTTAGGATAGAAGACATACACACATTCAGCATTTTAAAAATAGAAAGAATATAATTTTATTCCCAGATCAACAGAACAATGCATAAGAACTTTAAGAATCCATAGGAAAAGTCAATGTAGGTCAAATTGGGGAAGCATCTCTGAGGAGGTAGGATTTGAGGCAGGGTTTCTAGTAGCACATTTGACTGTGATTAGTCCTGCCACTCCCTTAGGCTCTGACAGACTTGGAACAGAGCTAGGCTTTATTTCTATACCAAGGGCAACTCTGTCAGTTGGTCCTAGTCTCCAGCCAAGCAGTAGTAAGTCCTGGAGCATGAACACCTCAGGAAGAAATCGGCCAATTTATTAATTAGTTTAAATCGAGATTGCCAAAATGGAATGGAATCAGCGACAAGCAGCATCACAGTCTCTGGGAGGCTTTGCTCAGTGTGGATTCCTGAGCCTCATGCCCAGACTTGCTGAGGGGGAATGTCTGAGGTAGAGCACAAAAATCAGCCTTTTATACACTCCCCAGGTGATTCTAATGTGCACTCATGTTTGAGAACCAGACTAGACAAAGCTGGGGGAAAATGGCAAAAATCTGATGTCTTCGAGAGATAAACATTTATATAATTTCGCGTACAACTGAATCACTCAATTATTTTAGTTTCATTTTTTTTCTTGCTTCCCAAATAGTTTAGCACTGTTGAATGCCTTGTTCTACTCTTATGTATGTAGTTAAAGCTAGTAACATACTCTGGATCTCCCTGTTCTGTGGACTTGCTGCGCCATATCTGTGGCTCTTATTTATCACCATCTTTTCCTCTCCTGGTTCTTGGCAGCCCCAGTTTGAATTATCACATCTCATAATTATGTTAGATATTACTGCATTCAGCCACTCTACCTTAATAGTATTAACCTAACTGAACACAATGCTACCAGCCATTGACAGGAGTGATTTCTCCACCAGCAGCTTTATGAAGCTTCAGGGAGTTGCTACAGACGCTACATTCCACCAACAGAAAATTCCCTATAAGGGCTTTTGCAGTCCAAACATAGACAGGCTTTGTCAATAAATGAAGCAACGAGGGCAGTGAAACATCTTGGCCATGAGCACAGGAGCAAGGCACCTCCACAAACACAGAATGCGTAGAAATGAACAAGAGACGTTCTTAGCTATTAAGAGCTTGTCAGAAGCTCAGCTGCAAGAGGTGTGTAGCATGCCCTCTAAGACTGAAATGAGGACATGGAAATAATAGAATGGAAACTTCTGCATTCTCTGGCTGCTAAAAAGGGCAATACCACCTACAACTCAAGGATACTGTAAGAACAGTGACTGTACTGGCAGAATGCTGTTAAGAGGTCTATAGACACATAGACACGATTGATATTCATCTGTTTTGGCCAATGCTATTCCATTAGCTAAACTCTCTCTGTACAAAGGAACCTCTTCTTTTTCTAACTTTCATATTATGAAAAATTTCAAACACATAGAAATGTAGACAGAATAGTCTACCAAACACCCATGTGCCAATTTATCAACTTCAACAAGTTTTAAATCAGTCAGGCTTATTTTATCCTTATCCTCACTCCTTTCTCCTTCCTATGTTATTTTAAATCAAACCTCAAACATTATATATATATCAATTAATCTGTAATGATTTTAGTATGTATTTTTCTAAAAGATAAAAGTAATTGATACCATGATCACATTTTAAATTTGTAATTAACAATAATTCCAAATATCCCATCAGTGTTCAAATTTTCAGTTGTCACATAGATATATATTTTTTACAGTTTAAGTCAGGATGCAAATAAGATCTGCATATTTCAAGTGATTAATATTTTTCTTAAGTTCTTTTAACCTATAGATTTCTCTTTTTTTATTACTGCAATTTATTTGTTGAAGAAACTATCGTGTGGCCTATACAATCACTGCTATTCAAACTGTAATGCATACAAATCCCCTGGCACTTGACTAAATGCAGATTTTGAGTCAGTAGGTTAGGGTGGGCCTAAGGCTATACATTTATACCAAACTTTCAGTGCTGCTGTTGCTGCCACTTGACAGACCAAACTGAGTAGTCAGACTGTAGTATATCCCATGATCTGGGTTTCGCTGATTGAATGTGTACTTTAACATGCTTCTCTGACTTCCGTATTTCCTAAATTGGTAGTTGAGTCCAGAGACTTGATCAGATTTAGGTAGGTCTTCCTTCCTTCCTTTCTTCCTTCCTTCCTTCCTCCCTCCCTCCCT